>NW_028327192.1:634603-951905 GCF_987537825.1 Furipterus horrens | reverse complement strand
CACCATAAACTTAAAGTGATTAATAAACTTGTTCTGGGAACTATAACCCTGGCCACGAGCCAGACTTGCCCCTACCCCCGGGGTTGTCTTTAAGTCTCAACAGGACACTGGAAGGCCATCAGGGAGACATGACTGAAGGCCATTCAGAGGGTTTCCATGGGAACTGGGTTGAAAGAATGCTTATTATGCTTTGGAGCATGCTCTGCTTTTCTTATCTCTTAGTTAACTATAAGCAATCTCTAGCAAGGAATGTATGAAACCTTGCGCCTAATGCCACAGTGCTGTCAAGATGTTTAATAGACCCTGACACGGACTGGTCACTGTGCCCTCTGTACTGGCCCACGTATCCTGTAATTGTCAACTGTAATCCAAACACCTAAAAGCTATTGATGATTTATGAGTTTTGACTTGTATCTCCCATGCGTACCCTTCTCAATAAAAAGCATGAGGGGTGGAGGTCTTGCCCTTTCTCCATTAGAGGGAACAGCCACCTCCCTTACCCCCACCCCCCGACAAAATAACAGTGTCCTGGATGGATTTGTTCCGCTGTGGTCGTGGACCTCTGCTGGACAGAAGTTTCCAACCAAGCCTAGGGTATTGGAGGCAACTGCACCTCACCTGGTGCCCAAACATGGGGCAGGTCAGCCTCATCTGGCTCCTGAATGTGGGGCCTCATCTGGTGCCTGGGCAAGGGGCACTCAAGAGAAGTGACGCCTGGAATGGCTGTGGGACCAAGAGCCTAACCATGGACAACCGCACTGCATGGACAGGAATTTTGGTGCCTCTGCCCCTGGTAAGGGCTTGCAGCCCCCAGGTTCCCTCTGGAAAAGGCTGCCTGTGTGGTTAGGAAAAGGGAGGGGGGTCTTTCTTCTTTCTGCCACTCTCTCTGGCGGGAGTTTTGGTTTCGTCTTTGTCTCCTCTCACTCACTAAGGGACCATTTTGGCTTCTCTCATTCAATAAGTCAGCACAATCTTACGGGCACAGGACAAGCACTTATAAGCCAATAGGCTACTTGCCATTTGTAAGACTCCTGTGACAGGATAAGCTGGCACATGGACCGGGTTAGAGCACTAGGCACCTGCCAGCCACAAGCCAAAGTCCGTGCAACCCAGGAACACAGTCACAAGCACTCACTGCCCGACCCCTGTGGTGTTTCCCCCTGAATAGGATTTTGTGAGAGCCAGAGAAGCTTTAGGACAGAAATGAGATTTGTATGAGGGCTCCGGCGATGACCGAGCTCTGAAGTAAGAGGCACTTCCTCCCTCTGGCCCAAATTCTCGGGTGTCCCTACGTGAGTTGGGACCTAGCAGAGGTGTCGGGGGTCAAACCATGAGACATGCAAGGGCCTCGTAGGACATTCTACTCACAGTCATATCATTCGTGGCTCGTCTGGGGACGTGCGAAATAAGAACTGGTCATTCAGCACGCCGAGACCTACCAGTTGTTCTAGACGACTGGGAGGGAAACCGAGACACATAAGAGAGGTTGGGATGACCATGGTGTGACACCCTTGGGAGCCCTTTTCACAAGCAGCACACTTCGACCCACTACACCAATTAATCCCTAGTTTAGAGTCAGAAAAAGTATGGTCCACTTCAAAAGAGAGGCAGGATAAGAGGGCAAAACCAAAACTGACAAAAGGGGGCCCACTACCCATGAAAGAATGGGGTCAGGGTTATCCGAAGAACAATAGCTTTACTTTAGATTACTCCAGCAACTAATACAAGGAACTGGATGCCAGATGAAGGAAAGGCATCTGATTAATTTACTGCATACTGCCGTGGCTCAACGCACTGTGGTCCCAGAAAAACAAAGGGAAACTAAAGGAAATAACTCAGGTTTAAGAGGTGCCACAGCTGTGACAGAAGTAGGAAAGGGGGAGGAAAAGGGGAATATGTGGAGCACTGCCAAACAATCGACACTGCAGACCCCTTCCCTCTGGGATCCTGGAAAGTCATCATGTCTCTTGCTCCCTCCACTGACTGACCCATGTCCGCCTACTCCTGCTTGACCGAGACCTTAACAGAAAAACTGTAAAAATGTTTTTCCTCTAATTGCCTAAAAACTAAGGTTCTGTTTAGTAAAATAATTATATAGTGTGGCATATTACTCAAATATTCAGCTACTATTCAAAAATTCATGTCTCTCAACTGAATTTTTGTCAGTCTATATTAATATTATAAACTTTTATTATCACTTTAAGTAAATAGTCAAATATCATTTCATAATATATATTCCGTAGTTGACAAGATTTCAAAGATTTAAAATGTGAAAGACTTCCTTAGAGCCTCAGGGGTTTCAAAGGGCCCTTGAAATATCTCAAAGATTTATTATTTTCTTCTTACCAGAAAGAAGAAAACTCCAGACCAATCAGGCTTAATACATTTTGAAATACTTGGATAGCTTTGTCAAAGAAGAAAATGTTACAAAAAAGCTCAGAAACAATTGGCTAATACCTTTGCTCATTTCCAGCAATCTACAGCCCAGGCAGGCTTACAAGCAGCTCCTAAGGAAGTACAACAGTTGAAGCCTTGGCAGCCTCAAATGCTCCAAATTAATTCTCCAAAGTCTTTAACTCGCAATAATCTCCAACAATTGTTAGGTGTTATCAATTGGCCAAGGCCTAGCCTCGGTATGACTACTCGCCAGCTTATTTATCTTTTCAACACCCTTACCTCAAATTTATTTACAAGCTTTTTGTCAACCCTTGAAATTTCAATGCACAATAACTGATTCTATCAAAAAGCTCAAGATCAATCTTCCTTCAGATAAACTTTTATAAAATATTCCTCAATTAAATTTACATATTAGAAGTAAAATTAGTCCTACCGCAATATCTGGAGCAAAAACTATTTATGTAAATGAATCAGGAAAAACTGGAAAAGCAGCCATCACATACAGGGAAGGACAGAGTTGAAAAAATTGTGTACCTCACAACTGCTCATCCACCCAGAGAGCTGAACTCTCTGCAGCCATTACGGCCCTCCAACAATGGCCAAATGAACCCCGGAATCTCGTCTGTGATTCTGGGTATCTGGTGTATACTATACTCCACATAGATCAAGCTTTACTTAAGGGGTCTATAGACCCCCACTTACTTCGTTTATTCCTAACTTTACAAAGTTCGGTTGATAGGAGTGCGCATCCCATATTTGTCACCCATATTCGCTCTCATTCAGGCCTCCCAGGCCCTGTGGCAAAAGGCAACGAACATGCTGATGTCTTAGTCAGTGTATTAACTACCTTCCAAAAGGCAGTTGCCTCTCATCAGTTTTACCACCAAACTTCTCAAGCACTTCTCAGAGAATTTGGCATTTCCCGTTCTCAAGCTAAGCAAATTACCCGGGAATGCGCAGACTGCCAGGGGCTGGGTGCAGCAACACCCAGCAGTGGGACCAACCCTCGAGGATTGGCCCTGCAAGTAATTTAACAAACAAATGTCACTCATTACCCCCTACTTTAAAAATGTAAATACCTCCATATATCAATAAGTACTTACTCTAAGGTGTTGCATGCCTCCGCTCTTGCAGGAAAATCAGCCAAACATATTCGAGCATATTGGCTCCAGGCGTTTAATTTCTTAGGTCGACCACAGCAAATAAAAACTGATAATAAACCAGGCTACAAAGCCCAACATACCTTTAAAAATTTTCCTAAAAAGCTAAAAAGGGGGAGTATGGAGTCCTCCCCAAAGAATCGAAATAATTTAGCAACCTAATTAGATGTAAGTTTTAAAAAATTGATTATGTTTCTTGTAGAATGCTGGGTCAAAAAAATTACATATGTTGCAGAAAGTCCGAGTTAGTCGTAGACGGTCTGCGCAAGTTAAAAGAGAATTGTGTAGGGGGAAGAGAGGAAAAAATAAAGTGAGGGAAAAGGAAGAAAAAAGAAGGAATTAAGAAGGTAAAGAAAGGGTAAAAAGGCATAAAGGAAAGAGATTGTGCGTGGCATGGGAAGAAAGGACATTTGAGTGGGTAACTCGAGAATAGAAATAGAAGCGGAAAAGAAATAAGAAGTACAAGTAAGCATGTATGTCTTTGAAACATTGTAAATTTTAGACCTAGAAGCTGCAGTGCCAGGAACGAACAGTGCTAAGCTTGCTATCTCCCCTGCCTTCTCTAGCCTCTGTGAAGATTATCAAGGTCCTTAAAAAATGAGAATAGCCCACTTTTAAGCACATTAAAGGAATGCAGTAATCACCAAAAATAAAATTGTTTCTCTTTGTCTAGTTTCAGAGCAGGAACAGGGAGGCACGCTACACTCCCAACTCCCTTCCAGGGAATAGCTGCCACTGTTTAACCCGTTAATTACAGAAATAGGCTGGTCTCCGCTTTATACTGAGGACGTCCTGGTTTGTAACATCATCAAAAATACTATCATTCCAGCAAAGGCCCTGTGACTGGCTAGCTCCACAGTCTTATAGACCCAAAGTCTGGTTTATAAGTTATTATGTAAATTAACCATTTTGTACAAGTTTGCTCATTGCAGGTTTATCTATCCACCTGACAAGCCCCCACACCCACTCCGCCCAGGGGCCCAAGTCTTACTGAAGACCTGGAAGGCTCAAGGCCCTGAACAGCCCCTGGCTAAACAACAGACTGGTCCCTAAGATCTTCTGTTGCAGAGCCATGTTAATCAGGAAATCCTGGCCCAACTCTCAGCCACGGAATCAGCCATACTCTGGGTGGAGCAATGACAGGATGCCCTGGTCACCCGACAACAGCTTGCCTGCAACCCTGGATTCTTAAGACTATGTGTCACTCCAGTAAAATGTAACTCTAGTCAGCATTCTAGGGCTGACAATACATCATCTATGGGATGCCTTTCCCACCAATCTAAAAGGCCCAATTGATTGGCTACAATTTAAACTTATGGACATTAAGCAGCTTGCTGAACAAAAAGTGTTTCAAACCCTAAGTAATAATCTTCAATGGCTTAACCCTAAAAATTGGTTGTAAGGACTAAATTTACATAGATGGATAATAGGAGCAGCTGGACATTTATTGGTCATTGTCGTACTGTGTCCTCCCATGTGTCTACAAGTAATTTACCCGTGATCGTATGTGAGAAAAGCAAGTAACAAGCTTTATAGGCCTTTCTACTATGGGTATTACAAAAAACAAAAAAGGGGGAGATGTGGGGAAATGATCATTGTGGCTTCGGGAATTGTAACCCTGGCCGTGAGCCAGACTTGCCTCTGGCCCCTCTGGGTTGTCTTTAAGTCTCAACAGAACACTGGAAGGCAATGAGGAAGACAGGGCCAAAGGCCATTCAGAGGGTTTCCATGGGAATTGGATTTAAAGAACGCTTATTATGCTTTGGAGCGTGCTCTGTTTTGCTTATCTCTTAGTTAACTATAAGCAATCTCTGGCAAGGAACGTATGAAACCTTGCACCTAATGCTAACGTTGTGTCAAGAGGTTTAATAGACGCTGACACAGACTGGTCACTGTGCCCTCTATATTGGTACTTGTAATCTGTAATTGCCAACTGTAATCCAGGTGCCTAAGAGCTATTGATGATTTATGAATTTTGACTTGTATCTCTCATATGTACCCTTCTCAATAAAAAGCCTGAGGAATGGAGGTCTTGCACTTTCTCCACTAGAGGGAACAGGTGCCTCTCTACTCCCCAGATAAAATACAGTGTCCTGGATAGACTTGTTCCACCATGGTCATGAAACCTCTGCTGGACAGAGTAGTTTCCAACCGAGCTGGGGCGTTGGAGGCATCTCTGCATCATCTGACACCCAGGTGTGTGGCCTCATCTGGTGCCCAAATGTGGGCAGACCAGCCTCAATAAACCTAGTGAATTTACACTATGTCACTCAACTTACAGTCTTGTACTGAGAGCAGAAAGCATTTTAGTACTGTAAAGCATCAGGAAAGGAACGGTGGAGACAGAAACTGAACTAGATAAATCTAATGGCCCTGGTACCACTAACGTTATTCCTTCCTTTCCATTAGTATGAGGAAAGTTAACCTCCAGTTCCAATGTATTGAGTTCACTTCGTTGGCAAGATGTTACCCTAATCTGGGAAGACAAGCACAGAAAAAAAAAAAAAAAAAAAAAAAAAAGAAGAAGCTGCTAATAAGCAACAGAGGGATTAATCACCTTATTGAACATGAAGAACTCTTTATGATTATCACAGGTGTGTGCAATTTCTTTAAATATTCCTCAGATACTCAAACTAAAGATAAAAGTGTCTATCCCAGTCTATTGCTGTCTTTGTTTAATGGGTCATTGGGAAATACACTCTTCAGCGTCAGAACCACATGCTTCTTTAATATATAAAGTCCATTAAAAATGTTAACCATTAATAAAACAACTGCCATTTATTGAGCGCCTATGAAAGACTGAGTAAGTATTAATGTTCCCTAAATCCAGAAAATATTAAATGTGTGACTATCCTGAGTAAGGTACTTTGATTTTCTTTTTAAAAACCTACAGCTGAGTTCTCCAAAATAACTACGTATGGAAGCGGTGCGCATTATGTTCTGTTGCTTAAACTATGTGAAAATCCTGCGCACACAGAGCCTTCAATGTCAGGTTAGAATCAAATAGTATTTGTTTATTTTAAATTTAATATTGTTTTGGTTCAAAATAAATGTTTTTCACATGAACTCACCTTTTTTTTTTTTAAGGCAGGTTTTTAAAAAAACTTTATTTATTTGTTTTTAGAGAGAGGGGAAAGGAGGGAGAAAGAGAGGGAGAGAAACATCGATGAGTGGTTGCCTCTCACACACACCGAAATGGGGGCCTGGCCCACAACCCAGGCATGTGTTCTGACCGGGAATTGAACCAGTGACCCTTTGGTTCTCAGGCCAGCGCTCAATCCACTGAGCCACACCAGCCAGGGCAGTGTTGCTTTTGGGGGGCAGAGGACAAGAATAGGAAATATTTCCTGGGAGGGGGCCAGTGAATGGACTTGGGAAATATCATTGCCAAGCATCATTATGGGCCTAACTTAGGTTAGTGTTATAGTGATTATGAGTCCATTGGGAGACAAGCATGCAATGCTGTGGCAGAGCAGTTGGCGGGTTGGATTTTTCACGGTGGGATTTGTACATGCACATGGACAGAATGAGAAGGGGACAAGGAATATACAGCAGGGGTGTAGGTATTATGATTGACCATGGAATTTAGCTGGGAAGGAGGAAAGTAAAGACATGTGACGCAACAGGGGGCAGTGAAAAGTGATTGATTCAATCGGTCTTAGGTATTGATAAGTACTGAGCTGTAGTATGAAAGGGAGTGAGCAACAAACATAGGGAGGTAGAGGACAAATGTTGGGAGACATAGAGAGAAAGCATATTGTATGGAGTGGTCAAGACCCTGGGCTGTGGAGCCATAATGTTAGAGATCCATTTCTGATTGACTAATTGCTAACTGTGGAGCCACGGGCAGATTATGTATCTCTGCGTCTCAGTGTCCCTCATCTATGAAGGAGTGTAATAAGAGTACCTACATCATAGGTTTGTTCTGAGGATAAATGAGGTCCTATATATAATAAGGTCGTTGAAAATTTTTCTACAGAAGATCTGACACACAGTTTCTATATAAGGCTGCTCTCCTTCGTATCATATAGATGTCACAGTTGTTGGGGACGACAGAATCTAGGGTACAAACATGTCAGTAAACAGTTAAACTAGGGAAGGAGACAAAATTGTTTCAAAGATTAGGTCAAAGAACTCAAAGGCCTGCATTATTGGAAAAGTCACCTGTGTGGATGCTGAATGACCAATAATTATTACGTGCTTTGAATATTGTTAGGAAATAATTGTTCTCGCCTAATTACTAAGTAAGATTGTTGCATGGTTTTCACTTACTTTTTGCTAAAGCATTGATTGTAAGGGCCATATGTGGATTTTGAAACTACCTGGAATTATTGTATTTAATAACTATGTATGGTGTAGGATTGGAAATTTTCTTCTCAAGGACTGATGTATACTATTATTATATTTTTTGTATTTTACTGGGGAGCACAAATGCTTGAACTTTGTTATAAAAGTTAACACAGAAACTGTTAAAAATGCTGACTTAAAAAATGATCCTTTTGCCGGGAATACAGAATTATGTTTTGCTAGCTGTTAAACTAACCACATTTTATCTCAGCTTTTTTTCTTCTATACATGTAGATTTTGTTCAACAAGCAACAAAAGCTTTTTCAACACGCTAGAACTGTTCAGAGCCAAAGACTGGAAGAAACTGAAAAATTTCGATGAGCAGTTCTTTAAGGTCTGTTGTATTTGGTAACAGTACATTCTTATAAAACATAATGGCTATTCTGAAGCAGAAGTTAAACCGTTTCATAACTTATGAGAACAATATTTTAATTACACATTTTAGATTCTTACCTATTTTCCATTTGGACTTGCTGTTCTCAGTTTAATGTTAAGTGCTATATTTATTTTTATTAGCAGGGTTTATTTCAAGGGCTGTGATATTATTAAACAAGAGATGGTAAAATGGGAATATTACCTAGAAATAGACACATTGTGATTTAAAGTGATGCTTTGATCGTCATTTTGTATTCAGCAATCAGTTCTCAGGAGATTAGCAATGACCAGATTGTGGATCCTAAAAAGTCTATGATCAGGTTCCAATGGCTTCCACGTGTGCTGTTGCACTGGTTTATGTAAAACAGGAAGCAGTAATTGTAATAATTGAATACCTTTTTTATTTTCAAATATATTATGTGAGTGTCGTATGGCGCACTTGTTGCTGGAATAACTATAGGGACTGAAAATTGCTTTACATGCAAACTTACAATCACAGGAGAAGGCCTGGATGCATGACAGTATGAAAAAACTTCAGGAGAGCAAAAAGCTTAGGAATTGAGAGTCACGTACTGTCTCATTCTCACACGAGCAGATTGTCCTCGTGACATTATCCTCTGCTTCGTATGGATACACACCTATTTCGGAGGTGGTCGAATCCTGGATATACCCCTTCTTTTTTGGATAGGATGCCCCTTTTATTAATCTTGCTCAAGTATCTGTCATATGTCACTCTTCTAAACTAATTGAGGTGGCTTAGGTAAAGCAGTAAAAGAGTTTTAAAATCCATATTCTTTGAACACTTTAGAATTACATATATGAAATAGCTGTCTTACGAGTGTTTCCAAGGACACAGTGGATTGCTCTAATGTTCCCTGGGAACCAATTATTGATTGGTGTGAAGATTTGATGAAGTACTAAGGAAGATTTCTTCTAAAGTTTGCTCCTACGTGTCAGCCCTTGGAGTAGGAACTTTAGTATCATGTTTGACTCATCCAGAGCCCCTTATCCTTCCCATCCAGTTATTATTGCTAGGCCCTGCCTTTTTTACCTCTTCAGCTGTACTCTTTTTATTTTACTGATTTAATACATTTTTATTTTTCAAAATGTATAGCTGATGGGACCTGTTGTCCACTCATCTTCACCAACAGCTGGGACAGCTGGTGTAAATTACTTGAGCTCTGTGCTTTGAAACTAGTTGGATGAGGCCTTTACTGAGGATCCCCTGAAGGGTGGCGGCCCTGGCCAAGGAACTGCACATCTTCAGTCTCTCATAGACAGCAGCTGGGGTTATAAGCTTGTACTTAGGAAGTTCCTAACAGTTTTTCACATGTTGCTTTGTCAAACAAGACTTGGTTATGGAGCTTGGCCTGAAATTTGTCTTTGGGCCACTTCTTCTTTTTGGCCTTGTCCCCAGGTTGTTCACTGGATCTTTTGTCTTTTTAGCTTTCTCACATCTTTCTTCTTGTTGTCATCCTTGGGCGGCAGAGCGAAACTAAAGGAGCAGCTGCTCTCACTGCTGCTTGAGAAGATGTCACTGCAATTGGACTTTAATTTCTTTCTTTAAATTCCTACTGCTGCTCCCCTGTTCAGGACCTCATCATTCCTAGATCATACTATTCAATTCTTACCTGATTTCTCTCTTCTCCAATCCATTCTTGGTAGTTCTGCAGCATCATCTTCCAAAGTGTATACCTTCCATCCTGAAAACCTGTCATGAGCTATATTGTGCCCTCTGTGACCTGGACTCCAGTGACCTGCCCTAGGAACCTGCTGTGTGTGACATGCTCTCTGAAACCTTCATTCTTTGACTAGCCTCCTGGATCTCCCCTCCTTGACCTGCATTCTATGACCTCCCTCAGTAACATGCTATGACCGCAGTCTGTGACCTGCCCCCTGGGAGCATCCATCTGTGACCTGGACTCAGTGACTGTCCACTGTGACCAGGCCTGTGTGTCCTGCTCTAAGCTCTGGCTTCCTTCATGTGGTATTTGTGGCCTGCTCCCCATTACCTCCCTCAGTGACATGACTTCTATGACTTGCCCTGGTGACCTACCCTCGGAGACTTGGCCCTAGGTCCTCACTCAACTACCCTGCCCTCTTTGACCTCCATCATGACCTGCCCATTGTGACCTGCCTTGGTGACCTTCCCTCTGTGACCTGTCCTATGCGACCTCCCCCACTCAGTTCTTGGCCCTCTGTGACTTCACTTCTGTGACCTCTCTCGGTGAGCTGCCCCAGTGACCTTCCGTCAGTCCTGCCATCAGTACCCAGCCCTGTGTGACCAGCCATCAGTAACCAGCCCTCACTCACCTGCCTTCAGTGACCTGCCCTCTGATGCCTGCCCTCTGTGACTGCCTCAGTAACATGCTCTCTTTGGCCTCCCTCAGTGTCTTGCCCTGTATGCTCTCCCTCACATCTGTGACCTCCTTCATGACCTGCCCTCTGTCATCTGTCTTTTGTGAGCCACCGCCCTGTCACTCGCACTCTATGACCTCGCTCAGTGACTTGCTCTAGTGACCTTCACTCAGTACTTCCATCAGGACCAGCCCTCTGTGACCTACCCTCAGTGATGTGATCTGTGTGTCCTGTCCTCAGTTCGGCCATCCGTGACCCGACCACGGTGATCTGCCCTGAGGCCTTGCTTCCTTCGCCTGGGATTTGGGATCTGCCCCATATTACGTCCTTCGGTGACATGCCTTCTATGACCTGCCTCTGTGACCGGCCTTCAGTGACCTGCCTTCGGTGACCCACCCTATGGGACCTCACTTAGTGCCTGAGCCTCTGTGACTTCTGTAACCTCCTTCAGAGACCTGCCCTGGTGAACTTCCCTCATCCTGCCATCAGTGCCCAGCCCTGTGTGCCCAGCCCTGTGTGACCAGCCGTCAGTAACTTGCCTTAAGTATCCTGCCCTCTGTGACGTGACCTCTGTGATCTGCCCTCTGCGACCTAGCCTCTATGACTTGCCCTAAGACCTGGCTTCCTTCACCTGGGCTTTGGGACCTGCCCCCTCTTACCGCATGACTTCGAGGGCCTGGCCTATCTTACCTACCCTGGGTGAAATGCCTTTGTGACCTGCCCTCTCTGACCTTCTCTGTGTTACCTGCCTTCTGTCACCTACTGTCTGTGACTTGCCCTCTGTGACCCTGCTCAGTGAGCGGCCCGAGTGAACTTCCTTCATTCCTGCCATCAGTGAGCAGCTCTGTGTGACCTGCCTCAGTCACCTGCCTTCCGTGTGTGTGGCCCTCTCTTACCTGCCATCTGTGACATGCCCGGTCTATTGTACCCTCTGTGACCTGGGCTCCAGTGACCTGCCCTAGGGACCTGCTGTCTGTGACGTGCTCTCTGAAAGCTTCATGCTTTGACTAGCCTCCTGGGACCTGCCCTCCTTGACCTGCATTCTATGACCTCCCTCAGTAACATGCTATGACCGCTGTCTGCGACCTGCCCCCTGGGAGCATCCATCTGTGACCTGTACTCAGTGACTGTCCACTGTGACCAGGCCTGTGTGTCCTGCTCTAAGCTCTGGCTTCCTTCATGTGGTATTTGTGGCCTGCTCCCCATTACCTCCCTCAGTGACATGACTTCTGTGACTGGCCCTGGTGACCTACCCTCCATTACTTGGCCCTATATCCTCACTCACAGCCGTGCCTCTTTGAACTCCCCCATGACCTGCCCTCTGTGACCTGCCCTGGTGACCTTCCCTCTGTGACCTGTCCTATGCAACCTCACTCAGTGCTTGGCCCTCTGTGAAAGAGGAGAGAAACATTGGCGTGAGAGAGAAACATCGATCGGGTGCCTCTGTCACAGGTGCCCCAATGGGGACCTGGCCTGCAATCCAGGCATGTGCCCTGAGCAGGAATTGAACCAGTGACTTCTCACTTTAATGGATGATGCCCAACCAGCTGAGCCACACTGGTTAGGGCTCTCCTTGGCCTCTTGACCTCTTGTATATCTTACTCTGAATGCCAGGACTAAAACATTTTTATTTTAATCAGAGTTTCCCTCAACTCCAAAATTATTATGTATATGTTTTCAGGGATTCCTTGAATCTCCATGTTTATTCCCAAGTAACTTATTGAAATCCCTTACTTGCTATTAAGTTGAAACCTGAGCCTGCCAGTAGTACCTGCATGTAGGTATCCCTTCCAGATTTTTCATGAAATTTACCCTGAGGGCCCTCATGGGTGGGCTCCCTTCCTCTTTTGAATGCTGATTCTTACATTGGTTTGGCCATATCTCTGCAGGGCTTTTCTTAAGGGACAAAGAAAGCATTTAAGGCCTGTCTCTGAAGTATTGTTATTTCCAAACACAATTCTTTTATTTTTTACTCTTTTCAAAGCAGCAGAAATGCATATGTTTTTGCCAAGAGATGAGAGGTTGTTTAGCTATTGAACTATACTTTGGCTATTACAATAACTAATGATTAGACGAGGGGATTACCCTGGAAAGGGCTACCATTTGAAAACTTCACCTTTTTCATAAAGTAATTAAAAATGATTGCAGACAAGTTTCCTCTTCTTCTCTTCCCCCAGCTCCCTACTATTCTTTTTGCTCACTCCTCTCTCCCTCCCTAACCTGAACTTGATTGACTAATTCATGAGGTATCTTGACCCCCTTCTTCCTTGCTGCCTCTTACCAAAGGATATGGGAAGCCAGAGTTTCTGGTGGCCAGGGCTGGCCACGTGACCCAATTATGGCCAAGGAAACATAAATGGAAATGTGTTAGGGGGCTTCCGGGACAGACCTGGCTTCTCCATGAAAAGGAAAGAGAAGGGAGATCATCGGTAGAGCCTATTTCCCCATCTTCCTGTCTTGAAGGCAGACAGAATCTCTGGGTTTGCAACAGCAATCTTGTCCCCGCGACACAACCAGCATTCAGATGAAAAACGCAAAGATGGCAGAGTAGAAATAGTGCAAGAGCCTGGTCTTTGACGACCTTTTTTTCCCAGCTGAGCCAGTGTTGGCACACCACCCCCATCGAACTTAATGTCAGTGATAAAAGCAAAGCCCTGTTTCAATACTCTGTGAATTACTATGACCTGCAGAGGAAGCCATTCAAAACTGATACATACCCTTCACCCTTTTTTCCTTCTTTTCATCTGCCTCCCCTTTTGTGTTTTCTTCTTTCCCTGTATGGGCTGAATGCTCCCCCCATTCATATGTTGAAGTTCTAACCTCTAGTACCTCAGAATGTGACTGTATTTGGAGATACTTAAAGAGGTAATCAAATTAAAATAAAATCAAAGTGGGCGTGGATTTAAAAAGAGGAAATTTAGACACAGAGATGGACAGAGAACAGACATGTACAGACACAGGGAGATGGTCATCTATACGCTTAAGAAAGACACCTCTGAAGAAATCAACCGTGATGATACTTTTATCTTAAGCAAGCCTCCAGAAATGTGAGAAACTACATTTCTTTTGTTTAAAAAAGTAATAAGTAAAAGCAGCTGAAATTCATTCTCTCATAGTTATAGAGGCCAGAGAAGTCTAAGATCAAGGTGTTGGCAGGTTGGTTTCTTGTGAGAGCGTCCTGTTTTGCTGGAAATCTGTGGTACACCTGACCCCCAACTTTGTCTTCGCATGGTTTCTCCCTGTGTCCAGGGCAGCAATCATAATGAATCGAGGCCACCCTAATAACGTCATTTTAACTTGATCACTTCTGTAGAGACCGTCTCCAAATTAAGGTCATGTTCTGAAGTTCTGCACATTAGGACTTAGGCATGTGAATTTGAAAGGGACACAATTCAACCTACAACACTACCCAAGCTAGAAACCCTAGAGTGAGCTTTGAGTGTTCCCTCTCTCTGCTCCCTGACTCCAATCTTGAACCAAGCTCTGTTGCTTCTCTTCTTGTTCGCTCCCAAGTCTGCACTTTCATCTTCAGGTGACCTCTGTCCCCGACACATCTTCTCCAGTAAGCTTTTCCTGAAAACTGCTGTAGTCCTAATGTCACACAGTACTAGGTTTGTTACATTGCTCTAGCTGTTCGAGGACACACAGTGACTCTCTAGCACTTCTGAAATCAAATTGAAAGGCCCCTTCCTTGTTCCAGAGCTCTCCATACCTCCCTCAAAAATCACCACTCCCTGGGGAGGCTGCCTCGTTCTCAGGAGACACCACGTCCTATGTGTTTCTTCTTCCAAGCCTTTATGCAATTTCCATTGCTTAGAATACGCTTCTCTGACTGTTCTAAACTTATAAAGACCAGCCTAAGTCATACTTATTAGTGGCAACCTTTCCCGATGGTTCCCTTCTTAGAATCTTACTAGGTTGTACTATACTCAATATCTTACCATTCTGTTCTTCCTTCCTTCCTTCCTTCCTTCTTTCCTTCTTTTCTTTATTTCTTTCTTTCTTTCTTTCTTTCTTTCTTTCTTTCTTTCTTCCTTTCTCTCTCTCTCTCTCACTCTCTCTTTTTATTTGTTTCTCTCTCTCTCTCTCTCTCTCTCTCTCTCTCTCTCTCTCTCTCTTTCTCTCTTTCTTTTACCATTTTAATATGTGAGTCTGTTCAAGCAAGCTGGGTTATCAAACTAAAGAGGTTCACCACTTGAGGTGCTCTAATCAAGAAGGAGGCATGGTAGTTTTATTTTGAGGTAGATGGAATAGACATAGTCCAAATGTCAGACATGGAATTCAAAACAATGATGGTGAAGAAGCTCAATATACTCGACAACCTCAAAAACAACTACGACAACCTCCAAGGAAGTTACCAACAGCTGCAAGAAAATTACAGGGAACTTGCAGAGAACTACACCAGCATAAAAAAGACATAGAAACTATCAACAAGAACCAGGAAGAAATGAAGAATGCAATCTCTGAACTGAACAACACAGTAGAATCAGTCAAAAGCAGACTAAACGAAGCAGAGGATCGTATTAGTGAGATAGAGGACAATGTAGGAAAAAATTCTCAGACGATACTGCAAAATGAAAAAAAGATTTAAAAAGTATGAAGAAGAGATAAGGGAGTTGCAGGATAACATAAGGAAGAGCAATATAAGAGTAATTGGAATCAAAGAGGAATCAGAAGAACAAGGAATAGATAAACTGATAGGAAAAATAGTGACAGAAAAATTTCCCAACCTGATGAGAGAAAGAGTTATGCAAGTCCAGAAAGCACAGAGAGTTCCAATAAAGAGGAACCCCCCAAAACCCACTCCAAGGCACATCATAGTTAAAATGGCAACATTCCAAGACAGAGAATCCTAAAATCAGCAAGAGAAAAACAGCAAATAACTTACAAGGGAGCTCCAATAAGGCTGTCGACCGATTTCTCAACAGAAACACTACAAGCCACAAGGGAATGGTCAAAAATATTTCAAGCAATGAAAAACAAAGGCCTACAACCAAGAATATTCGACCCGGCAAGGCTCTCACTCAAAATAGAAGGGGAAATAAGGAGTTTCTCAGACAAAGGAAGACTAAAAGAATACATCTCCACCAAACCAGCATTGCAAGAGATGCTAAAGGGAATAGTCTAAGAAAAAGAAAGAGAAAGAAAAATATATATATATATATATAATGTATATAAAGAGTAGAGGAACAGAGCTACAAAGGGAAATGAATAAATACATGTTGAGAATAACCTTAAATGTAAATGGATTAAATGCTCCAATTAAAAGACATAGGGTAACAGAATGGATAAGAAAACAGGACCCACATATTTGCTTTCTACAAGAAACACACCTCAAAACAAAAGATTTACATAGACTGAAAGTAAAGGGATATAAAAAAGTATTCCAAGCAAACAGACCTGACAAAAGAGCTGGGGTAGCAGTACTCATATCAGACAAAACGGATTTCAAAGCAAGGGCAATACAAAGAGACAAAGAAGGACATTTCATAATACTTAAAGGAACAGTCCATCAAGAAGATATAACACTGATAAACATATATGCACCCGACATAGGAGCACCCGAATACATAAAGCAAATACTAGAAGACCACAAGAAGGATATTAACAACAACACACTCATAGTAGGGGACTTCAACACTCCATTATCAACAACAAACAGATCATCCAAGCAAAGAAACACCAAGGATATACAGGCATTGAACAACACACTAAACCACACGGACTTAACTGATATATATATATATAGAACTTTTCACCCCAAAGAAGCAAAATGTACATTCTTTTCAAAGGCACATGGGACGTTTTCAAAGATAGACCATATGATAGGACACAAAACAAGCCTCAACAAATTCAAGAAAATTGAAATGATATCAAGCATCATTTCAGACAACAATGCCTTGAAACGAAACATCAACCTCAGAGAAAAGAATCAAAGACACCCAAACTCATGGAGAATGAATAACACGCTATTAAATAACGAATGGGTTAACAATGACATCAAAGAGGAAATCAAGAAATTTCTAGAAACTAATGACAATGAACACACAACAGCCCAAAACCTATGGGACACGGCAAAAGCAGTCCTAAGAGGGAAGTTCATAGCAATACAGGCATATCTGAAAAGAACAGAAGAAGCTCAAATAAAAATAAAAATAAAAAACTAATCCTAAAGCTACAAGAACTAGAACAACAGCAACAAACAAAGCCTAGGGCAAGAAGAAGAAAGGAAATCCTCAAGATCAGAGCAGAACTAAGTGACATAGAGACTAAACAAACACTCCAAAAAATCAACAAAACCAAGAGCTGGTTCTTTGAAAAAATAAACAAAATCGACAAGCCTCTAGCCAGGTTCATCAAGAAAAAAAGAGAGAAGACACAAATAAACAAAATCAGAAAGGAAAGAGGAGAAATCACGACTGATACCTCAGAAATACAAACAATTGTAAGAAATTACTACAGACAACTGTATGGCAAGAAATTCGACAACCTAGAAGAAATGAACAAATTTCTAGAAACGTATAACCTTCCAAAACTGAACCAAGAAGAAGTAGAAAGTCTCGACAGACCAATAACAAAGGAGGAAATCGAAACAGCGATCCAAAAGCTCCCTGCACACAAAAGCCCTGGACCGGATGGCTTCACAGGCAAATTTTACAAAACATTGAGGGAAGAACTAACCCCTACCCTAACCAAACTATTCCAAAAAATCCAAGAAGAGGGAAAAAATCCCAAACTCTTTCTACCCTAATTCTAAACCAGGTCAAGACACAACGAAGAAAAAGAACTACAGGCCAATATCACTGATGAACATAGATGCTAAAATCCTCAATACGATTTTGGCAAACAGGATCCAGCAATACATCAAAAAGATCATACACCATGATCAAGTGGGATTCATCCCGGGGATGCAAGGATGGTTTAATATTCTCAAAGCAATAAATATAACACATCACCTAAACAAAATGAAAGACAAAAATCACATGATCCTATCTATAGATGCAGAGAAAGCATTTGATAAAGTACAACACCCATTGATGATGAAAACACTCAGCAAAATAGGAATAGAGGGAGCATACGTTAACATAATTAAGGCTATATAGGAGAAGCCCGAAGCCAACATCATACTCAATGGACAAAAACTGAAAGCGTTCCCCTGAAATCAGGAACTCGACAAGGCTGTCCACTCTCTCCACTCCTATTCAACATAGTGTTGGAAGTCCTAGCCACGGCAATCAGACAAGACAAAGAAATAGAAGGCATCCAAATTGGGAAAGAAGACGTAAAACTATCACTATTTGCAGACGACATGATAGCATACCTAGAAAACCCTATAAACCCCACTAAAAGACTACACGATATAATAAGTGAATTTGGCAAAATAGCAGGGTACAAAATAAATATACAGAAATCTAAGGCATTTCTGTACACCAACAATAAACTATCGGAGACAGAGGCAAAAGAGAAAATACCATTTACTATAGCAGCAAGAAAAACAAAATACCTAGGAATAAACTTAACCAAAGAGATAAAAAGACCCATACACTGAAAATCACGCCACAATGAAGGAAGATACAAAAAAAAATGGAAGCAAATACCATGTTCTTGGATGGGAAGAATCAACATCATCAAAGTGGCCCTACTACCCAAAGCAATTTACAGTTTCAATGCAATCCCTATTAAAATGCCATTGACATATTTCACTGACCTAGAACAAATACTCCAAAAATTCATATGGAACCAAAAAGACCCCGAATAGCAAAAGCAATCTTGAGACAGAAGAACACAGCAGGAGGAATCACGATACCAGACATCAAACAATACTACAAAGCCACTGTGATCAAAACAGTCTGGTACTGGCATAAGAACAGACACATAGATCAGTGGAACACAATAGAGAGTCCAGAAAACAACCCAGGCCTCTATGGTCAACTAATCTTTGATAAAGGAGGAAGGGACATAAAATGGAGTGAGAAGAGCCTCTCTAACTAATGGTGCTGGGAAAACTGGACAGGGACGTGCAAAAAAATGAAACTAGACCACCAACTTACACCACACACGAGAATAAACTCAAGATGGATTAAAGACTTAAATGTAAGACGTGACACCACAAAAGTCCTAGAGGAAAACGTAGGCAGGAAAATTTCAGATATCCCACGTAACAATATCTTCACGGATACATCTCCTAAGGCAAGAGAAATAAAGGAAAAAATAAACAAATGCGACTACATCAAACTAAAGAGTTTCTGCTCAGCAAAAGAAAACATCAGCACGATGAAAAGGAAACCAACCATATGGGAAAACATATCTGCCAATGATATCGCAGACAGGGGACTGATCTCCAAAATATATAAGGAGCTTATATGACTCAACATCAAGAAAATAAACAACCCAATTAAATAACGGGCGAAGGACCTGAACAAACACTTCTCCGAAGAGGACATACAGAAGGTCCATAGGCACATGAAAAAATGCTCAACATCATTGGCCATCAGGGAGATGCAAATAAAAACCACAATGAGACACCACTTTACACCTGTCAGAATGGTCATCATCAACAAATCAACAAACAACAAATACTGGCCAGGATGTGGAGAAACGGAAACCTACTGCACTGTTGGCGGGAATGCAGACTGGTGCAGCCACTATGCAAAACAGTATGGAATTACCTCAGAAAACTAAAAATGGAACTGCCTTTTGAAACAGCGATTCCACTGCTAGGATTATACCCGAAAAATCCTAAAACCCTAATTCAAAAAAACCTATGCACCCCTATGTTCATAGCAGCCCTGTTTACAATAGCTAAGTGCTGGAAACAGCCTAAGTGCCCATCTGTAGATGAGTGGATCAAAACACTGTGGTACATTTACACAATGGAATACTATGTAGCAGAAAGAAAGAAGGAACGCCTGCCATTTGCGACAACATGGATGGAACTAGAGAGAATTATGCTTAGTGAAATAAGCCAGGCAAAGATAGCAAAATACCGTATGATATCACCTAATACAGGAAACTAAAGAGCAACACAAACGAACTGAATAGGACAAAGACTAGAATAGCAGTCAGTAGTGGGGAGGGGGGAGGGAGAGAAGGGGGATAAGTATGGGAAGGGACTAGTCAAGGAATGTGTATAAACGACTCATGGACATGGACAATGGGGAGGGATATGATTGTGGGAGAAGGGATGGGCTGGGTGGGGGGAGCAATGGGGGAAAATGGGACAACTGTAATTGAAAAACCAAAAAATAAATAAATAAAAGGAAAAATAAATAAATAAAACAAACCAGCAAACATAAAACAAGCGAAATTATCATTGAGTGTTACCTCTGACCACAAAGGAATCGATAACAAAAGTAACAGGAATATCCCCAAATACTTTGAAACTAAACAATGCACCTCATTGATCAAAGGGGAAATATTAAGGCAAATAAAAACGCATTGAACTGAATGAGTATGAAAATACAATACATCAAAGTTTGTAGGACACAGAGCAGTGCTGCAAGAGAAGTTTATAGCCCACTGTCTATATTAGAAAAGAGGAAACGTCTAAAAGTCAATCTAAGCTCCACATCAAAACTAGAAAAAGAAGAGCAAAATAAATCCAAAGCAAAGATAAAGTAGGGAATATTCAAGATAAAAGCAAAAATTGATGAAATAGAAAATAGAAAAATCAACAGAGAAAATTAATGAAACAGAACGCTGGTTCTTTGCAAAGATCAATAAAATTGACAAACCTCTAGCAAGACTGACAATTAAATACAAATTAACAATAACAGAAATGAAACAAAGGATATCATTACAGACCCTATGATAGATATAAACTTGACAACTTAATTGAAATGGAAAAATCCCTTGGAAATCACAAACGACCAGGATATACTCAGTATTTAATACATAATTTGAATAGTTCCATTGTTTTAAAGGGATTACATTTGTAATTAAAAAAAGTCTTTCGGCCCAAAATATTTCACTGGAGAGTGAAACTAAATGTTTAAAGAATAACTAACATCAATTCTATACCATCTCTCTAAGACACAGAAGAGGAGGAAATACCTTACAACTACTTATATGAGAACACTTTTACCATGATACCAAACCATACAAAGACAGTATGAGAAAAGAAAACTACAGACCGATATCCCTCATGAAAATAGACTCAAAATCTTTAGCAAGCTGTTGCAAAAAGAACGTAGCCAAATATAAGAAGTATATTATATGCCATGACCTAGTGAGGTTTATTCTAGGGATGCGAGGCTGGTTCAAAAAAATCAATCCACGTTAATAGGCCAAGGAATCCATGAGCACAAAAAGAAAGCTATGAGAGCTAATAAACCAGCTCAAGGGTACAGGACATAAGATCATACAAAACTCAGTTGTATTTCTATTGAATTGTATTTCTATTTCAATTGTATTCATTTGCAAGAAACAATGTGAAAATAAAATTAAGACAATTCTACTTACGATGACATCAAAAATAATAAAAGACTTAGAAAATAAATGTAATCAAAGAACTACAAGACTTGTACACCGAGACCCACAAAATATCGAGAGAAATTAAAGACCTAAACAAATGTAAAGACATCCCATGTTCATCAAGTAGGATACTTAATATTGTTAAGATGGCAGCCCTCAAATTGATCTACAGAATCAATACAATCTGTATCAAAATCTGTGCAGAGAAGAGTTAACATAGTGGGCCCGACAATGCTATCGTTTTTGAAAATCCTGCTTGCAAGGTTGGCCCTTGGCTGGGATCTAGGAACTTGGATTTGGTCGGAGGGAAGGGCTCCCACTATCCCAACTGATGAGAGTAGCTTATTGTACCTTAACTGTTTGTGCAAACAATATGATTTATGGTGAACAACAGCTTTCCCCCTGGGACTCTGGGATTTTGGTATGTGCTAGGCAGAGGGTGCCTGGAGGACCAGCCCTTAATGAAAGCCCTTGGCACTGTCTCTAATGAGCTGTCCTCATAAACAGCATTTCCACACAAGTTGTCACAACTCTTCATTGCAAAAAGCTATACTAAGTGAAAGCAGTCACAACAGACTACCTATTATATGGTTCCATTTATATTAAATGTCCAGAATAAGTCAATCTATACATCCACAAAGCAGATTACTGGCCGCCAACAGCTGGAGAGGTATAGAGTTGGGGGAGTTACGATAGCTAAAGGGCATGAGGTTTCTTTTTTGGTGATGAAGATGTTCTAGAATCTATTTTGGTGATGACTGCACAACTCTGTGAGTACACTGAAAGTCACTGAATTGTACACTTTATATGGATGGTATTTGAATTAGGTGTCAATGAAGCTGTTATACAATTACAGTGGGTAATAAAATATATTGGTTCTTTAAAAAGTCTGTTGAAGAGTGACAGGAAAGACTCCATGGAACCAGTGAGGAAGTTGGTTCAATAAGCCAGGCAATTTGTACCAAAATAGTCCAATGTTCTTGGTCACGGCCAAGCAGTTCTATAAGGTTCTGGGCACAGCAATTCTTGAACAACCGTTATCAGTAATTTTCTTTCTTTTAAAAAAAAATTGCGATATAACAGACATATAACAAACATATCAGTTTTCGATGCACACACTGATTTTGAATTATATAAATAGCCTTAAGCACTTACTAATATATATGAACCTAATAGTACCCCTGGCAGGAGAAATGACAATGAGTAAAACACACTCATTCTGTATTTGGAAAGGTAACGCTCATAATGAAATAACTACCAACACACGAAAGAACATGATACGTGCCAAAGCAAGGCTAAAATACAACTGCTAAGGATTTCAGAGGACATGTTGTTCGGCACACCATTATTGCCAGTACAGTCACTGTTGTCATATTCAGCCCAACATCACCAAGAATGATTACTGAGTGTCTAAGTACATGAGCAACTCTTAAGAGTCTATACAGAGAGTTAGGCGAAGTTCTTCCTTGAACCTAACACATCTTTATGATGGGACTACTAAGGAAATAGTACATTAATGTTATAAGTGTGTCATCTCTATTATAAATAATTATGAAATATTAGGTTATAAATGTAACATACATAAAACGGCAGGTTTTCGGATGCAAGTTATTCTAGAGGGGGGATTCGCCGAGTTCCCTTTTAATTTGAGGAATGCCTTGGCAAAATGGGTTTTTGTATGGAGTGATCTTGTACCGTGTGGAAACACGTTTCCCAAGCAGCTGCGAACTCCTAGTGGCCACACGAACTCATTACCATCTAGCTTTGAGAGCAACAGGCACAGAAAGGTTAAGTCTGACATCCCTGCGGGGCAACTACCTGACAAAGCTGAAGACTAGGGCAGTCTTCATCCTATTTAAATGTCCCTAAAACCAGGGGCGATCCTGAAGGGTGTGTGGGCGGATCGATGCCTATAAGCACTATGAGGGAACCTGAAGAGGTTTATGCTTCCAGATCCCCTTTCTTTCCTCCGAGGCCTTTGTTTGAAACATTTATTGACAAATAAAGACACTCTCTGGAGGGAAGGAGAAAAACTGTCAGCAACTAATATTACATTTAAATACTTTTCTGTCAGAAAAGTTTGTTGGTCTGATAAAAAACGAAAAAGAATCCCGACTAACAGCCTAGTTTCCTCAGCCACTTCTCCAGCTCTGACAAACATTTTTTTAAAGCACCATTAACAAGCCATACATGGATTGAAAGCTAAAGCTACACACGGGAGAGCCGCTCCCCACCAGTCAGTAACGGAAAAAAGACGAAACAAAACAGAACATAACAAAACAAACAGATGAGGGGCAGAGGGATAAGGGACTAACCGCCTCGGAATTACCACGTCAGACCAGCGGCCTCACGACCGACGGTTTCAGACCAACCGCCTCACACTAACGGCCAACAGGTGGTGCGCGGACCCTAGCATGCTCACCGGCAGGGCGAGATAACCGATCAACACTTTTCAATCAGGCTTGAAACCACCAGAGAGGGCCAAAAATTCAGACTAGGTACCTTTTACCCTTGCTTTTTTTGCTATGGGGATTCCTCTTCTGCATCTTCGGACCCTAGAAGAGAGTAAACGCGTGCTAATCTCTGAGCACACACACGTAAACCCCCGTCCCCAAGATAATGGAAGCGGCTCGTACTGGAAGTGGCTCATACCGGAAGTGGCTGAACCACCAATCAAATGGCCTCTCTGGGCTCCATTTTGCCGTTAATAAAACCTGGATTAAAATAGTACCCATATCATACAGCTGCGTGAGAAATAAATGAGAAAATGCATGCAAAACACAGCACCGGGCAAATGTTCAGACCTGCAGAGTTAGAAACGCTGGGAGGGGGCCCAACTATCTGTTTCAATACGCTCTCCAGGTGATTCTGAGGCATGCCTGAAGTGTGAGTTTTTGCTTTATGAAGAACGCTGCCCACTCAAATAGCTAACCAAAATCTTTGTTATTATTTCAGATTCCATGACTCCATGCTTTCTGAATTATGTTTCCTGCCTGAACTTTCAAAACCGTTATTTGTTTCTTGAGCCCAACTCTGTAGCCCGTATCACCACGGATACGAAGAGAAAGAGAGAACCTGTCTTCAAGGTTTCAGTGTAGGTGATCCAAGAATAGGAAAAGTTGATTAAACCTAATGGTCACAGTATCATTGCATAAACTAAATTAGGGAGGCTAAATCTGAGGCTGAAAGATACTTGGTGGCACTGACAGGCAGACCAGTTTCATGAAGGCTGATAGTTCGGTTCAGTTCAACTTCATGTTGCCATTATTCATAATAATTACATTACAAACACAGGTTCCATTTTTATTAATAGCTCTTTCAAATCAAATACAAACTGAAAGCATAGTTAAAGTGTGATTTGTATGGCTATTCACAAGTTTGTATGGAGGAGAAGATATTTGGATAGAATAAACAAGGCTAGAAAATGAATGATGGTCTTAGGGGGAAAAAAAGGTGACCAAAGCTTCTGGGTTTAACATATTTATGTTTGTCTCTTAGAGGATAACCTAAGTGCATACTACTTTACACATATCCACACACTAATGTAGCATGTTCCTTTTTTTTTTTTTTTTTTGACTCTGAACATCCTTTCTTCCCCATCTGTCAGTACGGGACACTCTGAGAGCCTCAGCAGCTTAAGAGAAAGAAGAGGCAGTACCATATGACTGAGCCTCCTTGCATTTTCATTACTGGTTTATCATCCAAAAACTGCTCTTGTTAGCCTCCAGGATGACAAGGTTGGGGTACCATGGGACAGGGCTCTAATCACCAATAAGAGTTCTCTCTTTGTCGTTTGGAGGATTTGATAAGACATTTTTCCAGGCCCAGATCACAGATTTTCCCTCTGGGCTTGGAGACACAGAGGGTTTTTTGTTTGTTTGTTTGTCCGTTTGTTTGTTTGTTTTGTTTTTTTAACCTTAGGGATATACATTCTTGTGCTTGGAGAATAAATAAACATTTCCTTTCTTTGCTTCTTATTCCATAGACATGAGCCAGACACAGGAGCTCCAACTTAAATATCAGAAGTTCCCCGTGACAAAAGAGTGGTAAAGGAAAAACAAGTTCTATACTGTGGATTTTAGCCCATCGCTATGGACGAAAGCTCCCTTCTTGACCAAAATTAATTTTTAATAAAAGCTGTGTGTATTTAAGGTATATAACATAATGGTTTGATATAGTCAGGCTTATCTGAACCTTCTTCTCAATTAGGCCTCACCTTTGGCTTATAAAAACTCCAACTTTCGGTTTTTATGAGCTCAAGGCATGTCCTTAGAATGATGATCCCAGCCTCCTTAATATACCGGCCTGAGAAAGCTCAACATTGCCAAAAGAATTCCCTGTCTGTTTCAGCCAAAACCTGACCATGGGCCCCTGCCTCCCCTCCCTTTTCATAGAGCACTTACAGAACTTGTAATTGTAAATCCTTTCTCTGTCCCTCTGAGACATATCTTCTACAACCCAGAAATATCTGTTTCCAGGACCTGGGAGCCATCCCTTCGAAATGTAATCATCAAGAAAGACAGAGCCTCTGTTTCCCAATCTCTATGGAAGGATAGGAGTTCAACTTTGATAAGTGCCAGTTAGCAAACGCAGAGGCCCTGATCATGGTGATCAAACTCCGTTGGCCCCCAAAATGTCCCTCAATACTTTTCCTTTAGCACACCACAGCATTTAAAGGGCTCCTGCCTTTTGTTGCACTGGAGTTGAGCTCTAGTTATCTAAAGTCTCTCCTCTACTGCAGTAGCCTGAATAAAATCTACCTTGCCACCTTTAACAGATGTCCAGCTCTGTTTCTCTTCGATGCCATGAACTAAAAAGATCAGAACTGGACAACAAGTTTAAGACATGAAATCCTAGAGGTAACAGGGAAAGTAACAAATGAAGTCAGACCAAGACTATGAAACCCTAGCGTTTAGGAGAGTCATCTCAACCGATCTTTTAAAACTTCAGATGCAGTTCTTCTCATGTAGGAGGTTAAAGTGGAGACATGTGGAAAAAATAAAAGGAGAGAACAAAATAACACTTGAGCGCCCTGCAAGTCATTTGGTTGTGGGCGAGTGGTTCCACACTGGGGATAAGCTAAAGGCACCCCAAAGTGTAATGGATGACCTTCTAAAGAATACCGTACCAAGAAACCCAGCACTGGCGATAGTGGAGAATAATAAAGAGGGGCTTGAGGAGCCTCTGAAAGGCTGACCCTGTCCCAAGACTATTGGCTTTTATTCTGGGCTAATAATGTTTCATGATGAAGGTTAGAGCTTGTTGGACCAGTTAGGCACCCAGGATCCTAAGGACACCCAACTTTGTGCTGTTATTGTCAGCTATAGAAAGAAACAGCAATGTCATGAAGTAGAAGTCCTAGTGCTAGCTGGTGGTCAAGGCTTTAGGAGAGTATGGGGAGTTGAGGAAAGAACGAACATCTTATGTCAGACTGGAAGGATTATCATAGCATCCAAATGCACGAGAAAAGAATTATTTCAAGTTCTTATGAAATAACCTACTCCAATATTGCACAAGTCTTCTGAACTTCTTTTTGACTAAAAGTGTCTTAATGGCGAGATAAAACCACAGAAGCTGCTAAGGAAGTCTCCAACTTTCTATTTTCATACCTTCATTCAGGATACCCAGAAAGGACTTTGATTAACTCTGTCTCTAACTCTGAACCTTCAGGGGGGAAACCAAAGAAAATTAAGCTAAGATGTGAAAATCAACACTGCTCTGTGAAAAATAGACTCTACTGGTAACGAGTATGATTAGATTGTTCTGGAAGTCCAGCAAGAAGAAGAAAGAGAAAGGAGGTTTCAAGGTGTGAACTGGACAAAACATGAAAGGATTATGTGTACCCTTCTAGAGAGAACAGAAGGTTGTCATACAGAAGGCAGTTTGAGGTGGTTTTCATATGAAGAGATGTTGAGTTTGCCAGCCTGCTACACTTTTGCTGCAGTTGCTATGGTTTCAGGCATTGTGACCCAACAAACTCTGGTGTCATGTCCCAGGGTCATAAGCAGCAGGAAAGGCTTTGGCCCTTCAGTCTTGTCCAACTGCTGACAAGGGCAGCAGCCAGCTGCGGGTACCCGAGAACTTGACACTGCCCAGATCCATCTAAAGGGACACATCTCCTTTCTTGGTGGCACATTTTCAGCCAAAAGAACTTCATTATCAAGGTAATGAGTTTATATATTTTGTTGTTGTTGTTGTTGTTGTTGTTGTTGTTGTTGTTGTTTTTTACAGTTCTTTAGAATCTGGACACGAGAGACCTCTTTGCCTCCCTCTCTTTGTTTCTAGGCTAGTGATCTCTAGTTCTGGGAAAAAAGAAACCCCCTCTTTTGAGGGTATGGGAAGCCTTTTCCTAAATGTTTGGGAGACCCTCAAAGATCTTGGAGGGTTGGGGGGGTCATAAAGGGTAGGCATGTAATACTATCCGGTGAAAGGATAGCTGAGTATAGGAGGGAGAGAGGGAGATAAAAATGGAAGAAGGTAAAGGGAGGAAGGGAGGGGGAAAAAGAGGGGAAGAGGAGAAGGGAGCTAGAGGTTAAAGGGGTCTAAATTTTGAAGGAAGTTGGAGGAGAGGAATTCAATAGCCCTCTACCATTTGGCAAAAAGTTTCTCTTGTTAGTTAAAAAACAAAGTCAAATCCAAGTACGAGGTACCAAAACAATTCTACTGAACCCATAACTGTGTCTTCCTGTACATGGGTCTAAGGTCTTACATAACAAACATTATTTAGGGCTTTTTCCACTTTCTTTTTACTTTTAATTCCAGGCTGGGGTGGGAGGTGGTGGGGAGTGGTAAGAGAAGTTGGCAGAGATGATTATTCTTTCAAAAATAAAATTAAATATGGTTCTATGGGATCGGGGCCTGGTTTTTATAGCTATTAGACCGAGTTTTCTCAGTGTTCAGAATCTTGTTCTATTGTGGGATCTCATATGTTGTTTTAATTAAAAAGGTTATTTTTTCACTCTACTAGTGTTGGCCTTAGTCTTCTCCAATGGCTCTATGTGGTAAGTGTTACAGCTGTTTATCCCATTTCACTCCTTATATCATGAGAAAGGTTCTGGTTGAACTGGGGTTAACTAAAATTCAATTAAGGGGGATGAGGTATGCTTGATTCCTTGAAGGTGCTTAAGAATGGCAAAGGAAGTAGAGGCAGGTGAGATTTAGTGGAGTTTAGTAGAAATAAGTCTCTAAAGTTAATCTCCACGTTCTCTAAACTTCCTTTTAAATTTGCTTCCCAACGAAGTATGCTAAAATGATCCTGATAATTTCAGAGAATCCCTTTCCCACTACTCACCCCACCAGTTTCTAGCCTAACCCAATATGAACTACATAGCTGAGTTCCAGGGCCTTCTTATCCAAACTGAGCCAGTTTCTAAAAACCATATATAAGCCTTTCAGATTCCTTTTCTTTTGTCTTTCCAGAGGCCTGATAATATTGAGTGGTTACACAGCGCCAGGGGTGTGTGCAAGGTCAAGCTCCATAGCCCAAAAGGACAGCAAGAACAGGAACGGAAAGTGGTAAGATACTAAATTACTCCTACTAAGGGGTGGAAAGGATTGCTTTATGGATACAGATATCCTGGAACCCAGAATAGACTAATGGAGGGTGAGTGTCGTTTCTCTAAGATATCAAGTTCAGTAAAGTTTGTGGGCTGGGGGGTAGGGGTGGGGGCGGGGGCGGGGCGCAGTATGCTTATACATCACAGAGGGACACGTGAAGGGAGGGGGAGAATGAAGAGTAGCTGGGGAGGGGGGTGGGGGGAGCCTCAGGGGAGGGAGGAGTGGTGGTTGCCTAGTTTTACCAGCCTAATGGAATCATAATATCAGCTAGCTACAAGTAAGTTGCACTCAAGTGGGACTCCCACAGGAGGGCAAAATGTGTAATACTTCACATTTTTTATCACGTTCAAATGCCATTCGTACTGTTATGTATTTAATGCTTTTTTAATTGACTGACATTTAAAAATTACCATCAACCTAAGCAATATTATCCATAATGTCACAGGTTTTATGTTTTAGTATGTATTTTTCCTACTAAACAACAAAAAAGTACATATATTAAACACAGAAATGTTTATCCATGTATCACTTAAAGTTTTCTATAACATCAGTAGCAAAAACACCACTTTTGGGGAACGCTACGGTAGTTGAAAGTGCTCTAACTGAAAGCCAGGGAATTGGTTTCTTTTTTTTTTTTTTTAATGTTTATTTATTTATTTATTTATAATTTTATTTTTTGGTTATTCAATTACAGTTGTCCCATTTCCCCCCATTGCTCCTCCCTCCCAGCCCATCCCTTCTCCCACAGTTATATCCCTCCTCGTTGTCAATGTCCATGAGTCATTCATATACATTCCTTGACTAGACCCTTCCTTTACTTATCCCCCTTCTCCCACTCCCCCCTCCCCCCTACTGACTACTATTCTAGTCTTTGCCTATTTAGTTCGTTTGTTTGTGTTGCTCTTTAGTTTCCTGAATTGAGTTCTAATGTAAGTTTCAGCTTTGAGTTTGCGTCAGTTGGGCAAGGCACCTTTCTTCTTACTTTTTTCAGTAAATGTAGGTATTGTAATTTGGGCATCTCTGACAGGTAGGTATTCTTATCTAGGAAATACAATAATGATAAGATTCTCTCTGCCTAATAGCATTTATTGAGTACTTACTATGTACAGGTACTCTGCTGAAAGCTTTGTATTCACTCTCAATCAATCCTCACAAGAACCCCTATGCGGTAGGTGCTTTATCGTCTCAAAGAGAAACCGCAGTCTTTTCTCTAGAATTTTCCTCAATACGCTGTCCTAATTTGGTGCAGATATGCTTTGTCGATGTGTCCACCCTGAAAGTGGAAGATAAAGGTTCCAAGGTGAGTATTCTCTGCTCCCCTCAGAGTTGGAATGAGTGAGAAACTGCTGAAAGAGTTATCAGTGGCAGCATAATAAAAGGGAAAGTCTGTGCCAGAGGGTGGAAGGATGGAGGAGATTCAGGTGGGCAGCCATCATTTTTGAAAACCCCAAACCCCCGGTTGAGAATATACTGTCACTCTTGATGCCAAATCTCATTCTAGAAGGAACTTAATTTGCTGGTAGGCCTGAAAGAATTACAGCATGGAAGGTAGCATGTCAGAACAGTGAGAAAACTGTCCAAAAGTTTGACGATTCATGAAATATGATTCCTAAGATTTATGGATTTGTGAATGCCTCTGGAGGGGTAGTAATTTGTGAGGAGAACAATATCTCATTCTTCAAACATTAGCTAGCATCACAAGCCTACTTATCCTTCTCCATTGAAAGGAAAAGATAAGAGATATGACATTCATGTTTTGGAGAGGGCAGCTTGGAGAAGTCTCAAAAAGCAGTTATTCATAAGAATCTCACCACTTCATCCCATAGGATGCTGGTGGTTCCTGTTCCGGAGGTGACCTAACGCAACACCATCTGAAAGAGAAAGAAGTTATTATAATCAAGGCTACCGAGAAGCAAAACCAGTCTAAGGTATGCTTAGCTTCCGAGTCCACCCTTTCTAATTCCCAGAGTCCAGTGCTGACTCCGAAGACTCTGGTTCACAAAAGGTAAGAGAAATATTTCCAAACAAGCCCCTACATTTGACTACTATGATATTCCAGAGTTCACAGGCCTAAGTTCAAAGTCAGGTAAGTTTAATGTCCAGGTATCTAACAATGGCACTAATCACAGAGGTTCAGAATGCCCTTCCCTGATTGCAGGTCCCTACTCCAAACAGAATCTTGCTACCCTTATCCTAACAAAGATGTGGAATGAAAGCATGATCTTTTTCAGTGCTTTCTGTTTTCTTCTAATGGGCTTGTGTGCTCCACATTGCCCAGTGTCCAAAAAAAGAAAAAGAACAAGCATATATGGAACAGAGAGAATCCACAATGACCAAGAACTGTAGTGGCTTGTTCCCCAAACCTGTTGCCTAAGAGATTACAGACTGTTAGGTAGCGTAAAGTTAGAAGCAATTCGATTTGGATACCACTGTCACATGCAAGTCCTTTTGTTTTTCTGTAACTACCTAAATTATATCTGTTGGGCTCCTGGCCCATGACAAGTCACCTTCACAGTCCTACAAACCTGGAGTAGTTGATATTGAAATAGGATATTTGGTTTTATCTCAAAGGAGTCAATTTTTTTTTTTGTTCTGCATCTCTATGCTTATCTTATAACCAGGAACAACATTTCTGGCCTCAGACACATTTGGAGTGATGAGAGTGGCTCCTAAGGAAGAAAAAAAGTTTAAAAATATTCTTCAAAGAGTTTTGGGTTTAGTTGGAAGGAGGACTCCATTTTGAAGTCTTAAGAAAGGGATAAATTATACCTAATGTTTATTCTTAAAAGTGCAGCACATATTTCCTACACATAATGCAGGTGTCCTTGATTGTAACCTAAACCCATTTTCAAAATGTTGAACTTATCATGACCTCAAACTTCTAGGGATTCAGTAGAAAGTAAGGAGATGAAGCAATGGAAGGGGTAAAGAGGACGATGGTACTTAGCAAGGAGTGGAAGACATGTATAATACATATACACATATCTAGACATGAGCATATGCACATAATTTACACTGACACACAGCAATATATACAAAATAATTTATACGAGCAGTGACACACACATCCCTGGCTACATGTCTACATATGACACTGGTGAACACACACAAGCATTGAAACAACACATGTGTGTGTATATTCATAAACAATGACTCACCTACACAAAGGTATAGAGTCAGCTGCATTGACATACCCACATGTGACACATCAACATCTATATATGCATCCATGCACACTATGCATAAACATGCACACTACACATAAACATACACACATGAGCCTCGATCAAAACACAGTGACTGTACAAGTTCAGGTGATAGGCATGCACTCTTACACAGGGTGGGGCAAAAGTAGGTTTACAGTTATGAGTATGTGAAACGGTTTATTCTTGAATTATTACTTATTATTTTCCATACATACAACTGCAAACCTACTTTTCGCCCCACTCTGTAAATATACCTCATGTTGATACGCACACATACAAACTTAAGCAAAGTGACACTAACAACATTTGAATGCACTGATACATACCTTGACACAAATACAATGACATCCCCACTCACGTATTCACACAAGTACTCAAATACCCAGGGTGTGTGCAACACTGACACACATTCTCAATCATTCACGTAGCATATAAATATAACATAAACTGATACCCAATTTATTGACATACACAGTCATTATATTAGCACCGATCCACATTGAACATAAACATTTATTGATGTATTATCTATTATCTATTAATTACTATATATGTTAACATGTGAATTTATTCTTTTTTTTTTAAATAAATAAAAGATTAATTAGTTATTTTAACAATAGGAAATAACAATCCCTCCCTCTCAGACATTAAGACCCTTTATAATCTTATAAAGGACAATGGGCGAAGGTCTCAAGCTCCTCTAGCTGCTTCAAGCTGGACATGGTTGTCGTTCGTCCTACCTACCCTTGGTCCAGACATCCCTAATAAGAGTGGGGGTGTGGAGGGGAGGGTTGCCTTCCCACATGGGGAAGGATCGTGCAGACTCCAGGTCAGTTGGCTGTCCCCAGACAACGGCGTGCTTGGTTTAACAGGCTGGCATCCTTGTTGTATTCTGGGGGCAACAGATTTGGCAAAAGGGTTTAAAGACATCTTCAATCCATAACCACTAGATGACAAAAGGCAGGGATTAATTTTTCAATGTTCCACATTAGGGAAAAGAAACAGGCTTCTTTGGAGGAAGGTGTGCCAGGCGCATCTCACCTGTCCAAAACCCTTTTGCCCATTCTACTTAGTTTGGGCTGAGGGAAATAGTTTAGCTTTCCCCACTCTTAGACCTCTGGGCCCTTTCGGTCCAAGCCATTAGGATAGAACAGAGAAACCAGTTTAGAGTGAAGCCCACAAACCACCCCATTCTTCACCAACCCAGCCACTTAGTTCAGTCAAACCGTTGAGTCTCAGGAGGCCGCGCTGCAGACAGGATTAATACACATATAGGTATAGCTCCATGATACATTCTATTAGATTTGTATTATAAACAAACATGCAGATCACTCAAATCGACACTTGTCATTTACATATTCAGACACACTGACATACACATTCATTTTTACATTCACACAGTGTACAAAATGTACACGCTATCATACACACGTTGGCCCGTACAGGAAACATATAAAATCGGTATTGATGTCAACACATTGTTACACAGGCTTACACACAGGCAGGCATACATGTGCACTGACATGTGCACACGGACACACACGCTAACAACACAGACTGAACATTCTCACATCTACTGAGATGTCCCCACTTATGAATTGCTATACTGTTATTCACACACACACACACATGACAGACACATTGATACATTTTTGACACATGTTGAGATAAGCACACGTGCTCATGTGAAATTGACACGCTACCACTTGTGCTCAAAGGGATATAATTATGTATTATGTTTCCATGCAAATCCTAAAGGGTAAAACCCTAATGTATGCAGTTTAGAAAGATATGTCTTCTAAATAAAATAAGGGGGGAAAGTAGCCTCCCCAAACTCTTAGGTGTTCTTTTTTTTTTTTTTTTTTTTAGATGGACGGCTCTATATGCCTTTTCACACAAGCTCCCTCTGATCCTATAACTGTTGTAAATTGGCTTCTAAATGATATCCAGAAGTATGCCTTGGGTTTCGAACATGCACTAAGTCCCTCAGCCTCTAGCTGCAAACATAAAATAGGAGATGAAGATGAACATCACAAATTACCCTCTGCAAACTGCTACAGCATCTATGATGATAAACTGAATATCGATTACATGGCCAATAGAACTCAAAGCCCACATGTAGACATGACTGCAGCCAAGAATACCAACAAAAATCAGAGTCCTTCCACCTCTCCAGCAAAATCTTCTAGCACTAACAGGGCAGTAATCTCTCCTGAGGGAGAATGTCCCATGGATGACCTTTCCTTCACCATCATCCGGCTATCTAATCTGGTAATGGAGATGCCTTGTAATGAAATCAAGAAGTTGGAAAATGGAAGCAAATGCTTTCATCATTCAATCTATCCACCCTCTGGGGACAAAGGGAAAAACACTCCCCACAGCTCTGTGAGCAAGATCGTTTCTGAAATGGCCCATGATGCTGAGGAAATATCCTATGTGGAAAGGCGGGACACTGGAGAAGAGGGCAGGGAAGGTGGCAGGAAAAAGTTTATGTATAGTCAATTATCCAACAAGAACAAGGGGGTAGACAAAGAGATGTGCCAACAAGAGAGCAAAGATTTTTCACACTCTATCAGTAAAGGACTCACGGTTTATGCAAATCAGGTGGCATCTGACCTGATGGTCTCCGTTTTGAAGACCTTGAAAGTGCATACTCCTGGGAAGCCAATTCCCACTTGTGTGGTCCTGAAGAAGGTGTTGTTAAAACACACCCAGGAAGTTGTCTCTGATTTGATTGATTCCTGCTTGAAGAACCTGCATAATATCACGGCGGCCCTGATGACTGACTGCGACTTTATCTCAGCTGTCAAGAAGAGTCTGTTCAACCACGGAAAACAAAATGCTACACATATAATGGAGGCCATGCTGAAGCGCCTGGCTACTGTTCTGCTTGGAGAGAAGGAGTCTAAATCACAGCCTCTGTTGTACGCATCCTTGAAGGCCGGCTCCCACAGTCCCAAATACGATAACCAAAGTCAAAACCAAAATCTTGAATTCTCCACCATGAAAACTGAATTGAAGGGGAAGGACAAATGCAAAATAAAACCAGAGGAGTGCAAGTCATTGATTAGCGCTGAAAAAGTTGGTGAACACATCCTCAAGGAGAGCCTGTCCGTGTGGAACCAAAAACAACGAAACCAAGGCGAGATGGCTGGCAAAGCATGCGTGAGTAAGGAAGAAAAAAGAGAGAAGATCAGCCCTTCCACAGAGTCACTGGCGAAGGACTTGATTGTCTCTGCCCCTATGCTGATTCAGTACCACCTGACCCAGCAGGCCGAGGCCAAAAATGCACTTGAAGATGACTATCCTGGTTCCACCATAGGCCATAGGACTCAGAGTGCCCAATTTGAAAAGAACGCAAGTGACCAAAGTGCCAAGGCACTTTCAGTGAAACATCTAGAATCTTGTGGAGCTCCTGGGCCATCTACCTCTGTAAAGGAGACTCAACAACAGGCGGAGTGCCAAAAGTCCGATATGTCAAACATCATTCTATCACTGATTCAGAAACTGCTCAGTGAGACCTCCTTCAACAGTGAAGAGCAATCTGAAGGGGAGAGCAAGCCTTCTGAGCCCAGGCCAAACAAAGCAACTTCAATGTCCAAGAGAGGGGAAAAACAATTCCAGGAGAATTTAGACCTTGATTTTGCCAGCGGGATGATGCAAATGAACTGGCAATTCATCAATCAACTGGTAGAACCTGTGAGGAAGCTGTGCCTTATCATGGCTAGGTATCACAACAACAGGGAAGCCCTGGCCGAATTGGAAGAACAAGCAGCCTTGGTACACAACCCAAGTTTCCAAGTTGGTGGCCCCAGATGCAGTCACAGTAGTGCAATGTCACAGAACTATCGAGAGTTTTCTGGGCCGGAAGTCATCATCAATAATTGGTGCTCAACAAGTAGCTTGCAGAAACAGCTCCAGGCTGTCCTGCAGTGGATTGCAGCCTCCCAATTTAAGGTGCCTGTGCTCTGTTTCGTGAGAGATGATGATGGACAACTGGAGAAGGTAAGCAATGGCAAAGCACAAGAAGAAAGATGGTTAGACTGGGCAGGGGAAGGGAGGCAAAACTGTACTTAGGGCTCACGAGCAGTCCAAATTTTTCTCAAGTATGCTCTTTACTATGTGCTTTATGAATTACTTTATCCTCATAAAAAGACACAAAAGCAATGAACCATTAATTGAGGCTGTAGCACCTCGGGGTCTGCACATTTCAGCCAAGAGGAGGCGAGAAAGATTAGCTTTTTTTTTTTTTTTTTTTTAAATTCAGTGACCCTTTAAACAAACTACTTGGTAAAATATGTTTTAGGAAGGTGGGGGAGATGGCCACCCCTAACCTTGACCTAGCAATCAGCACAGACTAACCAAAAGACCCAGGCCTTGGAGAGAAGTATTTAGTAAAGACAACTGATTCCAGGTTTTGTTTTTTGATGCTCAAAATGAAGTTATGTTTTTCATTTTGATCTATGACATTAGAGGAGGGTCAAGGAAAAAGGAGAGGGAAGGCAGTCCTGGATCAGCGAAAGCTTTTACTCTAATCTTAGTCATGGGCGGAAAGGTGGGTGAGGGGGGTAGTTCACTTTATCCACCTGAGACCTTTCTTCAAAAGTATCACATGACTCAAGCTATCTCTGCTCCCTCCACAGCTTCCAGAAGTTTCAGCTAAGGCAGCAGAGAAGGGGTACAGTGTTGGAGATCTCCTTCGAGAAGTAATGAGGTTTGCCAAGGAACGACAACTGGATGAAGCCATGGACAACATGGCTAGAAAACAACTGCTGGACTGACTGCTCACTAACTTGTAAACTAACAGTCCCTTCAACAACTCTGTAGCTAGTCACCCCATCCCCACAGCAGCATTCCATGCCATCTGGGCGCCCCTTCATTAGGCAAGTTGAACAACACACTACACGACTGTCTTTCCCAATACGTCTGAGCAGTTGGACTATGCAAGTACAAGGTGTTAAATAAGCTAGGCAACAACATGAATTTAAAAATTAAAAAAAAAAGTCGTTGTGTTCTTTTTTTAAAATATACGTTCTATTGTTAACTTTTTTATTATTATTTAGATTTTATTTATTTATTTATTTCCAGAGTGAGGGGAGCGGAGGGAGAAAGAGAGGGAAACATCAATGTGTGGTTGCCTCTCACGAGCCCCCAACTGGGACCTTGACCTGCAACCCAGGCATGTGCCCTGACTGGGAATTGAACCAACGACACTTGGCTCGCAGGCCGATGCTCAATCCACTGAGCCACAGCAGCCAGGGCTAGAAAAAAAAAGTCGTGTTTCTTAATCAGATATATCTGAGGCAAAAGAGGGGAGTGGGTCTAAATCCAAGGATTAGTGATACAGTGTTGGGCTTGGGTCTATATCTGACCTTAGGTAATTTTCTGAGCACCCAAGACATAAAGATATAACTCATGTCCAAATCTCTAAGTAATATGGTTTGTCCATTATGATCCAGAGGTTTGCCACCTGTGGACCCCCTGTTTCTGCCACATTACACATATAACTTGATAATCTCCCCTCTAATCTCGAGGGTACGGTTTTCTCGGTCTTTGTCAGGAATTTGCAGATGGGCTACTGTGCTGCAGGAGCTCAGCTCCAGGCAGGTTAACTTTGGATTAAGTGAGACCAAAAAGTGACAGTGGAGTGTTTGAGAGGGAATTCATTCCAAGTTTATTTATTTATTTTTAAGTATATTTTATTAATTATATTGTTACAATAGCTCCAATTTTCCCCCTTTGCTCCCCTCTACCCAGCAGCACCCCTCCCCCAGCAACCCCCCCAACCCAGTCCATACCAATGGGTCGTACATACAAGTTCTGGCTTCATCCTTTCCTATATTGTTCTTTTTTAAAATTAATTAATTAATCAATTAACTAATTATTCTAACAATAAAAAATAACAATCCCCCCTCTCAGACTTAAGACCCTTTATAATCTTATAAAGGACAATGGGTGACGGTCTGGAGCTCCTCTAGCTGCTTCTGGACATGGCCGTCGGCCTACCTACCCTTGGGTCCAGACATCGCTAATAAGAATGGGGGTGTGGAGGGGAGGGTGGTCTTTTCACATGGGGAAGGGTCTTGCAGACTCCAGGTCCGTTGGTTGTCCCCGGACAATGGCGTGCTTGGTTTAACGGGCTGGCATCCTTGTTGTATTCTCGGGACAACAGTTTTGGCAACAGGGTTAAAAGACATCATTCAATCCATAACCACTAGATGACAAAAGGCAGGTATTAATTTTTCAATGTCCCACATTAGAGGAACAAAAGGGTTTCTTTGGAGGAAGGTGCCAAGTTGATTTTTTTAATTAAGTATATTTTATTGATTATGCTGTTACAGTTGTCCCAATTTCTTTTCTCTTTGCTCCCCTCCACCCAGTATCCTTCTTCCTTCCAGCAGTCCCACCCCCCTTAGTTCATGTCCATTGGTTGTGCATACCAGTTCTTCAGCTTCACCCTTTCCTATATTATTCTTAATGTCCCCCTGCCTATTTTGTACCTACTAATTATGCTCCTTAATCCCTGCACTACTTCTCCTCCTTCCCCTTCCCAGCCGATAACCCTCCAAATGATCCCTATGCCTATGATTCTGTTCCTATTCTGGTTGCCTGTTTACTTTTATTGGTTTGTTTTTATTTTTTAGGTTCTGTTGTTGATAGTTGTGACTTTGTTGTCATTTTAATGTTCATAGTTTTGACCCTCTTTCTCTTAAATAAGTGCCTTTAACGTTTCATATAATAAGGGCTTGGTGATGATGAACTCCTTTAACTTCACATTGTCTGGGGAGCACTTTATCTGCCCTTCCATTCTAAATGATAGCTTTCCTGGATAGAGTAATCTTGGTTGTAAATCCTTGTTTTTCATCACTTTGAATACTTCTTACCAGTCCCTTCTTGCCTGCAAAGTTTCTTTTGAGAAATCAGCTGATAGTCTTACAGGCACCCCTTTGTAGGTAACTCTGCTTTTCTCTTGCTGCTTTGAAGATTCTCTATCTTTGACCTTGGGCATTTTAATCGTGATGTGTCTTGGTGTGGTCCTCTTTGGGTCTAGTTTGTTTGGGACTCTGTGCTTCCTGGACGTGTATGTCTCTTCCCTTTGCCAAAGTTGGCATTATTTATTTATTTATTTATTTATTTATTTATTTTTACATAAGGTTCAATTTCTTGCTCTTCCTCTTCTCTTTCTGGCACTCCTATGATTCAGATGACGGCACGTTTCAAGTTGTCCCAGAGGTTCCTAAGCCTGTCCTCATTCTTTTTTTTCAATTCTTGTTTCCTCCTTCTACAATGGTTGACTGTTTATTTCTTCCTTATGTCCCAAGTCATTGATTTGAACCCAGACTTCCTTCCCTTTACTATTGGTTTTGTGTGGATTGTCCTTGGTTTCACTTAACTTAGCCTTCACTTGTTCCCTTCTGCATTTGCCACACTCCAGCATATCTGTCACATCTGTGAGCATCTTTATCACCAGTGGTTTGAACTCTCAGTCTGTTAGGTTGCCTATCTCCTCATCGCTTAGTTCTTCCACTGGAACCTTGATCCGTTCTCTCTTTTGGGCCATACTTCTCTGTCTCATTAACTTGAGAGGCTTCTGTGTTTGCCTCTGTGTTAGTAGAGCTGTCACAACTGCTACATTGGGAGGGGCAGAGCCTTAGGTCTTCGTTAGTATGGGGCGACCCATTTTGCCACGTTGTGGTGCCATATGAGGGAGAGGAGTCTGAGAGGGAACAAAGCTGCTTGCTCAACCCTCGCCCCTTTTCCAGGCACTTCTCCCACTTCCTGTGTGGAACTGGCTGTCTCTAGCTATTTCTCTGGCTGTGGTTCCCAGAATGGGTGGGTTTGTGGCATTCTAGGACTATGAGGGCCTCTAAACAAAGGAACTCTGCTGAGAGACCAGCAGCTTCTACCCATGCCCCAACCCCCACTGGCTTTCAGTCACGAGCAATGGGTTTTATTTTCCCTGGTGCTGGAACTGTGAGCTGCACTGTCTGGTCTGGTGCTGAGAGCTCTCCCCAGGTGTTCCTCCCTACTTTTTTTAAAGGTGTGACTGCGTTTTCCACTGGTCTGCCACTGCCGATGCCACAGCTGCCACTGCCACCTCACTGCTTCCTCTCTGCCCCGGCTCCATCCCTCCTGCCTCTCTGGATGAGTTTTTCTTCTTTAAATCTGTGTTTGTTGAACTTCCATGCAGCTCGACTTTCTGGAACTTCTGGGTGTCTCCAGTTTTGAGGTAGTTGTATTCCTTTTCAGTTGTGGAAGGAGATGCAGCGTGTCTACCTATGTCTCCATTTTGGCCAGAAGTCCCAAGTTTATTCTTGTGGCAGCAGGTGAGACAGGAACAAAGGATCCACGCTCTCCATGGTAAGCCGGTGGCAATTCTGCTTGGCGTCTCTGTGCTGACACTGCATGCCAAGGCATTTGCCACCTCAGCAAAGGGTGTATGCCCAGTCCATGTACACATTGCTACAGACTGACCCTAAGGGTGATTTTAAAAACAGGTTTTAGTGGTACTAACAAGGGTAGGTCTTGCTCGTCCGGTAGGCTGCATGCTAAAGAGATATCTTGAGATAACACAATAGCAGGTATCAGGTCCCTCCCTGGTTTTGTATACCACACCTTTACTCCCCTCCCCAGGGTAGTTTCTGTTGGGTCTGAATAACTACTACAGTGCAGTTTGTAGGACCAAATCCCTTATTCTCGCTGTGAACACTTCTTCATCCAGGCCATGAGTTTTCAAATTACAGTATAAATAGCATCCTTCAGTCCCAGTTCTCCTAATAGCTGCTGTAACCCAGTATACAACTGCCACCTGCTGGACGTAGATGGAAGATCTCCTGGGTTCGGCCACGTAATGCGATCAGCTGCCTTGATCCAATCTAACAGGGAATGATTGCCTGGAGTCTCGTGTGCATTCTGCAGCTGCTGCCTCAGCACTGGGTGCGTGGGGTTGGATACAAGCTTACCCATTCCCTGGCCAGGAAGTAAAATGCCACCCGCCCCTACATCCCATAATCTTAGCAACCAAGCCGCCAAAGATTCTGACGCCTTTTGCCAGAAGCAGCTCCCCAAATCCACCAGCTCTGCTTGCAAGTACGGATGCACTGTGGAGTGCTCTGTGACTGGCAGAGGGGGCTGGCTTGACCCTCAGTCATTCAAGGACACTTAGTCTTAATCTTCTGCATTACCACCACCGCCACCCCAGGCATGGCTGAAATGGGTGAGGTCTAGCCCTCCCCAACATCCTCCTCCTCATCCTCATCCTCCGAGGAGTCTATGACCTGTACCTCTGATCCTGTCACAAAACCAGTCCTGATCCAGGCCCTCAGGGTGGCCACTTCCACCTCTAATAGCTCCCATGTTTTCTCCCAGGCAGCCCTCAATTCCTGCTCCTGAGACAGGTCCTCTTTCAACTCTCGGACCTGGGCTTCCAATTCAAGCAACTCCCTGAATGCTTTATGCAGAACAGAGAAATAGCCAGCCTACAGCACCAGCCCCTACCCAGGCACCTTTCTTCCCTAGAGAGCCCCCTATCTTCAGCAGAGCCTCTTCTCTCACCTCAGGAGTCACTTCTACCCTCTCCCAATCTTGCAGGGGCACCGAAGCCTCCAACACGGTCACCACCATGAACCACATATCCATGCAGGCCAACCCGATAGCCCACCCTGAGTGGCCGTGCCCCGTGGCTGACCCCTGCTCCATAGCTTTCGTTTGTGGCAAGTCCTGCTGACTGTACCAAGTGCCGCAGGAGCTCAGCTCCAGGCAGGTTAACTTTGGATTCAGTGAGACTGCAAAATGACAGTGGGGCATTGCAGAAGGAATTCACACCAACTTTATTCTCGTGGCGGCAGGCAAGACAGTAACAAATTATCCATACTGCCTGGACAACAGGGACTCATATATATAAGAAATTAAACAGAAGTAGCACAGGGACTTCTACCAACAAGAACTGTGAGATAGTGTGGCACCTGCATACTAAGGCACTCTTTTATGTAAGGATAAGCTGGAGAAATACATGGATGTTGAGGCAGGGTTCTTGACTACAGTCATCATGACAGGACAGCTAGCTTAGACAAAAAAAAAATTGATAGGTATATTACTCAAGGACATTGTGACCACTTGCCACATGCACGCGCGCGCTCGCGCACGCCCACACACACACACACACTCCATATCAACTGCATGTGGCTATTTAGTACTTACTATTTAGCCATGGCTATTTAGTATTTACTGACTGAACTACAATGTGTTCTGATCCTCCCCCCTGTGTGAATAAAGTTTCCTTATAAGTCATTTCCTTCAATTGATGAGATTTCCTTGTCTTCTACCAGTCTGAAAGGAAATTTTTCTGAGAATAAACTACAGAATGGTAAATTCCTCATAGCCATGCCATGCGAATTCCATTGAGACTAGCACTAAGTTCCTAGATTTGTTGTATGCTTCTCAGAAGTCAATTATAATGCTAGAATTCATTGCAGATCAGATGAGATCAAGATAGTGGTTTCGACCCTGTGGTCCTCTACTAGCTAGTTTGCTGTGGCATACCTTAGCACCTTTGAGGTGCGAGTGGCTTTGTAGAACAAGCACAAGATGTGGCATCCTTCTGAATTCAAAAGTCAAAGCTTTTGCCTCTTACTAGCTACGTGGCCTTACAGAGTCACCTAGACTGTAAGCCTGTTTCTTCACGTGTAAAATGTAGCCAGAAATTACCCTCACTGTTTAAGCTGGAGGAATGGATGTGATGCTTTGCACAAGGTGAATCTTATAAATGTGGCTATGTGAAGGAAGCTGTATGTCTCAAAGCCCATCCTAACACATTTGCAAGTGTTCTTGATATATTTTAAAATAAAAACAAAATTCTCTGACAATGTAACCTAGAGAGACACTTTACGGGGTGAGGGGTGGGGGATAAGAGGCATGGAGGCAAACTTTACCTTCACAGTGCCTGGACCTGTCAGAAGGAAAGGCAGGCCCCTTTAAAGCAGAACCTTTAAAGCTCCACAACTCAAATGAAAGCTAGTCAAATCTTTTGCAGTCCCATCCCACCCCATGAAGAGCTTTGGAGTTGAGCCACTACAGATCCTTGTCTCTGTCCTTAGGAAAATCCTTAATAAACAAGTTACAGGGCCAGGGCTGCATTTCTGATGACTCAGATCTCCCTGAGCATAACTGGGGCCCATAGTAGTTTACTTCCTTGATTAACTTGGCTCTTGACTTGCTCCTGATTTTTATTATGAGGCAGCCTTAGGGATTCCTGGGACTCTGGAGATACAGCACAGGAAGTTATAAGTGCTGTTAAGTGGAAGGCATTGGGGTAAGATTCTCCTTGAGGGCTTTTTTACTTCTGATATTTCAGGATTATAAGAGTTTCTTTTCCATATTTTCTCAGGGAAACCTGTGTAGATAAGGTAAGATCAGGGTGAGGAAACTTGATTTTTGCCAGAACTAATTGACAAACTCCAAGAGAGAAAAGAATGCTTTGGGCCTCAAAGGGCCCTGGCAAGTGTCTGGAACAGCTCTGCAGTCTTGAGGTTTATCCCTGGAGGGTGGGACCCTGGCCTTTCACCTCTATAAATTGAGAAGTGCTCCCCGGCACCATATTAGCAATGCGGCCTTCCTCAGTGCCAACAGTTGGAAATGGGCAAAGATTTCTGCTGAGCCGCGAACCCAACGTGTAAAAAGGGAAGACAGGAGAAGAAGGAGGGGAAAATCACGATTATCTCCTGATAGGTGGTGTAATTAATTGGTTTGCTATCTCTAACAGTTTTAGTCTATCTGAGCATCAGGCATCCATTTTAAAAGGAAGTTGTGAGCATAACTCATCTAGAAGGTTACTGCAGGTCTAGGGCTGTGTTGAGGTGAAGTGTTAGAAGCACTTGCTTCAGGGTCACATTTTAAGGGGGTACCAGAAAACTCAGTAATCAAGATAAATAATATTTCAATGTACTATTTTTATTTTAATATGCTTTTAGTTCTTTAATTTTTAATTTTATTGTTGTTCAACTACAGTTGTCCTAATCCTTTTCCCATTGCTCTCCCCTGCCCCGCCCACCCCCACTCCCACATTCATAGTCAGTTCTTACCTTTTGCTCATGACCATGGGTCCTTTATACTTGCTCCTTGACTCGACCCTTCCCTTTCTTTCCCCCATTACTCCCCTTCCCCTTCCCCTTCCCCTTTGGTCGCTGTCAGTCTGCTCTTTGTTTATATATCACTGGCTCTATTTTGCTCATTTGTCTGTTTGTTTTGTTCATTAGCTTCCTGTATTAGGTGAGATCGTATAGTATTTGCCTTTCACCGCTAGCTGATTTCATTAAGCATAATATTCTCCAGGTCCACTCATGCTCTTGTGAAGGGCGAGAGTTCCTTCTTTCGTTCTGCTGTGTAGTATTGCACTGTGTAAATGCATCACAGTTTTTGATCCACTCACTTATTGATGGGCACTTAGGCTGTTTCCAGCCCTTAGCTAATGTAAATAACACTGCTATGAACATTGAGGTACATAGGTTCTTTTGAATTGGTGTTTCAGGGTTCTTAGGGTATAATCCCAGCGGTGGAATCAATGTGTAAAAAGGCAGTTCCATTTTTAGTTTTTTGAGGAAATTCCATACTGTGTAATGTTTTTTTAAGTCAAAATTAATAGCAGTCAGAGAAAGACAAGTACCATATGATTTCACTCATATGTGGAATCTAATGAACAAAATAAACAAACAAAACAGGTAGAGAACAGACTGACAACTGTCACAAGGGAGGGAGGTTGAGAGGCTGTGTGGAAAAGGTGAAGAAATTAAGCCAAAAAAGAAAAAGGAAAAAAAGACCCACCTCATAGACATAGACAACAGTATGGTGATTACCAAAGGGAAAAGGAATTGGGGGAGGCAGAGGATAAAGGGGAGAAAAATGGTGATGGAAGGGTGAGAAACGCTCACAATAAATCACTGGTACACAGGACTTGAGCAGCAAAGCGAGGCATTTATTCGTGAGTCTGCGGAGCTGGGCGCACCACCAGCCAGGAGCATGTGCGCGCAAAGTAGACAAAGTAAACTGGTTTTATACTAAGGCGATGAGCTCTCCTCCCCTCTCCTTCTCCCCGGTTTCTCCACTACTGGTTAATCCGGGTTCACAATCTATTCTAATGTGATTAACTACTTAACTCAGGGTGTGATTAACTAAGGGTAATCTAGTTATAGGTCTATGTCCAACTTACTGTACTTGCCAAGTTATCTAGCTACATCTTCCCATTTCTCTGTGTTTGGTGACAACAGTCTTTCTCCTTTTGAGCCCAGAGATATGTGTGAGGAGCTGCAGAATGTCGTTCCCTCGCCCCTTTTCCATGATTCATCTGTTAATTTTCTCCTGCTGGTTTGAGAGTCACTGGCTTGCTTCTTTATCCCTAACAGAAGGAGATATGACTAGGGGTGGTGAACACACAATACAATATACAGAAGGCTTATTATAGAACTGTACGCCTGAAACCTATAGATTGTAATTTTATTAACCAATGTCACCCCAACAAATTCAATAAAAAATTAATGCAAAAAATTCCTTGATTGTGATACAGAAGATACAGTAACAGTGCCATGCCAAACCATAATGGAACTTGAGGCAAAAGCAAAAATGGGTAGGCATTATATTGCCAAGGCAGTACTTAGAGAACGTCTTGTCCTAAAAACGTGTATCAGTACAAAAGAAGCCAATGCATTGGCTCCTGCTTAAAGAGCGTAGGGAACAAATCAAACAAGTTTAGGAAAGGGGAAATAAAACTTGGAGCAAGGAAAAAGCAGAGAAATCAAAGTTTCACTGAAACCTTACAAATATCAGGGAGAAGGAGAAGGATGTCTGTAGTGTTTCCTCTCTTGCTGAACATAGGAGTACATCTTCCCAACAAAGCTCATATTGCATTAATTGTGCTTGAAAACAGGGACAACACAAAATCGACCTTTCAAAATTCTGCTTTAAAATAGTTCTAATACGGAAAAAAGACAAATAAAAATGCTACTTTTGCAAATGATATATATTTGTACATCCATGAAAATCACGTCCCCTAATACCAGAAGTAATAAGTGAACTTTGCAGAAGTATAAGATAGAAAATACTAGTGAGGTGTAAGAATTTGCCATCAACTAAAACAGTTCCAGATTCTTTCTCCCCAGCGACTCAGAAACATGTAAAAGGTTGAGCACTACCCCTGCACTAAAGTCTTTGTGCTGTCAGAACATGAAAAACATCTAAAAATTGATTGTGTTTCTATATCCTAGAGCCACCCAGTCAGAGAAAGACAATGACAATATTAAACACTGGCATATTAAGGAAGGCAAGAAATGGCATTTACAGAGCACTTACTGAGTGCCAGACACTACTAAGTGCTTTAATTCTTCCTAAAACCTTGTGACGTGGTTTGTTATTAGCCATTTTTACCGATGAGAAACTAGAGGCTTAGGTTTAAAAGACTTTTGCAAGGTCATGTGATCAGTAAGTGGGAGAGTTGGTATTCAAATCCAAGTTTGCTTCTCTATGTTTCTTTCCATTCTTCTCACACTGTTTTCCTATTCATTCAGAACCCGTGTTTATTAAAAAACAAAGCCATAAAACATGAACGAGGAAAATAGAGGAAAGCTGATAAATACAGAAACAGACTATGCTTCTACTATAACTAAATAAAACAAAACAATATTCTCTAATTCAACACATAGGTCTCATACAATGCCAGTGTAAATCTTTATGGGATATCACTCCTCCCACAAAATATTTATTAATTACAAAGGGAAAAGGAGTAACTACAATAGATAAACCCCATCAGTCACATTTTAATTAGGTGATCAAGGTTAACATTGCCAGTAAAGATATTGACACCACCTACCTCCAGACATGATGTCAAGAGAAGGGCACATTACCTCTACGGCATTTTTGCAAAAAAAAAAAAAAAAAAAAAAAAGCATGACTCCGGCGTAATCATGAAAATGATTCGGTAAACTCAAATCGAGGGACATTATACAAAATACCTCACAATAATTGACTGCAAAGATTCACAAGGGAATGTTTTAGGGTTATGGAAATGTCATCTATGCACCTTGATAATAACAGAGGGGGGTGGTTAGTGCAGGTTTATGTGTACATTTCTCAAGGCTCAGCAAACTATACACTTGAAATTAGTAAACATTATTCTATCTGAACATTATTCTATCTAAATTATATCTCAGTAAAGTTAATTGAAAAATATAGACTTAATAAATACTTGTAAGGAAAATGCCTTGCACTATTCACGAGTTTCTTTGCTTTTGTGCTTCTCCAGAAAGTCTCTAATTCTGACTTTAGGCCCTGAGCCACCCTTAACTTGCAGCCCTCCCTCCTGCTTCTTCCACTTGTCTGTGGAGGCCCAGAGCAGGAAGTTCCTTTCTGTGAGAACTTCCCTCCCAGATCCCAGTCACATATCAAATGTGAAAAGGGTTCCAAGCCCTGGCTGCTGTGGCTCAGTGGATTGAGCATCGGCCTGAGAATCAAGTGTCGCTGGTTTGATTCCCAGTCAGGGAACATTACCAGGTTGCACATCAGGTCCCCAGTTGCGGGCGCGAGTGAGAGGCAACCATACAGAAAAAAAAAAAAAAAGGAAAAAAAAAGAAAAGAAAAGGGTTCCAGCTTGTCTTCTTGTCATGAAAGTCTCCTCCTCAGAAAAGCCTTCCTTCCTTCACCGAACTCTCACAGTTATTCTTTAAACATCACCCTGTTTTATTTTCATCATACCAATTGATATGTCATTTATATTCTTATTTGTTTGGTTATTGACTGTTTATTCCCACTAGAATGTCAGTCTTGCTCACTACTGTATCCTCGGTGCTTAGCGCAATATCTGGTACATAGTAGCCATTTAATAAATTTTTATTGAATAAATAATGATCCACCTATTTCAGTGTTCCCAGGTGGGGAAAATGACAGAAAATAGGGAGTCAAAAATGTGTCATTCACCACTGCCACTTAATGTCACTTAATCCCTTAATATAGCTGAGCATCAGTTTCTTCCCCTTGGAAATTGGCATGCTAATCAATGTCTTTCGTACCTACATTTGTGGAGGTGTTGAGCCACTCGAAAAGGCAAGCAAGGTAAAACTATTTGAAAATATGCTCAATGTGCCCATTAAAGCTTCGATATAAAATAATAAGAATAGTAACAATAGCAATAATAACATTTACTGAGCTTTTCCTATGTACCAGGCATTCTTCTAAGTGCTTTTCACTACTATGTCTTTTAATTTTCCCCAAAGCCCTATGAAGTACATATTAGTATTATCTGATTTTGCAGGTGAGGCAACTGAGGCCCAGAGAAGCTGAATACCCTGCTCAAGTTCAGAGAGTTAAGAAATGGTAGAGCTGGGATTCAAGGACAGATAGCTCTGGTTCCAAATCTCTCACTTTGTATTCTTTCATAGATACCAGGACATGTTCCTAATGCCACATGTCATGATAAGTCCTAGCGTACGTAGAGCTGGTAATACCGACAGAATGGATTGGGTGCCTTTAGGAGGCAACAGAAACCTCTCACGTGGGGTAGATAGATGGCTAGAAGGAAGCCAGGCTGGTGGATAGGCACAGGTTTCCAAAGAGTATTGCAGGCATAGGCCATGGCCCAAAAGAAGGCCAAAAGCTATCCTAAGACAACAGGCGTCTCAACAAGCAAACAGAGACAGCTCCTAGGACTCATAGAGCAGGCGGTATCCCCAAGTGCAAGCCAAGGTGATATCCAAATGAATGCTGGCTTGAACAAACTGGTAATTCCCATTTGCTCACAGTGCCTAGAGTTGCTACCATCGGGGTGGGGTATGAGAGCAAAAGAACAGTGTCGGACAAGCTGCCACACATGTGCCATAGGGGGAACGAGGGTGGACGCTGATGGTGTCCAGTCAGTGCTCCCGAGAGCCAGAACACTTCAGGTGCTCAGGGCATTTGCTAAGCAATATGAAAGTATTTTGATATTTTAACAGGCAGTAGGACTATGCCAGTGCCTAAAGTTCTAATGCCAGCATTAAATTGGAAATTATTTACTTTTCTCAAGCCTCAGGGCCTGGCTAAAAGTTGAATTTGAAGTAACACCTTTGATGAATGTAGCTGAGGGAAGGGTGCGAGGGAGGAAACCCATGAGTTGTTCCCTCTGGCTCACACAGCTCTATCCTCACTTTGATCACAACGTATGATAATGTCCTGTTTACATGTCTGCCTTTCCTCTAGGTGAGAAGTAGCATGTGATAAATGGACGTGACAGGCAGTCAGCCAATCATTGTTTGTTGAGGAACAGCTAACATGTATTGTGTGCTGACTTTGTGGCAGGCCTCTTATCTGATCCTTAAAGCACCTCTGTTGGTAGCCTCGTTTTGTCACTGAAGAAATGAAGGCAGAGAGGATCAGAGTCTTGCTCACGTCTGAGATTAAGGCCTGGTAGCCTGACTCTGGAGTCTGTACTCTTAACTACTGTGCTTGATTTCAGTGGCCATACAGATACAAAAGTGGTAACTGGAGTGTAGAGTGTGTGAAGAGAAGTGATGGGTGACAAAGCCAAACGTCAGCTAGTATCAGAAAGGCCTTGTGTGTCATTTACAATTTTGGACTCTTTTCTGAGGTCAATGGAAAACCACTTAAAAGGTCTGAGCCTGGCATTTTCAGGGTGAGATTTGTGTTCTGGAGCAGTTGCTCCGTCTGCTATGGGAAGAATGGATCAAATGGACCGTTGTCCTGACCAACTGTTCTTTACTTCCTTTGTTAACTTCTGTTTGTATCCTTCTTTCATTTTACATTTTTAAAAATGCCTCACTGAGCTCCACTGAAAGTGAAGAGGATTTATCCATACCTGGGTCCACACACGTCTTAGCGGGGCAAGTAAGAGCGAGAAAGGGTGCCCCTTATGACTGGGGCTGTAAAACCCCAGCTGTGATGGAGTCAATTGGTGAAGGAGTGGTAGGTTTTTACTTCCCTTCGTCAAGTCTCACAGCTTGTATTTAACACTCTCACTACCACCCAATTCTAGGAGCCGTAGATTCCAGGCTCCATGATCCCCAACCGCTTCACTCTCAAATGTCAAACAGGAGTATTTTCTGTGACTCTGAGGTGGTTTTGTACACTGCCTCCCAAGAACTATAAATCCCGTCCCAGAATTCAGCAGGAGGAAGAAGCAAAGGAAACCCCCCTTAACTGCTAAACTTTCTCTCTGGGGCTTGATAGCATCTCTCTCCCAGAGACCTTGCTTTTTTTGGAAAAGAAATTTCTCCCGTCTGAGATATCAGGTGGCTCTGTCAGCCAGTCCCACGGCACATACTGGCAACTGGAAGGAAGAGAGGGCTGGCCAAGAAAATCTACTCTGGCATCAAATGACCCATTTCTGAACTGATGTAACAACTTAGTTTTCCTCATCCTGATGCAACTTCTAGAGCAGGCGCACCTAGAATGCCTTGTCATCTATCTCTATCCTCTTTTGAAGTATATACGTGCACTCCTGGCATTTCTACCATCTTACTTCCCTGGCCCTTCCTTGTTGATGTCTCATGGAATTCTCCTTGTCTGCCCATCTTAAAATACTGGAGTGCTCCCGAACATATCCTCAGTTCACTGCTCTTCTCACCACCCCCAATCCCTAGCTGCACCTGCTTTCAACATTGTCAAAAATAACTAGTGTCAAGGTTTAAGTTCTGAAGGAAATCCAGGACCAGAGGAGGCAGAGGCGGGTCTGAGATGCAGTTTCACAGGCGTGTTTCTTACTTGGGGCGCTAGGACTTTTAAAATGCAGATTCCCAAGTCCCACCCAGGAAAAGTCTTGATTCCTTGGTTTTGGACTACAGCAGAAGCACGTGTATTATGAAAAACATTCTTCAAGTGATGTTCTATTAGCCCTTTATATTTTGGGAAAAAATAAAACCCAAAGGAAAATCAGTACAATGAGTACTCATAGACCCTTTATCCAGTTTTACCCATTATTAATGTTTTGCCATCTTGCTTTATCTAAAATCTATCTAGCACCCAACTGACTAAACTTATGAATATGTAGTTATTATATAAAATAATCCTTATTTTGCTGAACCATTCGGAAGTTGGTTGCAGACACCATGATATTCAATCTTAAATACTTCAGTATGCATCTCCTAGGAACAAGGACATTCTTCCACATGCAATTCATATTCAATTTTCCTTAACTATCCCATAATGGCCTCTACTGCCACTCGTTTCTACCCTATCCACAATCCATATATTTCGTTTTGCCATCTTTTAGTCTCCTGCAATCTAGAACAGTTCCCCAGATTTTTTTATTGCTCTTTCATGATACTGACATTTTTTAGTAGTTTTGCTCTGTTTAAGAAATGAATGTGGGGTAAAATGAAATATCTATGGATAGAATGGGGGTGGAGGTGGGGGTGTATGGGGAGTGGTTAGGAGTGTAGTATCTTCTGGGAAAGGTCAGGTATGGAGTGAGGCTGATAAATCAGTTGGGGGCTGTTGAAATATCTGCCTTAGGGAAGAGGCCACATCAGGGGAGAAGGACCATGAGAAAAATAGGGGTAAGTAGGAGGGAGAAAATGCCAAGGGCCTCCTGGGTAAGGCAGAACAGACAGGTCTAGAGTAGATATGTTTGAGGTAGAGCAGTTACTGGAGTACTACGAGTATGTGGACTATAGTGCCATGAGTGTGTGTGTATATATTCTGTCTCTGGGTGGAAGGTGTTCAGAGTGGTAAGGTAGATTCACTGGCCCAGGGACTCAGATGCCACCTATCTTGTAGCTTCATGCTCCCTGATTTGTTGCCTTGGCCCACATGGACCAAGATGGTGCACCACTGTACCGTCACAGCCAGTGGGAAGAGAGGTATGGGAAGCCGTGGCATGCCCTGTTCCTCTGAGGTAGCATTTTCCCACCGGGGCACAATTTACATTGGAAGCTGGGTAATTCTGTGTTTGGGGGGCTGTCCTGTGCATTGTAGGATATTTAGCAGCATCCCTGGGCTCTACCCACTACAGGTTACTAGCATCCTCCAGTTGTGACCATTAAAGATGTCCCAGGCATGGCCAAATGTCCCCTAGGGGCAAAGTCACCCCCTCCCCCCGTTGAGAACCACTTCTTTAAGGGTATTACCCAGAAGTCTCCAACAACACTTCTGCTTAAATCCCACTTGTGGCCAGAGCTTTGTCACTTGACCATCCTAAGGGTACTGGAGTCTTGGAAATGTCTGCTAGCCAGGTGTCCAGCTAAATGTTAAGCTAAAAAGAAGGCAAGAAGCTAGCAGATTCTCCCGCAAATTCTGTAGCTGATCGAGTAGGTGGCCCTGTTCTTTTTATGTTCCAGGCTAAGTTTTAGTCATTAATCATTTTAATTCACTTGCATGAAAATACTGGTGGTAGGGAACACTAGGCACAAAAAAGTGACAAGCCCTTTAGAAAAAGGATGGGCTTTTGTTACCCTAGAAAGCTGACCAGGGTGAGTGAGAAACTGCATTCTGAAATGGAGGCTGGAGAAGATTGAATTTTCGTCTGTGTTTCAGTGCCATCTTGTGGACATTTATAAATCCTACCATTCGTCACTCTCATCTGGCATTTTCTTTGATTTATTTTAGACACTAATTTCAAATTAAAAATAACCCTTATATGGGTTTTAGGAAGACTTTAAAAAGGTCCTTGCAGCCCTGGCTGGGTGGCCCAGTTGATGGAGTGTCTCCCCTGCACCAATAGGTTGCAGATTTGATTCCTGGTCGGGGTGCATACAGGAGGCAACCAATCAATCTCTCTCCTTCTCTCCCTCTCCCTCTCCTTCTCCGTCTCCCTCTCTCATCACTAAAAACATATCCTGGAGTGAGGATTTTAAAAAAGAAAAGGTCCTTGCAGATAAGGAACTCTTTAAAGCAGGGTTTCTCACCCTCAGCACTATTGACATTTGCGGACAGATCATTCTTCGTTGTGGAAGCTGCCCTGTGCATTGTAGGATGTTCAGCAAAATGGCCGAATCTCCCCTTGGCATGGAGGCAAAATTACTCCCAGTTGAGAACCATTTCTTTTAACAAAGCACCTAAAAATTCCACGCTCTATTAAGACCATATGCTAACAATGATCTCATATCAGCGTGTCCTGGGGGTGGACAGGTGTGTCCGGGAGAGCTAGGAGAAAACGAGGCTCCAGCTGCAGCATGACATGCCCTCTTTTTTATACTCTGGAGAAGTCCCAGCAGCTGGAGATCAGATTGAGATATGCCAGAAGACCCGGCGAGAGGTTGTACAGCTTCTTGAAACCCCACGGCAAGGCAAGGAAATCTTCAGACACCGTTCCCTAAAGCAGAAAGTAGCACAGAATAATCCCAGACTGTGATACTGAGTGCCCAAAAGCCCCGTGGAGATGTACAGGTGTGGCTGATCCTGCCAGGTGGGCCTTTTAGAGCCCTCCGGGAGCCCTCTGCCACCTGAGTGTTGTAGAGAAGCGCTGGTTGGGAGCCCGTTCCCTGGCCTCGGTGATGTCCGTAGTGCTAACACTCCTGAGATTTTACTTTGAAACTGGGTAAAGGAAAGGTAAGTTTCCTAGGAGCATGCCCTCTCAGGCAGGGCTTTGGGTCGCTCGTTTCCCTTCCGTTTCACCTTCCTGGCAAACTCCTGTCCCGCCACCCAGACGCTCTTTCAGTGGACGACCTCACCTCCTACTGAAAAATTGAAGATGACCAGTTGCAGAATTTATCACTTCAAAATGTGTTGCCATCTGAACTCCGTAATGACCGTGCGTCTTGTTTTAGAAGAAGAGGGCTCTTGGCTTCTGCCTGGGCCAATCCATTCTTGTGTTCTTGGCATCCAAACCCACGCCCTCACACGCACCTTGCCCAATTACACACCTCTGTCTTACATCAGCACATGTCTTCTCCCCAGCCCCTTTTGCGTCTGCATCAATCTCGTCCAGGCTCTGATCTTGGCAATCGGTTTGGTCGACTTTTCATCTCCTGCACCTTACTCTTCTATTCTTCAACTTCTCTTTGTGGTCCTACTGCTGTAGAAAACGACCTACTTTGATTCCCTCGCCTTCTACAGCCACCTCCCCGAGGCTCTCTGCTGGCTTCTTCCTAGCTATTATCTGGCATTATTTGGCCTCTCTGCAATGTTTGATACTATTGGCCATGCCCTCTTTCTTTGAAATTACCCCACTTTCCCTCCCCAAGTTGCAAAAGTAACATGTGCTCTCTGCACAGAACAGATCACAAGAAGAAATACACAAATCTCAGAAACCAGGCACTTAAGCACAAAAGGAAACAAGACACAGTCCCATTACTGTAAAATACCGGCTCTTCATCTTTAGAGTATGTCCTTCCAGGTTTGTGTTATACTAATACATTTCAACACATACATGCCACTCTCTTGCTTATATACACACATATAAAACCAAAATGGGTTCTTGTTATAGATCCTTTTGTAACCGTTCCTCCAAACGCTGACTCAACAACGGAATTTAGTGTGCAGGATGTTTATTAAGGAATGACCTCGGGGCCAACACCTATGAAAGGGAAATGAAAGAAGCAGGACTGGGTAGACAGGATTTCTCAACTGCTGGCATATTGACCTAGATGGGTAATGCTTTACGGTGGGGCTGCTAATTGTGGACGTTTAGCAGCATCCCTGTCCTCTACCTTCTGGATGTCAGTAGCACCCACACACCACTCTCCTTCCCCAAGTTGTGACAACCAGAACTGTTTCCACATTGCCAAGTATGCGGCTGGGGGAGGGGGGCTGCAAAATCACCCCCAGTTGAGAAGCACTGGGCTAGAGAGAAGAGTTGAACTTGGATGTGGCCTAACAACAGCCTCTGTGGAACCCGCAGGCATCTCAGGAGCTAAAATGGCCTTTCTCAGTTGTCCAAGTTAGACTGAGATGTCAGGGCCTTTGTTCTCTCATAGGCAGCAGTCACTGGACAGGAGCCCCGGGAAGGGGGCATGGTGTTGGGTGAGGTGGCTTTCTGAGGCTGAAGCAAGTCCTTCAATGAAGGGGCATCTGAGCTATGCCCAGTGTTCATGACGTGTGTTACTCCACAATTGTCCATTTCCTTCTCAGCATCTTCTGTTCCATGGTAAAACTCCTGAGAACTGGGGCTATGCCTTATTTGGTTCTGTGTCTTTGAAACATAGCATACCACCTGGGAATGAACACTTGCTTAATGGCCCAATGAAATTAAATGGGATGATACTTGTGGTTCTTTGGATATTTGCAAACTTAAATACTCTAATGAGAGGCTTCATGATGCATTTTCTTGAACCACGGGAGACTCCAAAAAGATTAATCTGTATTTATGTTATTATATTAATTCATGAGTACTTTTTTTGGAAGTAACAAGTCAGTATCAGCAGATAAACAGTACTGACCTAATCGTTAACAGTATTTTGAATCTTCAGTAGATGAGATTCTTTACCGGTAACTTATAAAGATGAGTGAGGAATGGCGTGGGATGGAGCCAACTAATTTATGAAATATTACTCAGACTTCAAGTAATGAAAATTTCTGCCTAAATAGATGGAATTATAACACACCACATCTCTGCACAGCTCCACAAAGTGGTACCCATTTCCATCCAGCAGAGGGCTCAGCTATACAGAGTTATTGCTGGAGAAACACTTTCAAAAGCAAATAGGAAGTGAATTCATCTCACAGCCATAGGCTGCAGTGACATATCATCACATGGAAATGAGTGTAACTACACATCTGAAGTTCCATAATGTGTTGTTTGGAGACTGCATTTCCAACTCGATTCTTTCACGTTGTTTTTTATGTTAATCTCTAAGTATTACCATACGATTTCACTCTTATGTGGAATGTAATGAACAAACTGAACTAACAAGCAAAATAGAGACAGACTCATAGATGGAGAGCAGGATGACAGCTGTCTGGGGGTGGTTGGGTGGCTGGGTAGAGGGACTGAGCAAATAGGAGAGAGGAAAAAACCTCATGGACACCAACAACAGTGTGATTTCCAAGGGGGAGAAGGTCTAGGGAGGTGGAGGAGGGCAAAGAGGGTACCTGGTGATGGAAGGAGACTTGACTTGGGGTGGTGAACACACAATACAGTGTACAGATGATGTGCTGTAGAACCGTGCGCCTGAGACCTGTATAATTTTGTTAACCAGTGTCACCCCAATATATTCAATGAAAAGGAAAAGAATAACACTGTTAATTTCAACTGACTAAAATTATTTGAGCCCAATAATGTGTAAGGGTGTTTTGGAGCATCATTTCACATATGGTATGTTTTCTGTTTTCACAAGATATTTTAAAAGTTATGATACAGAAGCAGACCTATATATATGGTACAGTGTGTCCCTCACAGTTAAAAAATCAGGTGAATAGTGCCCCCCCACCAATATTTTCAGATTTTGCTTGGCATGATGAGATCATGTGATGAAATGGACAACGGTTTGTTTTAGGGGATGAAACATTTGCCTTTGTCCCTTACTGGTTGTGACGCCTTGGTCAGGGAACCACTTCTCAGAGCTTCTCTGTGTTCTTCTGTTAGTAGAGGAATGCTAATGCCCACCGGGCCCCCTTCACAGGTGGGCAAGGAGTGTTCCCAGTATAAGAGCCGTGCATGTTGCCCATGAGGTGCATGGGGTCGTCGGGGCCACGGTACAGGACTAACTGAAGCAGTGTCACGAAGTGTCCGCCAGATGGTGTAAGTACCTAGTTTTCTCTCAGTGAAGAATTTGAATGAATCCCCAGGATCTTGGGCAATGCAGAGCAGTGGGAGAACAGATCTCCAGGGATTAGATTACTGCTAATCTTAGGAGGAGGGCTTTGATTAGTGTTTTGACCTTATTTTTACCACAGTCTTGTAAAGCTGGTCACTCTTCAGGTACGTTTCTTACTCTACCTTAGGTACATTTGTAATTCAGAACTACAAAAGCACATAATAGCTATATATGTATAGATGTTTATTTATTACACTAGTTCTTATGGATAATTAGTGAAGTTGGAAGCAATTTAGGAACATGGCAGCCATCAAAACGAAAATTGTGACTATTATGGAGGTACATGGAAAGATAAGTCTGGTGGATAGTAAATAAAATAAAAGCAGAATGAATTAAATATTGTGTTAGTAACTATGTCAAAATGGAAAGCACATGTGGCTGGAAAAGAAACGCAAGGAAGATGGAACTGTAATAACCCTGACAGAACTTGGAATCTCTGTCTCTCTGTATCTCTTTCTCTCTCTGTCTCTCCTTCCATTGCTGTAATGGTGACACTTCGTAGAACACGACACTTCTAAAGAGATTTTCATGCTTTGCTCGAAATACAGTAATGCCTAATGTATCCAGCATGTTACGGAGGATGTGGCATATTTAAATGACTTATTTAAATCATTTAAATAAGAATGGGTTTTTTGTTAAAAACTGTTAACTGGTTAAGAATTAAGATATCATTTCCCCCCATGATCTTCGCTCACTTAAACACAAAAACAACTGCAAAACGATGTTGGCTATAGATCTAAAGCATATTGCATACTTTTCTGCCCCCTCCAACAGTTTCCTGGGTGTATCTTACTCTTGGCTTTCTCAGTTTTGTCACCATGACTCAATCTCTCCCCATTAGAATACAATGTTGCCCTTACATGCAGTCCAACTACAGGGTTATTTGCCTCTACAAGGCATGATCAGATATCTGAGTTTTGATTCCTTGGTTCTTGTTTTGTCAGGCTTTCTATCTTGTTGCTGTTGTTTGGTCTTTTTCTCTCTTGCTGTCTCTCAGGTGCCATTTCGTGGTTGCCAGTGTCTCAGGCTTTGGCAGCCTTATTTTTGCAAACCTCCTAACAAATGTGCTGCTTCTAACATGCCTTGTTAGAAACTCACACAGTTCAGTTTACGAGAATTACGTGCAGGGAGCTCTAAAGGGCTTACCACTTTATGTAAGGTTTTGGACAGTGGGGAAATGGCCATATCTATTTTGGATGCTCAGAAGTGTTCAGACTTATTTCCTAGCTCTTGGCTGTTTCCTGGATACTTGAGGTCTCAGGGAAATGACCTATGCACGAGGGGCATGCTGCTGCACGGAAAATAAAATGCTCACTCTCAGAAACAAAGCATAATGGTAGTCAATCCAGTCGACCCCAACCAATCGATGGAAACTGAAAGCCAGAGTCAAGTAATCAACAGTCATCAAAAAACCCACGCTCACATCTGCACCATTCTTTTTCCTTGTCACTTCATCCTTTCCATTCATAGGCTTTATCCTGGTCTAAATTTCTCTCTAGTTTAGAAGGAGCAATGGAACAAGGAAAAGCAGAAATTAGAGAATAATCATTTGTGATGCAAGAATCATTTACCTCTGACAACCAAGAAATAGCATGTATTTTGAACACAAAAGCATATTTTAAACATAAACCAGGTTACTAGATGCAATGGAGACTCAAAAGAAGTAAGCATTTGTGCTCTCTGCCCTCATCTGTTTTAAATGAAAGAGTTAACTGCAGGATATAGTGGACCGTTTGTATAAGTAAAACAGAATTAAATGTAATTAAATTACACATAACTCTTTGGGAATCTAGGTGTTAGATAAATTCAGATATTGCTGCTACCCAGAGTCAGTGCTATTTTGAGTTCTGGTGTCTAAAGTAAGGCTCCAATGTAATGGTAGCCATTACGGAAGTATAGACTCTTTTGAAGAGCATTTCTACCATAGCTTATTGAGCTCCATCCAACTCTTGAAAGGTATTTATAAACTTACAGGGCTGGGGAAAGGTTTTTATACTTCCCAGCCTTCTTCTTACTCCAAAAAAGCCCCAACAAAATGGGCAAAAACCACAAAACAGAATAAGCAAACCCACCCCTTAATCTTCAGAGTAGTGATTGAAAGATAACTTGTAACGGGACATAATTTTTGGTTTCTTTTGTTTAATTCTGAAGAACCTTGCAGATTCCATGGATCAGTATGTGAGAAATGACCTACATTTAGATGCGTGTTTGAGAAATGACCGTCTTCTAAGAATCAATGCAAATTGCTAGACAAGTTTTTGTCCAGTGTGATTAGAAAAGGTCATCGGTATTGGAGAAATGATCAGAACGCACACACTGTTTTATTGCTTATGTGCAGGTGTAGATTGCCCAGGGAAGGAAAAGAAGTATACTTGGAGTGAACAGCAGGGTTATGTTCATATTAGACAAGATTCCCTGGTCTTTGTGACAGAAAGCTCGCTGAGAAAAATGGTTATCATTTCCATAGTTTGAAGACTATCTTAACGAAAACCTATAAGGCCCTATTGTCATCTGAATAAATCACATATTAGAAACTGATGCATCTACTGAGTTCTAGATTATTCATGATAGTAGAGACAAGGTTAACTTTTAGAAAAAACCACTCAGTCAAACATATTGGAATAATAAAAAGAATGTTTAGAGCCTCAAAACCATTCTAAACCAGATTTTATCCAATAACTAAAATTTGTTTTTACGATGTTGTAAAAATTATGAAATAACAAATATCCTTTCCAAGTTTTTTTGCTCATTTTCTATTGCAAATAATGATGGGAGGCTAGATGGCCCAAAGGTTAGGAACTAGAGAATACTTCCCTTCTGGCTATAGAATGCTATGGATGTCTACAAATTTGATGATCAGTAGCTCAATGGATGTTGAGAATAGTGTACATAGTCAGTTTATTAAGTAACCATTTGGTTTTCTATTAAGCTAAAGAAATATAATCAATTTAATATGCATAATTGATAAGGTTAGTTTAATTGTTTATAGCAGTGGTTCTTAGCTTTGGATTCATGCGGGCAACACATGGAGAGCTTTAAAAATCCCTAAACACTGGCCACATCCTAGACCAATTAAATGAGAATCTCCTGGGGCTGGGACTCATATCAGTATTTTTAAAGCTCCCTGGGACGTTATAATACACAGCTGAGTCTGGGAAACACTGCTTCATAGAATGTTCCTGCGTACTCTTAGTTAAGTTTAAGTACATTAGAGACTCTTTTTCTTAAAACAATCTTTGACAGTCTGTTTCTTTAACAGTCTTTAGGGACTACTTCTGTTCTCTTTCTTTTGCTTTAAACAAAAGCAAATCATTTGAAAAGAATCATCTTATTTATTTTCTTTCATTCCTCCTTTCTTTCTTTTTTTGGGGGGTGGTGGTGGAGGAGGCTCTTGTTTTTTCTGCCATATTGATTAATATGCCATAATATATGGCATCAAGTCATGCTAGGTTTGAATACAGGTTGGACTCTTTACTAGTTATCATTGATCGGCAACTTATTTAATCTCTAAACTAGCCCACTCCCATCTATAGCAGGGATTCTCAATGGGAGGTAATTTTACTCCCTAGGAGGCATTGGGCAATGTTGGAGACATTTTTGATTGTCACCACTTGGGGTTTGCTTTTGACATTTAGTGGGTAGAGGCCAGTGGTGTTGCTAAACATCCTACAGTGTACAGGAGGTCCTCCACAGCACAGGTATCTGGCTCCAAATGTCACTCGTGCTGGGGTTAAGGAACCTTGATGAACAGAGTGAGGCTCTGGAGTATGACAGTACGTGTTCATATTCTTGTTCCTCTACTTTCTAGCTGTGTAATCTTGAGCAACTTTTACTATTCCAGCGTGAACCCACCTGAAAATGTGACTATTGTCAGCACTCACCTTGGAGTTGATAATGATGTTTAAGTGGGTTAAGGCATGTGGAGCCTTAACAAAGTGCCAGGTAGCTATTTATCACCAGAATATGTCTCCTGTTCTGGAGCATTTATAGCCTGTTGTCAGGGTCCTTGAGATCACATGTTTGACCACACTCTCAACAATCCCAGTGTTCATGACTTTGTGGTAGGAAGGTGATAAGGGTTGAAGGGTAGAGCTATCTTTGAATATACACCTGCTTTGGATAACAAGCAGAAATTCAGAGGCAGTCCTACTACACACACTGTTAATTTCCTTCCCCAACCTTTCATGTTCCTCTCCCAGTTTACAACTAGAGCTGGACACCTGTGTTGAAGTGGACTGTTCAAATAAATAAACTTGGACTGGCTCAAATAAAAAGTCAAGAACATTCTTGTAAGTTCTGCTTCTAAGGGAAGAGGGCTTATTAGCAATCAACATGGTTTATTCATAAACTTTATATTTATTATTAACAAGGGACATATGGCTACAGGAATGTGAAACTCAGGAAAGAGTTCCATGCTGCAAATACATTTGGGAATCATTTCAGAAGAAGTCAAAGTTCTGGGAGAGAATAGAAGTGAGAGGAAGGGTGTAGGGAGGAGAGAGAATGGGGCTCAGGATACAGCCCAAGAAATCCTGCTTGGCTAATATTTATTGCAGACCTACTGTGTGCTTGCCAGGCACCTTTCCAATCTGCTCACCTCCTACTCCCTTAGTCCTCATGCCCATGTGCTGTAAGTAAATGAAATAAATCTTTACCGAAGACAATTTTTCCATGTGCCACTTTAGGAAAAAGAAAAAGGCTTTTTTCACAGAGGGTGTGCAAGACACATCACACCTGTCCGAAGCCCTTTTGTCCACTGTACTAATTTTGGGCTGAGGGGAGTATTTTAGTCCCCCCCCCCACACACACACCTCTGGGCGCTTTATGTCCAAGCCATTAGGATAGAAAAGAGAATCCAGTTTTAAAGTGAAGCCCGAAGACCACCCCATATTTCACCAACCCTTATAAGTTCTTCATATATTTTGGAGATCAAACCCTTGTCTGAGGTAACATTGGCAAGTATGTTTTCCCATATGGTTGGTTCACTTTTCATCTTGCTGATGTTTTCTTTTGCCGAGCAGAAACTCTTTAGTTTGATGTGCTCCCATTTGTTTACTCTTTGCTCTAGGAAATATGTTGGTGAAAATGTTGCTACATTGAGTATCTGAGATTTCCCTGCCTATGTTTTCCTCTAGGACTTTTATGGTGTCACGGCTTACATTTAAGTCTTTGATCCATCCTGAGTTTATTCTCGTGTGTGGTGTAAGTTGGTGGTCTAGTTTCATATTTTTGTATGTCCCTGTCCAGTTCTCCCAGCACCATTTGTTGGAGAGGCTCTTTTCACTCCATTTTATGTTTCTTCCCCATATGTCAAATATTAGTTGACCATAGAGACGTGGGTTTATTTCTGGGCTCTCTATGTGCCACTGATTTATATTTCTGTTCTTATGCCAGTACCAGACTGTCGTGATCACCGTGGCTTTGTAGTACAGTTTGATATCAGGCATTGTGAGTCCTCCTACTGTGTTCTTCTTCCTCAAGATTGCTGCAACTATTCGTGGTCTTTTTTGGTTCCCTATAAATTTTAGAAGTAGTTATTCTAGGTGTGTGAAATATGTCGTTGATATTTTAATAGGGATTGTGTTAAATCTATAAATTGCTTTGGGTAGTATGGACATTTTAATGATGTTGATTCTTCCCATCCGTGAACATGGTATATGCTTCCATTTATCAGTATCTTCCTTAATTTCTTTCTTCAGTGTTCTGTAGTTTCCCGAGTACAGGTCTTTTACCTTCTTGGTTAAGTTTATTCCTAAGTACTTTATTTTCCTTGTTGCTATAGCAAATGGGTTTTATTCTAGTTTCTATTTCTAACATTTTATTGTTGGTGTACAGAAATGCCTTTGATTTCTGAATATTGACTTTGTACCCTGCTATTTTGCCAAATTCACTTATTAGGCAGAGTAGTTTTTTGGTGGAATCTATAAGGCTTTCTATGTACACTATCATGTCATCTGCAAATAATGATAGCTTTACTTCCTCTTTTCCAGTTTGGATGCCTTTTATTTATTTTTCTTCTCCGATTGCTGTAACTTGGACTTCCAAAACTATGTTGAATAAGAGAGGAGAAAGTGGACATCCTTGTCTTGTTCCTGATCTTAGGGGGAATGTTTCAGTTTTTGCCCATTGAATACGATGTTGGCTTCAGGTTTCTCGTATACGGCCTTTATTTATGTCGAGGTATGCTCCCTCAATTCCCATTTTTCTGAGTGTCTTCATCAAAATGGGTGTTTTACTTTATCAAATGCTTTGTCAGCATCTATGGATATGATCATGTGATTTTTTTTTTTTGTCTTTCGTTTTGTTTATGTGGTGCATTATGTTTATTGATTTGTGAATATTAAACTATCCTTGCATGCCTGGGATGAATCCCACTTGCTCGTGGTGGACGACCTTTTTAATGTGCTGCTGGATCCGGTTTGTCAATATTTTGTTGAGGATTTTAGCATCGATGTACATCAGCGATATTGGCCTGTAGTTTTCTTCCTTTGTTGTGTCTTGACCTGGTTTTGGAATTGGGGTAGTACTGGCTTCATAGAAAGATTTTGGGAGTCTTCCCTCTTCTTGGATTTTTGGGAGTAGTTTGAGAAGGATAGGAGTTAGTTCTCCCCTGAATGTGTTGTAAAACTTACCTGTAAAGCCATCCAGTCCAAGGCTTTTGTGTGCCGGGAGTTTTTGGATTACTGCTTCAATTTCACACTTGGTTATTGGTCTACTTAGGCTTCCTGTTTCTTCTTGATTCAGTTTTGGAAGATGATATGTTTCCGGACATTTGTCCATTTCATCCAGGTTTCATATCATTCCTATCTCTTTTCACATAGTTGTTTGTAGTAATTTCTTATAATCTTTTGTATTTCTGTGGTATCAGTTGTGATTTTTCCTCTTTCAGTTTTGATTTTGTTCATTTGGGTTCTCTCTCTTTTTTTCTTGATGAGCCTGGTTAAAGGTTTGTCAATTTTGTTTGTCTTTTCAAAGAACCAGCTCCTGGTTTTATTGATGTTTTGAATTGTTTGTTGAGTCTTTATGTCATTTAATTCTGCTCTGGTCTTGATGTTTTCCTTCCTTCTTCTCACTCTGGGCTTTGTTTGTTGTTGTTCCTCTAGTTCTTGTAGGTGTAGGGTTAGATTTTTTATTGGGGATTCCTCTGTCCTTTTTCGGTAAGCCTGTATTGCTATGAACTTCCCTCTCAGGACTGATTTTGCTGTGTCCCATAGGTTTGGGGCTGTTGTGTATTCATCATCATTTGTTTCCAGAAACTTCTTGATTTCTTCCTTGATGTCATTGTTAACCCATTCATTACTTAATATCATGTTATTCATTCGCCACGTGTTTAAGTGTTTTTGAGTTTTTCCCTTGAGGTTGATTTCCAATTTTAAGCCATTGTGATCTGAGAAGATGCTTGATATAATTTCAATTTTCTTGAATTTGTTGAGGCTTGTTTTGTGTCCTACCATGTGGTCTCTCTTTGAAAATGTTCCATGTGCACTTGACAAGAATGTATATTTTGCTTCTCTGGTGTGAAAGGCTCTATATATATCAACTAAGTTCATTTGACCTAGAGTGTTGTTCAATGCCTCAATATCCTTGGTGCTTCTTTGCTTGAAGATCTGTCCACTGGTGATAACAAGGTGTTAAAATTCTCTACTATGACTGTGTTGCTGTTGATACTCTCCTCATAGTCTTGCAAGATTTTCTTTATATATTTGGGTGGTCCTATGTTGGTGCATATATGTTTACCAGGGTTATATCTCCTTGATGTGTTGTTCCTTTAAGTATTATGAAATGTCCTTCTCTGTCTCTCTTTATGGCCTTTGTTGTGAAATCTATTTTGTCTGATATAAGTATTGCTATCCCCGCTTTTTTTTTTTATGTCTGTTTTCTTGAAATACTTTTTTCCATCCCTTCATTTTTAGTCTGTGTAGATCTTTTGTTCTGAGGTGGGTCTCTTGTAGACAGTATATATGTGGGTCATGTTTTCTTATCCACTCAGCTACCCTATGCCTTTTTATTGGAACATTTAATCTATTTACTTTTAAGGTTATTATAGATAGTTACTTATTCATTGTGCTCCCCCCCCCTTTGTACCTTTCTTCTTCTCTCTTTCTCTTTTTCTTCACCTTCTTAAAGCAGTCTCTTTAGCATCTCTTGCAATGCCAGTTTGGTGGAAGTTTATTCTTTTAGTTTTCTTTTGCCTGGGAAACTCCTTATTTGACCTTCCATCTTGACTGAGAGCCTCGCTGGGTAGAGCAGTCTTGGTTGTAGGCCTTTTTTTTCATTGCTTGAAATATGTTTTGCCATCCCTTTCTGGCTTGTAGTGTTTCTGTTGAGAATTCCACTGATAGTCTTATTGGAGCTCCTTTGTGTGTTATTGACTGTTTCTCTCTTGCTGCCTTTAGGATTCTCTCTTTGCCTTTGAATGTTGCCATTTTAATTACGATGAGTCTTGGCGTGAGCCTCTTTGGGTTAATCTTCATTCGGACCATCTGTGCTTCTTGGACTTGCATGATGTCTTCCTCTCCTCAAGTCAGGGAAGTTTTCTGTCATTCCCTTTTTAAACACGCTTTCTATCCCTTGCTCCCCTTCTTCTCCCTCTGGTATCCCTATGATATGGATAGTGTTATGTTTCATGTTGTCCTGAAGCTCTCTTATACCTTCTTCATTCTTTTTCAGTGTTTTGTTGTTGTTGTTGTTGTTGTTGCCGTTGCACTGTCTGGGAATTTTTTTCTACCTTGTCCTCCAGCTCGCTGATCCAATCCTCTACTTCCTCTAGCCTGCTTTTGATTCCTTCTACTGTGTTCTTCAGTTCATAACTTGTATTCTTCATTTCCTCCTGGCTCTTATAACTAGTTTCTATGTCCTTTTTAATGCTGGCGTAGTTCTCAGTAAGTTCCTTATAGCTTCCCTGGAGTTCTTTATAGTTTCCCTGGAGTTTTTCTGCAATTCCCTTGGAGTTCGTTGTAGTTTTCTCTGAGTTTGTCAAGTTTATTTAGCTTCCTTATAACCATTCTTTTGAATTCCATGTCTGATAGTTTGCTCGCCTCTGTTTCATCTAGCTCTTTTTCTGGCTATTCCTCCTTTATTTGTTCCCATTGGGGGTTTGTTTCTTTGTCTCCCCATTTTAGGTGCATCTTCTTGTTTGTTTTTATTTCTTAGATTTGTCTGCTTTGACTTCCTGCCTTCATGGTATGACCTTCTGTAATAGGAGACCTGGGGGATTCAGTGTTGCAGTCTCTTTGATCTCCTGAGCTTGATGCTCTTGGAATTCCCTTTATGCTGTGTGTTTAGGCTGTCTGGTGGTATTTCAGTGTTTGTGGTTGTTCTATTGCTCTTTTGGGGAACCTTTCCTCTCACTAGTTGAGAGTCACTCTTCCCACCACATGTTCAATTCTTTTGTGGAGATGATGTTAAAACACAAACAAACAACCCTGGCAAGAAACCCATGCCCTCAAAAGATCCCCCACCCATAATCACTGTAGCAGCAGCAAATGAGGTAGCATTAACATAGATGTAAAGAGATTAAGACTATTATACTAAAGGAAAAGCAGATAAGAGTTGGCTAACTGAAAGGAAGATGACTTTTGAGAGGGAAAGTGGAGGAGTAATAATAGTAGTGAGTAGGGACACGGCAATGTGAGACAGTAAGTAATATTTACATTGTATGTTGAAAAAGGGACAGAGAGGGTAGAATGAAGTGAGAGAGTGGAAGTGTATAGTATTACGTTTATACAGAAGTTATATGTTATATATTTAGTGCAAGAGGGAGCATGAACAAGGCAAACAAAAACCATAAAGAAGAATAAGAATAAGAGGGAGAGAAGGTAGGAAACAGACCAAAGAAAGAGCTTTCCCCCAGTACAACCTTTGGGCTATGGTTGATATAAGTGGGATGGGACTAAGAGGGTAAAAAGAAAGAAAGAAAAGTTTAAGAGATGCCCAAAGGTGAGGGAAGTGAATCTGAGATGATATACTAAGAATGAGGAGTGAAAACCATGCTAAGAGAGGAAAATATTTTTTTTCATATTTAAGCTTACAGAATGAGAGAAATAGGAGAGAAGATAGAATTTAAGACCAAAGTAAGAAGAGGAGATCGGAGGTTAAGGTGGGGTAATACAAGGGGGGAGCAACATATGATATTTGGAATAAACTATAATATAACAACTGATATAGTGACTTAAAATGCATAAACTGAGAGGACAAACAATAACTCACGAAAAATACCATGGTGGAATTTTCCCCAGTAATATCTGGTTTTTACTGCTTTCATCTCTTTCTGGATCTGGCCCTGGTCAGAGTTCCATGGGTTTCATATCTTCCTTTCCGGCTCTCTGTCTGTGAGGAGATATAGCTAAATTCTAGGGCTGCTATTCTCTCGCTCGTGAGTCTGCCACAGCTCTCTGCTATGACCTGCACTGAGTTGGGGTCTCCCCCTCCACTGGTTCTGTGGTACCCTGTAGTGCTCTTCATTTTTGTTTAGCAACTCTACTCTGCCGATGAGCTGGTGTGCATGCCCATAGTCCTTGCCCAGTCTTGGGCCTTTTTTCCTCTCCTTTTCCAAAAAAGTCTCTGTGTGGCTTCCAAAGTGCAGCACTGGTCTGTCTGTGTTTTTGTCTGGCAGAACCTTTGTGTGTGCATGCTCGTGGGTACAGGGCTGCCAGACCATGGTCCCTACCAAATCCCAGGTTGTCCCTCAGGTTTCCCCCATGTGCATCCCTCTCTGTAGCTCAGTTCTGCATTTGTGTCTGGCAGAGCCTCTGTGCGCATGCGCCCATGGGCGCAGGGCTGCCCGCCCCGGGGGTCCCTACCAAGTCTTAATCCACACAGTTCCTTGCAGTCAGGGCTGGCCTCTGTGTTCCTGTGCCTCCGACTGTTTCACCAAACCTTCTGGCTGACTCCATTCCCGGATGTCGCTGGTCAGGACGCCTACGGTGGTAGTGCAGTTTCCAAGCAGCTCCCGGCTAATGAGCCGGTCAGCAGCTGCCCCTTTTGGTACATCAGAGGTGCTGGGCTACGAAGCCCAGTGACTCTGCTTGGAGAGTGCAGGCCATGGTTACTGGCCTCTCCCACGCTGTTCCCACACTCCCATCCCTGTTCGCCCTCTCTGAAAGCTGCTCTCACTCACTCTCTGCTCCATGTGTATACTCCAAGTCCTTCCGCGATGGGAGCAGGCAGACCACACTGCTATTTACTCTGCCACCATCTTTCTCTTGTCTCTCCCACATCTTTTTTAAGAGATAAACTGGCACGACCTGCAAACCTGTTAAAATTTTGTTCATGGACATGAAGCTCCTCAGGGTCCTGCACTCCTAGGGTGGAGGGGTGTGGGATGAGCTGTGAGGTGGGGAGTTGGGGCTCTAGCTTCAGGCCCCTCTATTGACACCCCTCCTCGGTGAGACAGATGCTCAAGGTGGGTCTCTATTGTATATTTTTAGTTCAGCTCCCCTCCAGGATTTATTTTTGATTCTATCTTACATTTTCTGTTTCTTTTGAAAATTTCTCATTTTGTGTATCTTGTTTTCCTGAGTTTTAGTTATCTACCTGTGTTCTTTTGCTGCTCACTGAGCTCCTTTATAAGTATTGTTTTATTATTGAAGCAGTTCATGGGTCTCCATTTTATTTTAGTATTGATTACAGGAGCTTTATTAATATTCTTGGGCCATTATGGTTGCCTGATGTTTGAGATCCAGGGAGCCTTATGCTGATGTAACTTTGAAAGAACTGAAACATCATCCAGTCTGCGCAGAATGATTGTAGCTGGCGAACACCTCTCTTGCTCAAAACTGAAGTGATTGCCTCCATAATTGCTGTCCCAGAGGACTGAAGCCTGTTCACAGGATTGCTTCATGTACAACCCTGTCTGAGGTCTACATCCCTGTTATGGGAACACCTATAGTTGTGATTTCTACTGGGTCTCTTGGGTGGTCCACTGTGCATGCAGTATTGACTTGTGATTCTGAGAGAGTGCTATTACACTCAAGTTATGAACTGCTTTAATGAACATAGTTGGGTCCACGATTCTCAAGCCTATTACCGATGGTACAGATGGTCACGGCTCCTCCTGGTTGGCAAAGGGATCGCATAAGGGAAAAACTACACCTGAGTTAAGAGAAGGGTAGGACTTCTTTCTGTCCATAGCAGAGTCCATGGTTCGGCCTACCATTGCTGTGTGTTTTTCCCTTCAGAAAGCAGTCATCCTTAGTCTTGGGTTCCGCTGGGATTTCACAACCTTCTGCATAGATTTTAAAGCTACCACAAAGTCATTTTGGTCTATGGATGGCTGAGAAATATTTGTTTCTTTGGGGGATGCGGGCTGGTGATCTGCTATTCTGCCATCTTGGTGACATCACTCCTCAATTTTTAAAATTTTGCCTATGATGTAACTTATCAGAGATTTATTAAGTTTATCTTGTTTGGATTTCCCTAAACTTCTTTAGTCCGTAGACTTAAGTCTTTTAACAAATTTGGAGAATTTTCAAACAATATTTTTTGAATGCTTTCCCAGATACTCTCCATTACTCTCCCTTTGAAGAAATAAGCCAAGTGCAAAAACATTAGATCTTTTATTACAGTCTTCCAGGTCCCTAAAAATCTGTTCGATTTCTAGAATATTTTTGGTGTAGTATTCAGATGGCTAATTTCTCTTGAGCCAATCTCAAACGAAAATATTTTAAAAATTCAACTAACACACAGGTAAGCAGAGGAGATTTAACAGAACAAAAAAGGAGCCAACTAAAAGAAAGGTAATAGTAAAGTGGCATAATTAAATCTTAAGTTATAAATAGTTGTATTTAATATAAATGGCCCATCTAACAGAGACTGTCAAATTAATACCAACCAAAATCATCCCATCTATATTCTATGAGAAATTTACTTCATAAATAATGATGTAGATATGTAAAAAATAAAATAGTAGAAAAAAGAATTCCATGCAAACTAAGAAGAATAAGCCTGATTTTGGACAAGACGGCAGAGTAGGTATACTATGAGCTCACCTCTTCCAATAAGCACATTGAAATTGCAACTAAATTATGGAAAAACAGACATTGAGAGCTACTTGAAGAGGAGCTGAACAGAACTCCTGTAACTAAGAATATTAAGAAGAAGCCATGTTGAAACTGGTAGTAGAGGCAAATATGTGGACCCTGCAGGTCCACACCCACAGGGTGGTGATTATAAAACAGGAGAGGAAGCTCAATAGTGAATCCCCCACCCACACTGAGAAGTGGGGGATCCCAGGCCCACACCCAGCTCGCCAGTCCAGGTAACCAGTGACATGAAGAGGAATCCCCATAATATCTGTCTGTGAAAACCAGCAGAGATTGCATTTGAGAGACAAAAGCTGTGGGAGATAGATACGCTGCTCTTAAAGGATCCAAGCACAAACTCACTCCTTCTAAGTTCCAGTGCAGCTCAGAAAGTGCCAGGAACATAGGAGGTAGACCTTAATTGAATGTCAAGGGGAGGACTTAAAAGGCAGGGGTTGGGGCAAATCTCCGAGGAAGGAAGTTCTGGCATGTGTCATTGTTACTTGGTTGAATTCTCTTGCCACTCAGCTGGCCCTGCACAGGTGGGTACCAAACGTGTTCTCTCCACTAACCTGGTTAACACTTCTCCCTGCCCTGGCGACTCCCTGTGATTCTGCACCACCCTCCTTGCTCCCCTGGCCAAACATTTCATGGCAACTTCTCCAAACAAGCAACCTGCCTAGCCCATGAGGCGGACTTTCTCCCAAATTTACAAACCTCACACAAGTGGTGGCTGCCTACAGTTTGCACTGCAGACTTTCTCAGAAGTTTGCAAACCTCGCACAGATGATAGCTACCCTGGGCTCATGCTACAGTCTCTCAAAGATCCACAAATGCCACACAAGCAGTAGCCATTGCAGGTATTTTAGCTCCTGCCAAGTGTCCCAAAGCCCAGAACAGCCAACTACCAGTTTTAACCTGTATTGTAAATCCCATCAAGTAGCTCACAGCTTGTTGTAAGAGGCAGCCAGTCGTGGCCTGGAGTATAGTTCTAACCAAGCATATCTGAGCACATCACGACTGGCAGCTGGAGTCTTCTCGCATGGTAGTGTCCACTGAAGACTCTCAAGCCTGGCACAAATGCCAGCCCGTCTCGGTTCACGCTGCAGCTTCTCCCAAGAACTTCCAAACCTAGCCTAAGTGGCAACCAACTGAAGATTACTTTGTAGCATCTCCCAAGTGGCTCTGAAGTTTGGCATAACTGGTGGCTGCCATCAGCTAGTGCCTCAGACTCTCTTGAAGGTCGGCAAACCTCACACAAGTGGCAGCTGCATTTGGCTCACATTTCAGACTCTCTGAGAAGTCCAAAAGCCACAGACAAAGAGTGGCTGCCCTCAACTCATGCTAAAGAATCTCTCAAAGTTCCACAAACCCCCCACACAAATAGCAAAGTTCCACAAAACTTCCACACAAATAGTAGTCAGCCTCGATGTACATTGTAGCTCCAGCCAAGTGACCTCAAGCCCAGCACAAGCAGCGACCAAGCTTGATTTGCATTGTGAATCCCACCAAGTGGCCCCAAGCTTGGCATAAGTGGCAACCGGTCTTGTCCTTTAACAGCTTGAACTAAGCAACCACAAGACTAGGGAAAGTGGCAGCTGGCCTCAGCTTTTAGTGTATAGCCTCTTCCAAGTACCTCCAAGTCCAACACGAGTAGCAAGCAAACACAGATCACCTTTTAACTTGTACAAAGTGGTCGAAGCCTGCCAAAGTGCCAGCTAAGTTTGACCCGCACTGGAGATGCTCCAAAGAGTCTCCAGGCCCAACACACAGATGACCACTTTCAGACTGCAGCAGAGCTTTAATCAACCAGTTCTGAAACCAACACGCCTGAAGGGTGGCATCAATGGCACCAGAGGATCACTAAAAATAGTCTTGCACTATAGATCAGCCCGTGCACAACAGCTCTTCTTTTGTACCACCTGGTTTTAGGACTTATTATATAGTTACATTAACACTTACAGTTAATAGTTATAGATATGAGACTCACTGTCAAGATCGTGTATATTGGCATAGGAACAAAAACCTAGCTCAATCAACCATAGTGGAAAGTTTAGAATATGTCTCAAACAAGTATAGCCAACAACTTTTGACAAAGGTGGAAAAGTAGTTTAATGAAGAAAGGATACTCATTTCTACGAATGATGTTCAGAAATTGGAACTCCATACATAAATTAATGAATCTTGACCTTAATATCTTATACTTTAAACAAAAATTAACTCAATATATAACTTTTAGAATAAAATAAAATCTTCAAAACTTGGGTTTAACAGTTTTCTTAAACATGATACCAAAATCATGATTCACAATTAAAAAAAAAATTACATCTCGTTAATGAGGCTGTTACAGTTGTCCCCATTTCTTTTCCCTTTGCTCCCCTCTGCCCAGTACCCCCCTTCCCTCCAGCAGTCCCAACCCTCTTAGTTCATGTCCATGGGTCATGCTTGTATGTTCTTTGTCTATTGCCTTTCCTATACGACTCTTAACATCCCCTGGCCTATTTTGTACCAACCATTTATGCTTCTTAATCCCGGCACCATTTCCCCATTTCTCCCCCTCCCCCTTCCCAGCTGATAACCCTCCAACTGATTCCCATATCTTCGATTATGTTCCTATTCTGGTTGTTTGCTTAGCTTGTTTTTGTTCTTATTTCTCAGATCCTGTTGTTGATAGTTGTGAGTTTGTTGCCATTTTAATGTTCATAGTTTTGATCTTCTTCTTTTTCTTAAATAAGTCTCTTTGACATTTACTATAATAATGGCTTGATGATGATGAACTCCTTTAGCTTTACCTTGTCTGGAAAGTACTGTATCTGCCCTTCCATTCTAAATGACAGCTTTGCTGGATAATCTTGGTTGTAGGTCCTTGCTTTTCATCACTTTGGATACTTCTTGCCAGTCCATTATTGCTCACAAAGTTTCTTTGGAGAAAACACCTGATAGTGTATAGGGACCCCTTTGTAGGTAACTATGTCCTTTTCTCTTGCTGCTTTTAAGATTCTCTCTTTATCTTTAACCTTTGACATTTTAATTATGATGCGTCTTGGTGTGGTCCTCTTTGGGCCTAGCTTGCTTGGGACTCTGTATGCTTCCTGGACTTGTATGTCCATTTCCTTCACCAAATGAGGAAAGTTTTCCTTCATTATTTTTTTCACATAAGTTTCCAATTTCTTGCTCTTCCTCTTCTGCTGCTGGCCCTCCTATGATTTGGATGTTGGCACGTTTGAAGTTGTCCCAGAGGTTCCTAAGCCCCTCCTCATTTTCAAAAATTGTTTCTTCATTCTGTACTGGTTGACTATTTATTTCTTCCTTATGTTCCAGATTGTTGCTTTGAACCCTGGTTTCCTTCCCTTCACCATTGATTTCATGCATATTTTAATTCATTTCACTTAGCCTAGTCCTCACTTCTTTCCTTCTGCATTTGCAATAGTCAAGCGTATTTGTCAAGTCTGTGAGCACCTTTTCTTTTTTAGAACTTTATTTATTTTTTATAATATTAATTAATGAATTAATTTTTCACAAGGGTGACTTTATTTATTTTATTTATCTGTTTGAGAGAGAGGGGAAAGGAGAAAGAGAGGGAGAGAAACATCAATGTGCGGTTGCCTCTCACGCAGCCCCAGCTGGGGATCTGGCATGCAACCTAGTCATGTGCCCTGAATGGGAATCAAACCAGCGACACTTGGTCCGCAGGCCAATGCTCAATGTGAGCACCTTTATCACCAGTGTTTTCATCTCTGCGTCTGTTAGGTTGGCGATCTCCTCATCACTTAGTTCTCCCGCTAGAACCTTGATCTGCTCCCTCTTTTGGGCGATACCTCTGTGTTCTCAATTCACATCTTCCTGTGTTTGCTTCTGTGTTTTAGGTGGAGCTGTTGCACCTGTCACATTGTAAGAAGTGGAGCTTTAGGTATTTGTCAGTGACAGGCGACTTGTTTCACCGCATTGTGGTGTACGTGGGGGAGGTGTCTGCGTGGTAACAATGCCACTTGCTCAGCACTTGCCCCTTTTCCAGGCACTTGCCCTACTTCCTGTATGGGACTGGCACCCTTCTAGCTGTTGCTCTGGTTGTGGTTCCCAGAGTGGGTAGGTTTGTGGATATTCTAGGACCATGGAGGCCTTCTAAAGAAATGGAGTCTGCTGAGAGACCAGCAGTTTCTTCTGCCACCCCATCCCCCACTTCTTTGCACAGTCAGAAGCAATGAGGCTTTGTTTTCCCTGGAACCAGAACTGTGAGCTGTGCAGCCTTGTCTGGGGCTCGGACCGTTCCCCAGATGTCCCTCCCTACTTTTTTCTTAATGTGTGACTGTGCTTTCTGTCGGCCAGTCACAGCTGCTGTCACTGCTGCCAACACACCACATTCTCTCCACCCCAGCTCTGCCCCTCCTGCCTGTCTGAATGAGTATTTCTTCTTTATATCTTTGTTTGTTGGACTTCCATGCAGCTCGGATTTCTGGAACTTCTGGTTGTCTACAGTTTTGAGGTAGTTGTATTGCTTCTCAGTTGTGGAGGGAGACGCAGCGTGTCTGTCTACCTACACCTCCATCTTGGCTGGAAGTCCCGAAACATTTATTTATAACTACTCTTTTTTTCTTTTAAAATTATTTTTAAGTATATTTTATTGATTATGTTGTTCCAGTGGTCCCAATTTTTTCCCTTTGCTCCCCTCTGCCCAGTACCCCTTTCCCTCCAGCAATCCCACCCCCTTAGTTCATGTCCATGTGTCATACATATAAGTTCATTGTCTTCACCCTTTTCCATATTGTTCTTAACTTCCCCCTGTCTATTTTGTACCAAACAAGTATTCTTCTTAATCCTTCCACCATTTCCCCATTTATCCCCCTCCCCACTCCCAGCTAATAACCCTCCAAATAATCCCCATATCTTTGATTCTGTTCCTATTCTGGTTTGCTTAGTTGGATTTTGTTTTTACTTTTTAGATTCAGCTGTTAACAGTTGTGAGTTTGTGTCATTTTAACGTTCATAATTTTGACCCTTTTCTTAAGTAAGTCCCTTTGATATTTCATATAATAAGAGCATGGTGGTGATGAGCTCCTTTAGTTTTAACTTGTCTGGGAAGCACTTTATCTGCCCTTTCATTCTAAATGATAGCTTTGCTGGATAGAGTAATCTTGGTTGTAAGTCCTTGCTTTTCATCACCTTGAATACTTTTTGCCAGTCCCTTCTTGCCTGCAAAGTTCCTTTTGAGAAATCAGCCTATAGTCCTATAGGCACCCCCTTGTAGGAAACTCTTTGCTTTTCTCTTGCTGCTTTCAAGATTCTCTCTTTATCTTTAACCTTTGGCATTTAAATTATGATGTGTCTTGGTGTGGTCCTCTTTGGGACTAGTTTGTTTGGGACTCTGTATGCTTCCTGGACTTGTATGTCTGTTTCCTTTGCCAAATTTGGAGAGTTTTCCTTCATTATTTTCTCACATAAGTTTTAAAGTTTTTGCTCTTCCTCTTCTCCCTCCAGTACCCCTACGGTTTGGATGTTCACATGTTTAAAGTTGTCCCAGAGGTTCCTAAGCCTCTCCTCATTTTTTTTCTTAATTGTTTCCTCATTCTGTACTGGCTGACCGTTTTTCCCTTATGTTCCAAGTCATTGATTTGAACTTTGGTTTCCTTCCCTTCACCATTAGTTTTGTGTGGATTTTCCTTCACTTCATTTAGCATAGCCTTCACTTCTTCCCTTTTGCACTTGCTTGCCATACTTAAGTATATCTGTCAAACCAGTGAGTATCTTTATCACCACTGTTCTAAACTCTGATTCCATTAGGTTGGCTACCTCCCTCCTCGTTTGTTAGCTTGGCTATCTCCTCGTCACTTAGTTCTCCCACTAGAACCTTGATCCATTCCCTCTTCTGGGCCATACTTCTCTGTCTCCTCATCTTGGCAGGCTCCTGAGTTTGTTTGCCTCTGTGTCTTAGGTAGTGCTGTCACTGCTGTTATGTTATAAGGGGCGGAGCCTTAGGTATTTGTCAGTACAGGGCTACCCGTTTCACCACGTTGTGATGCTGTTTGTGGGGGAGGGGTCTGAGAGGGAACAATGCCACTTGCTCAGCACTCGCCCCTTTTCCAGGCACTTCTCCCACTTTGTATGGGACCGGCGCCTCTCTAGCTGTTGCCCTGGCCATTGTTCCCAGAGTAGGTGGGTCTGTGGACGTTCTAGGATTGTGGGGACCCTTTCAACAAGTGTACTCTGCTGAGACACTGGCAGTTTCTTCCTCTGCCTCAATCCTCACTGGTTTGCAGAGTCAGAAGCAGTGAGGCTTTATTTTCCCCAGTGCTGGGACTGTGAGCTGTGTGGTCTGGTCTGGTGCTTGGAACGCTCCCCAGGTGCCCCTCCTGACTTTAAAAAATGTGTGACTGTGCTTTCTGCTGGCCTGCTGCTGCCGCCACCGCCGCCGCCGCCGCTGCCACGACACCGCATCCTCTCCACCCTGGCTCTGCCCCTCCTGTCTGGATGAGTATTTCTTCTTTATATCTTTGTTGGACTTCTATGCAGCTTGATTTTCTGAAACTTCTCATTGTGTTTAGTTTTGAGGTAGCTGTATTCCTTCTTAGTGGTGGAGGGAGATGCAGCGTGTTGGTCTAGGTCTCCACCTTGGCCAGAAGTCCCTATTTATAACTACTTTTAACCATCACTTGAGCTATTACTTAAAGATTGTTTTTAGCTAATCAATCACACATATTTAGTATCGCCCCTGGCTCAGTTAGATTTATAGGGCTACAGTATCGATTGTCCCTGTACTAATGATTGTTATGGAAGAGAAGGCATGCCTTTTTTATACTATATCCATTTCCATATAGCAAGGACTTTGTGTAATTCAGTAGAGAAAACAATGCTCATAGCTCAACTTTTAAATCTAAACCAAGCATTCTGAGCCCACAATGAAATATACTAGTTATACTACCGATTACAAGCCAAAATTTATCTCATACATTAAGTATTAAAATAAATAAATTCAATAGAACATTTCATAATTCAAAATTGTCCATCATATTAGAAAGTGTTACTAATTTGCATTTTTATAAACCACTGTGAAGTGAAGAGCCCCACATTAAGAGTTATTTTATTTTCTTTGTTATTGGTGAACTCAATATATTGATAAAAGCTGGTTCATAGGAGGCCACTATCATAAGTCCAATCGTTACATAGGAAGAAATCTTATGAAGAAACGAACTATTATATCATCACGTCCCAAACCACAATCCTGACTAAATGACTCAAAATTACAAGTTCATGGTGTAAAAAAAAATAATAATAATAATAATAATGAGGAGAATAAAAGCTAATAACTTAACATACATTCAACATTATATGCCTAAACATTTCATTATCATTATTACATATCACCTTCAGAATAATACTATTAAAACTACAATCATTGTTCTCTGTTTTTACAAATAAACTACAATAAATCTGTTAAGTAAACAGACTTAAACCGAGGGTTATAAATTTAGAAACCTTAATATCTTTCTTTTCAGTGCTAAGAGGTTTCTGATTCACGTGAATTCAAATGTGGGAGCATTTCTGAATCCATTGAGATATTGCTTCCTGGCCATCAATTTGGCTCAAATAAACTCTCCAAAAATTCTCTGTATTTTCAAATGTTTCTTACATCGATAACAACTTGACAGAGTCAGCAGGATTCCGAAGAATCTTACCCCGGACCACGTTGCAGACCCAGACTCATGCTATGTATCAGCAGAGGCCCATTGTGCCTCACTGGCTCTTCGTTTTCCAAAGGGTGAACTCGGGTGAGTTTCAACTGGAATTCCAGACCTCCCTGTTTTAAGGTATGAGACCCTGACTTTATCTGAGTTGTCTTTTTAAATCTTCAAAGTGGAACTAAGATTAAAGGTTGACAGAACCCAGGTTAAGGCAGGGCTGGAGGGGAAAAAATGAGTGGGTGGTTTTTTAATTTTGCTTTTCAATTCGTATTGCTTTCTGTGAATGTGAAGTACAGACTGTACAGATCTCAAAATCAAACTAAAATTAACATGGTAAACTGTGCCTCCAAAGCCAGAGAAACTCCCACCCCCCAGCCCTCATTAATACTCCTGGTAGAAAGCCTTGACTTGTACGTGCATTAAAGAAAGGGGAGGGTTTAACCAGAAGTGTTACCAACTTAAAATGGCCAAACTACAGTTTTCTTTTGGAGCCTAATTTTTTTTTGCATGCAAAATTAGAAAATACTGGCTCTAAAACTAAACTGAATGAATGAGAAGCTTATTGATTTAGAAATTAAAAGCCTCTAGGAGGAGCACAGATAACCTTTTCAAAGGTTAACAAGAAAATTTAGAGACTATCTCTGAGCTAAAGAAGACTTCTGAAGCTAATAAATGCCATCCCCTCACCTCGCGCCCACAACTCCAAAACCAAAGTTTGCCTTTGAAATGCAAATGCCTGGTGTCCAATAACTCTTATCTGGACTATCTTAATGTGCAAATTTCTGGAAGGTAAATCTTATGAAAAGTGTTGAAAAAAAAAAACTCTGAGCCACACCTGATCACCTTGATTTAATTTACTTCACCTATTCCTCTCTAAATTAGTGAATTTTGGTGAAAGTTATTGGATATCTAGATATTTTGAAATGCTAAAACGTTGATTGCTAGACAAGTCTTGGGTTTGCCTGCTTTGGCTTTTGTTGCAGAGGCTGTAGAATGGATTTGGAGCTGTTAATGAGTGCCTTGCTGATAAATGTCTTTGTTAGAGGTGTGATTCTTGAAAGCGAGTGTATTTGCCAATAGAAGAAACTATGTTTCTACAGGTTGTGAAATGTGTTCATAAGAGTCAAACTAGACTTCCCTCTGGTGCCAGCAGCCCTGGGCGCGTGCCCAGGTGAGGTGAGGTGACTTCAGCGGGGAAACAGAGGCAGAGGTGGACCTCCACCGGCCCCGGACACTGAAGGGGTGAGGGATGACGGGCCCGAAGGCCAAAAAGCACGTGGTGCTGCCCACTCGCCCAGCGGCCCCCACGGTGGAGCAGACCCTGGAGGATGTACACGGGGCGCCCGCTGAGGACCTGGTCTTTCACTGTCCTGGCCCTGGAAGACTCGTCAGACCCCCTAGGAGGGCTGAGAACCCTGAGGCCCAGTAGGAGCAGCTCTACCAGCACGGGCTGATCAAGTGTTTACTGCATGCTGAGATCTCATTTACTCACAGGTGGGCTATATGCAGATGATCCCTTCACTTGGTCTGGATTTCAGATTGCCTTTCCAAGAACCATCTGATGGTAGTGATAATATATAGAAAAAGATCTCTGTCATTGGTCTCACATCTCAGGGATGTTCCTGCCCCCTTCCCCCAAAGGAATACACATAGCAGGGGAAACTCAGGAATTATATTGGGAAGGAATTCAATCGTTTATATGAATGTATCACGAAAATAACGAGCAGCTCATGTGACGTTTCTGTAAAATACGTCTCAGAGTTTGAAAGCAATTGTTGCTTAGTACCTGTTACCAGGGCTCTTTCAGGTAGTGACAGAGTGTGTGTCTTATAAGAAAATACAAACTATATACGGTCAAAAGCAACTTTATTAAATGACCTGGAGAGTCACACATCTGAGCAAGCAGAGGCAAGTACAGGTGTCAGTGATATTTTAACAAATTAATTTGTGAACAAAAAATGATGAGGACCGTGCCACCCACAACTGCCAGAGAAAGATCTAAAACAAACTTAGCACATTCTCGAATTTCCAGAATGTCTTTATGTGTGGTAAAGGATGGAGGGATCACACGTTTCGTGCAGTCGGGGTTTCTTACTAATGCTACGAGTGAGAGGTCTCTTGGCTAAGGTGTGGGTGCAGGGGGAGAGTTATTTCGCCTTGCTCACGATTGCCGATCTCTTTTTTATTTCCCTTAAGATATTTTTATCAAATAGTTCTTTTTCCCGGTAATGCACAGGTGGCCCTTGCAGGTACTTTACTTCTGCCTCCTTGTAATCTAGCCCATCAAGGGCAGCAATTGAACAAATTATGGCTTCTGGCAGAAGGACTTCCAGAACAAAACTTACTTTGTCATCCCTTGTCAGAGACAGCGCCTTCTTGTCTATTTGCTTGTAGAGCTCTTGTAAATGCCCTACCACGTCATCCAACTGGTCTTCATCCTCCAGGTATGTCTCAACGCAGATCACATATCTGGCTGATTTCATAAATGACACCAACCACCTGGACTGTTTCCTGCCTTTGAGGATGTCCAGAAGATGGGAGTCGGCTCCCTTTCTCCTCACGATGAAGTCCACGAGCTTCTGGTTTTCTCGGTCCCAAGCAGCCCTCATCTGGTCAGGGAGCGTTTTCTTGCAGGGCCCCTTCCCGCCTGGGGAGCTCTCCTCCTCGGAATCTTCCAGGTCGGCGTAATTCACCTTCGGGAAATCAACCTCAAGATGCGCCTCTTGGATGGCTTTCCTAATTGGGTAGCTGATGTCGGCGGCATAGTAGTCCAGGAAAGAACCCACAAAAGACCCGTGACTGAGGTGTTCTCCGTAGTGGGAAATCAGGGAGAAGCACCAGTTCACACCATGCTCGTACACTTTCTTGGCTCTCTCCATTAGTTTCTCCTTCTCCTTACAATGCAGATGCTTTAACCTGCGAAGAGGCACTCGAATGCCGCTCCATGCTGCGCACATGTTTGCATCAATCAGAAGCACCCTTGCAGTCTTCTCTGGGTGGCTGACAGTCTTCACCACTGCTGGCCAAAACGGGTGGTTTTGAAATTTAAACCAGACCACCATTCCTCTTTCAATGGGGCCGAGCTCCTGTGGGACAGCCTTGCTTATCAGTTGTGGCACATCCTTGGCGCCATGCTTCCTCATAGCGGTGGTGGGGTTCAGAGCCTTTGAGTCAACAAAAGGTTGAGGTTCCTGCCGTGTTCTCTGAAACTCTGGTGCCCACCGCTTCCTTGGTTTGCATGCCAAACGGCGTGAACACCGCAGCTCTGGGTTAGGGGCACTGGAGGGTGCTGCCGCACCTTCAGAGCCTGGCTTCCAGGCACCCTGTGCAGGGTCCTTGATGTTCACGGAACAGTCAGAGGAGACAGTTGGGGTCTTTGGGCAGGTGCTACGTGATGCCTTTCTTTTCGGAGCCTTGGGCACAGTGACTATGGAACTGTGTGGCAGAGATGGAAGGATGGCTCCCCTTTCAGCCCCTGCACTGTTCTTCCTGACGATCGGTTGTCCCACATCCTCAGCAGCAACCTTCTTCATAGAGGTGGTGGGGTTCACAGCCTTTGAGTCAACAAATGGTTGAGGTTCCTGCCGTGTTCTCTGAAACTCTGGTGCCCACCGCTTCCTTTGTTTGCATGCCAAACGGCGTGAATACCGCAGCCCTGGGTTAGAGGCACTGGAGGGTGCTGCCACACCTTTGGAGCCTGGCTTCCAGGCACCCTCTCCAGGGTCCTCGATGTTCCCGGAGCAGTCAGAGGAGACAGCCGAGGTGTTTGGGCAGCTTCTGCATGGTGCCTTTCTTTTCAGAGCCTTGGGCACAGTGACGATGAAACTGGGTGGCCGACATGGAAGTACGCCTCCCCTTTTAGCACCTGCACCGTTCTTCCTGACTATCGGTTGTCCCACATCCTCGGCAACATCCTTCTTCATGGCGGTGGTGGGGTTCATAGCCTTTGAGTCAACAAGAGGTTGAGGTTCCTGCTGTGTTCTTTGAAACTCTGGTGCCCACCGCTTCCTTTGTTTGCATGCCCAACGGCGTGAATACCGCAGCCCTGGTTTAGAGGCACTGGAGGGTGCTGCCACACCTTTGGAGCCTGGCTTCCAGGCACCCTCTCCAGGGTCCTCGATGTTCCCGGAGCAGTCAGAGGAGACAGCCGAGGTCTTTGGGCAGCTTCTGCATGGTGCCTTTCTTTTCAGAGCCTTGGGCACAGTGACGATGAAACTGGGTGGCCGACATGGAAGCACGCCTCCCCTTTTAGCACCTGCACCGTTCTTCCTGACTGTGCAATTCCGGGACCTAGCTTTTGAGGTGTTTGTCTTTTCCTTGCCCTCTTTCTCATGGTTGTCTTCTGAAAGCAATGGGGAGTTTGAGCACATGCTGAAACTCTCTGAGGACTTTGTTTGCTTTTTTCTTGGAACAGGAGCGACACATGTGTGTACCTGTGATTTGTCACCATCAGGGGTGTCTTCATCCCCTGAATGTACCAACAGTGATCTGGGGGTTTTCCTTTGGCTAAGACATCTCAGTGAATGCCCTTTGGGCTTCCGAGATTTTTTATGAGACTGTATCCGTGGCCCCTTTGGAGACATTGTAATGGTCTCTGGATCATCTGATGCTCTGGATGGACCCAACTTTGCTCTCTTTTTCAGAATCTTCTGTGCCAATGTCAAAGCTCTCCTGTAGGCTGCTCGCTCTCCTGGTGGGACGCTGGCCTTTGGCTGGGCCACTATCGAAGAGAAGATGGATTCAACTTGAGACTCATTTAGGATCTTTACTTCCCTGCGTTTCACTTGAATATTTTTACCTACTGAGAGTATTTCAACTTGTAGATAACATGGCTTTTTCTTCTTATTTTTTGGTGAGCGTCCGGATCTGGACAAAACCCTTGCTGGCCAGAACTGGCCTTTCCAACTGCACAAGACATATTTGGAGTCCATTATGACTGGTCTTGGGTATTGAAAGGTAATTAACAGAAGTCTAGGGGTGCAGCTGTCCCACAGCTACAGCAGGATTGTCCTCAGGCAATGTGTTTCACCACATGTTTTTGCCTAGGACTTGAGAGGGATTATTGCTTGTGTGACCTGTTCTTCTCCACCTGAATCTCCCAGAAATGCTGGAACTTGTGTTTTGATAGACTGAACTGAAGAATACTGGAATATGGAAAAGGAAAAGAAGAAGAGTGTCAGAAAGAACTGTTTTGGTGTGTAACAGGCAGAGTTGGGGGAGGCCGAGTACAAGGCAACTATTTGGGAAAAAATATGAAAGATACCAGAAGAATTCCACAGCCCTCTGAACCCACTTTGTGTCCTGTTGTCACTACTGCATAATAAAGATCACTTGTGTGTGGAGGTTGGCGTCATGTCCAGGATCTCATTTGTGCCATTGGACATCCAGTGCCTTTTGTGCTCCTCGGGGCTCATCCTAGGGGAATGCTTCAGGGTCTCTTTTCTGGTGTGCGAGCATGGCCCTGTGCACCCAAGGAAGTCAGAGATGACCTCCGATCTACAGACATGGGTATCAGCATGATAGCATGTCCAAGAGTGGGAACATAGAAGCCAGGGGTTCATGAAGTTCTTGTGGGTGTTAGAGGTATTCCCGTTCATAAGGATCGCTGCAGGCACAGGCCACTGGCTGGGACACACACCTCTTTGCTTCTCCATGGTGGTTTAAATGGATCCCGACTCCCACCCTCAAGCACCAAATCAGTGTGAAGTAGTGACTGTGCAGTGAGGAGCAAAAATAAAACACATGCCAAATGTCAACATGAAACAAATGATTGCAGATGAGATGTGTAGTACAATGGGAAAGTCTTACCGAATGCCAGGTGGACTGTGGTAGGCGAGGTTCTGTGAGCAGGATCTGTTGAACTCCAACTGCTTGTGGGACAGGCCCTTTACCCTTCTCTGGGCTTCTGAAGTGCACTGCTCTTCCAGGGATAAAATGGTACCAAATGCACCTCTATATTAATCTAGGAAATCCAAGCGAGTTAGTTAAATGGGGAATGAGAGAAGAGGGTGTACTTCCAGCCAAGATGGCAGCACAGGTACACATGCTTCCCCTCCCTCCACAACCATAAGAAGGAATACAGCTACCTCAGAACTAAAAACACCCAGAACTACCAGAACATTGCACGGCATGGAAGTCCAACGAACAGATACACAGAAGTAATACTCATCCACACAGGTAGGAGGGGCAGAACTGGGGTGGAGAGCAGGTGGTGTGGTGGCGGTGGCAGAGGCAGCGATGGCAGTGGCAGCAAGGCAGTGGCTGTGGACGGCCAGCAGAAAGTGCAGTCACACATTATGAAAGTCTAGAGGACAACTGGGGAATATATCCCAGCTCCAGACCAGACCACACAGCTTACGGTTCCAGGGCTCGGGAAAATAAAGCATCGTTGCTTCTGACCGTGAGAACCAGTGGGGATTGGGGTGGAGGAAGAAGCCGCCAGTCTCTCAGCAGTCCTAGAACATCCACAAATCCACCCACCCTGGGAACGACGGCCAGGGAAACAGTTAGAGGTGTGCCAGTCCCATACAGGAAGTGGGAGAAGCTCCTGGAAAAGGGATGAGTGCTGAGCAAGCAGCATTGTTCCCTCTCAGACGCCTCCCCCATATACAGTGCCACAATGTGGTGAAACAGGTTGCCCTGTACTGAGAAACACCTAAGGCTCTGCCCCTTACCATGTAACAGGTACAACAGCTCTACCTAAGACACAGAGGCAAACACAGGAGCAGGTCAAGTTGGGGAGACAGAAATATGGCCCAAAAGAGGGAAGGGATCAAGGGTCCAGTGGGAAAACTAAGAGATGAGGAGATAGCCAACCTAAGAGATGCAGAGTTAGATACTGGTAATAACGATGCTCACAGACTGGAAAGACATGCTTGAGTATGACAAACTCTTAAGGGAAGAAGTGAAGACTATACAAAGTGAAATGCAGGAAAATCCACACAAAACCAATGGTGGAGGGAAGGAAACCAGGGTTCAAATCAATGGTTTGGAACATAAGGCTGAAATTAACAGTCAACCAGTGCAAAATGAAGAAAAAGAATAGAAGAAAACGAGGAGAGGCTTAGGAACCTCTGGGACAACTTTGAACGTGTCAACATCTGAATCATAGGGGTGCCAGAAGAAGAAGAAGAAGAAGAAGAAGAAGAAGAAGAAGAAGAAGAAGAAGAAGAAGAAGAAGAAGAGCCAGAAATTGAAAATGTAGTGAAAAAATGGTGAAGAAAAACTTTCTTAATATGACAAAGGAAACAGACATACAAGTCCAGGAAGCACAGAGAGTCCCAAACAAGCTGGATCCAAAGAGTTCCACACCAAGACACGTAGTAGTTTAAATGCCAAAGGTGAAAGACAGAGAGACTCTTAAAAGCAGCAAGAGAAGAGATGAGTCTTCCACAAATGAGTTCCTATAAAACTGTCAGCCGATTTTCCAAAAGAAACTTTTCAGGCAGGAAGGAACTGGCAAGAAGTATTCAAAGTGATGCAGAGCAAGGACCTACAACCAAGATTACTCTATCCAGCAAAGCTATCATTTAGAACGGAAGGGGAGATACAGTGCTTCCCAGACAAGGTAAAGCTAAAGGAGTTCATCATCATCAAGCCATTATTATATGAAATGTTAAAGGGACTTATTTAAGAACAAGGAGATCCAGACTATGAATATTCAAATGACAACAAACTCATACCTATCAACACAGAATCTAAAAGCTAAGAACAAAAGCAAGCTAAGCAAATAACCAGAATAGGAGCATAATCGTCGGTCTGGGGATTAGTTGGAGGGTTATGAGCTGGGAGGGGGAAGAAGGAGAATGGTGGAAAAGGTGCAGGGATTAAGAAGCATAACTGATTGGTACAAAATAGATAAAGTAAAGCTATTGTTCTTCGGATAACCCTGACGCCATTCTTTCATGGGTAGTGGGCCCCCTTTTGTCAGTTTTGGTTTTGCCCTCTTATCCTGCCTCTCTTTTGAAGTGGACCATACTTTTTCTGACTCTAAACTAGGGATTAATTGGTGTAGTGGGTCGAAGTGTGCTGCTTGTGAAAAGGGCTCCCAAGGGTGTCACACCATGGTCATCCCAACCTCTCTTACGTGTCTCGGTTTCCCTCCCAGTCGTCTAGAACAACTGGAAGGTCTCGGCGTGCTGAATGACCAGTTCTTATTTCGCACGTCCCCAGACGAGCCACGAATGATATGACTGTGAGTAGAATGTCCTACGAGGCCCTTGCATGTCTCATGGTTTGACCCCCGACACCTCTGCTAGGTCCCAACTCACGTAGGGACACCCGAGAATTCGAGCCAGAGGGAGGAAGTGCCTCTTACTTCAGAGCTCGGTCATCGCCGGAGCCCTCATACAAATCCCATTTCTGTCCTAAAGCTTCTCTGGCTCTCACAAAATCCTATTCAGGGGGAAACACCACAGGGGTCGGGCAGTGAGTGCTTGTGACTGTGTTCCTGGGTTGCACGGACATTGGCTTGTGGCTGGCAGGTGCCTAGTGCTCTAACCCGGTCCATGTGCCAGCTTATCCTGTCACAGGAGTCTTACAAATGGCAAGTAGCCTATTGGCTTATAAGTGCTTGTCCTGTGCCCGTAAGATTGTGCTGACTTATTGAATGAGAGAAGCCAAAATGGTCCCTTAGTGAGTGAGAGGAGACAAAGACGAAACCAAAACTCCCGCCAGAGAGAGTGGCAGAAAGAAGAAAGACCCCCCTCCCTTTTCCTAACCACACAGGCAGCCTTTTCCAGAGGGAACCTGGGGGCTGCAAGCCCTTACCAGGGGCAGAGGCACCAAAATTCCTGTCCATGCAGTGCGGTTGTCCATGGTTAGGCTCTTGGTCCCACAGCCATTCCAGGCGTCACTTCTCTTGAGTGCCCCTTGCCCAGGCACCAGATGAGGCCCCACATTCAGGAGCCAGATGAGGCTGACCTGCCCCATGTTTGGGCACCAGGTGAGGTGCAGTTGCCTCCAATACCCTAGGCTTGGTTGGAAACTTCTGTCCAGCAGAGGTCCACGACCACAGCGGAACAAATCCATCCAGGACACTGTTATTTTGTCGGGGGGTGGGGGTAAGGGAGGTGGCTGTTCCCTCTAATGGAGAAAGGGCAAGACCTCCACCCCTCATGCTTTTTATTGAGAAGGGTACGCATGGGAGATACAAGTCAAAACTCATAAATCATCAATAGCTTTTAGGTGCTTGGATTACAGTTGACAATTACAGGTTACGTGGACCACTACAGAGGGCACAGTGACCAGTCCGTGTCAGGGTCTATTAAACATCTTGACAGCACTGTGGCATTAGGCGCAAGGTTTCATACATTCCTTGCTAGAGATTGCTTATAGTTAACTAGGAGATAAGAAAAGCAGAGCATGCTCCAAAGCATAATAAGCATTCTTTCAACCCAGTTCCCATGGAAACCCTCTGAATGGCCTTCAGTCATGTCTCCCTGATGGCCTTTCAGTGTCTTGTTGAGACTTAAAGATAACCCCGGGGGTAGGGGCAAGTCTGGCTCGTGGCCAGGGTTATAGTTCCCAGAACAAGTTTATTAATCACTTTAAGTTTATGGTGTCATAAACATCACACAGCTCTATCTTCAGTCTTGAAACTGATTTGCCCAAGTACTGGGCGTGTTGCTAGCATAAACATTTGTATCCAGTCTTCCTCTTTCCCGACTGGTAGCTCACAGAACAGTGCTTTTCCATTAGGATTCTGTCATTTATTTTGTTTATCGCTTCCTGGCCCTTTCGCACAGGACAACCCTAAACTGGTGACTCAGGTTTCAGAAAGCCACTCAGTAAGTCAAAGATAAAGTTATTTCTCTTCTTTTGCTGGTCCCGCCTCCTTGCAAGCTTTATCTTCGCGTGAACGATGTTGAACTGCATTGCAACATACACGCACTCAATGACAAAAGATAAGCAAGCCCTTTGCAACGTGTCTCTCCATCTGCCCAAACAGAGAGTACATTTTTAGTCCGAAGTCGGACATTTTTTGCATCAAGAAAAACATCGTTTTTTGGTTCTCACATAGAATAATTAGTACCATAAAGCAGTAAGCTCAACCCAGGTTTCTAAGGTCAAGTCAGAGGCTTGAGTGCTATGCCCAAGTCTAAGTATGTCTTGTAATTTCAACAGTCGATGTCCTCTTTGCTTAAAGACTTTGTTCATTGGTCCCTCACCTGCCCCCCACAGCCCCCAGCATGTTATACAGCTGTGTAAGATATGGCCGAGTTCCCAGGCAGAAAGCTAACGAATAGGCATCGTCAGTAATTGCCCATGTGAAGACCACAGTGTCAATGGTCGTTGGTGTGCTTCTGGAAGAGTTCATGTTCTTAACACAGCAGGTGAAACTGTTAATGGTTAAAAATCATTGTTCTCTTTGTCTGAGTACAAGTAATTTTGGAGTTCTGTTAAAAATTAATTTCCCATATTTTATAAATGTTTGCCTTCAGTCTAATAGGACATACTAACAGAAAATTGTGTCAGAATAGCAATAATATTTAATAAGTGCAGATGCTCTGTTTTATGTGAAAGAATGAAGATTTTCCTTGTCTATGTTGGCCGATGAGCAGAACAGGTGAACCTTCCATTTGGCCCCACAAAAGCAGTTAACAATTTCTCTTGAATCAAAACAGGAAGGAAATTTCTAGGGCAGCCTTCCTGCATGGGGACCATCTTGTCCTCACGCCCTTGAGATGTCGTTCTCAGGCTGCTATCACATGACCTCCAGATGACCCCTCAGAAAAAAGGGGAAATAACAAGTGTCATGGGGAGAGTGGAGTAAACAAAGGCTTTACACATTGCTCGTGGTACTTTTAAATGCTACAGTGGCTGTTGAAAATGGTTTGGTGTTCCATCAATAGCTTCAACATATAATAAGTACATGATTCAGTAATTCCACTCCCAGGGATACACCCCCACCCCCCTAATAAAAACATTTAAAAACACGGAAGTATCAACATTCAAAACAGCCAATGATGGAAGCAACCCAAGTGCCCATGGGCTGACGGATGGATAAACATCCTGCAGACTATCCATGCAATGGCACAGTATACAGCCATAAGAAAGAGTGTTAAAATGTGGATGAGCTCTGAAGCCATTATTCTAAGTGAAAGAAACCACACACCAGAGGTCACATAATGTATGATTCAATGTACATGAAGTGTCCAGAATAAGCCAGTCCGTAAAGGCAGAAAGTAGTTCAGTGGTTGCCAGGGATTCTGGGCAGGAGGAATGAATGAAGAGTTGTTACTGGGTAAAAGATTTCTTTCAGGACTTGGCAAAGTGTTTTGTAAGAAGACAGGCTTGATAGTTTCACAATACGGTGAACTTACGCAATGCCACCGAATGGAATACTTTACAATGATTAATTTTACAATGTGTCAGTTTTGATTTCAAGCAATTTTAACTATAAAAATAACACTTTTCAGTCCACTGTCATAAAATAGTCCAGTATTTGGGGAAAACTAAGCTATTGATTTTAATGCATCAATTTAAAATAATGGGAAGCCCATTGTTGCTTCCATGTAAACGTGCTTGATGAAAAATATCACTCTATTCCTTTCAAATATTTCATTCCTTTTATTGATTCTAGAGAGAAGGGAAGGGAAGGAAGGAGGGAGGCAAGGGAATGCCCTGACCGGGTTGTGGGATGACACCCAACCAACTGAGCCACACCAGCCAGGTCAAAATCACTCTACTTTTTGAAAATAAAATAAGTACTGAAAGTGTGGTTTTGACTTAAATGTGGGCAAAGGCTCTTAGTGGACACTTCTCCAAAGAGGACAGACAGACGGCCAAGAAACCTATGAAAAAATGCTCAATGTCACTCATCATCAGAGACATGCAAATTCAAACCACAATGAGATATCACCTCTCACCTATCAGAATGGCTATCACCAATAAATCAACAATGGTGTTTAAGCAGCCTCTTGAGAGAAGAAGCGCTATTAATTGATTTGTCAAAATTATAGACTAGGGAACAGAGATGTCAGGTCACAATATGAGAGTCACGCAGCTGAAGAGAAGCAGAGCTCAGACTCAAACCCGTATCCGTCTTTTGGAAAGCCTCTCTGATTTACAAACATTGACTGTGAATGTACCACACTATTTACCGTCCCCCAAAACTGGATAGGCTAGAGGGTAGGTCTTGATATCTTTCTCCCTCTCCTCCACACTAACAACCTGTTGAAAGCCTACAGTTATAGAAAAGTCCAGCTTGGCCTTCTCTTGTGGATTGCATGTGGAGTGGGATGGCTTTGTCTGGCCCTAGAGGCTGGGATCCTGGGCTGTGCTGGGTCTGTCTGGAGCCATCAGCCCATGAAGGCTTATCTGGGGCATCAGTTGCCAATTCTGCATCCAGTGGACCCCATGTTGGTGGCTTGAAATCGGCCATGATGGGAGAATTTACATCGTGAAAATAAGAAGACCCTAGAAATCAGACCTGCACTCTCCCCTCCCAAGGGCCTGTCCCCAGCACGTCACTGCCCAGGACTGACCACAGAAGGTCACCTGGAGCTCATTAACGGAAGGGAGACCTACATCACAGGGCAGCTCTTCCCCCCACTGTAAATGACTATGAGAGAGGAAGTGTGTGCCCTCTGCCCCGACGACAGGAGCCTGTCTCTGAACATAATGTCCGTTGGCAGGGAGTGTGCTTAGAGCAATACACACTGAGCTCAGATTCCACATGGGAGAGGTTCATCCTGACCTCCAATCATCCTAGGTCAAGGGCTCTTTGTGGGCTCATCCCTTCCCAGGAAGCATGTTGTGCTGATGACCCTGTCAATACACATTTGTCTGAGCGTAGACCCAAGGTCCTTGGTCGTGCCACGGGACCCTGGGTCCCTGATTTGCCTTCCTCTGGCTTCCAGGTGTTTCATCCATTCAGTTTGTCCCCTCTGTTTTACTTTATTTTATTTCATTTCATTTTTATTTACTTTCAAAATCCTCACCTGAGGATATGTCGTTTATTGATTTTAGAGAGAGGAAGGGAGAGAGAGGAACATCGATGTGAGAAATATGGATCGGTCTCCTCCCAAACATGGCCCACACAGGGATCAGACCCCCAACTCAGGTATGTGCCCTGACTAGGAATCAAGCCTGCAACCTATTGGTGTACAGGACAACATTCCAAACAACGGAGCCACCCTGGCCAGGGCTCTTTAGGTCATTTTCAATTGACAGAGTTTCCTTGGATATCACCTGCACAAACATATCATGCCTCATATGTCCTGGCAGGTTGAGAAGAGGTCCTTAACAGGACGTGGAACCGAATTGTGTGTCTGAGTGCACAAACTTGCATGTGTGTGATTGTGTGTCTGATGTGTGTGTGTGTATGTGTCTCAATCAAGGGAGGACAGAGCTGTTATCCTTTTGGTTTTCCATGGCACCCTTTGTTAAAAACTCTCCTGCCCCTCAATGCTTATTCCATGAGAACATCAGGTATTCTCTCTATATTCATTTATTAATTTATTCATCCATTCATTCCTTGGATTGGTTGGGGTGTAACTGACTGAGAGCTAGATCAATGCTGTGCATCTATGGAAACCAGTTTCCATAGAGAACGGTTTGTTGACATTCCATTCCAGTTTCCATGGCAACTAGGGTAAGCCATTTTTTTCTGGTGGCAGAAACATTTACAGACTGGAGAGCTGCAGTAACGGTAGAAACATCAAGACTAGTCGGTGTTTCCAATCAATGTGAGTCCTGTGTGTGTGTGTGTGTGTGTGTGTGTGTGTGTGTGTGTGTGTTGCCAGTGTTTGGCCTTTAGTTGGACATTAAGAGCTCTGATCCTTCCTGTTTTATAAGAGAGGATGGCAGCTCCTCTTGTTGTGGGCTAGGGTGGTTGAGTAACCTGTCATACCCCATCCCCATGTCAGTGTCCTCAGTGACATCTGTTGCATGAGGGTATTGTCACCTGAGTTCTTGAAAGCAGAGATCCCCAAGTATCTCTCTTTTACACCTCTGCTTACTTACAGTGATTGTCACATGAACCCTTAAAGCCATAAGCTTATTCATTTACACCTGCTCATAGTAAAGAGCTATTATGTGTGTGATGTGAGAGAGAGGATTTGAAGCCTGCAAACAAGACAAATAGGCAGGGTTGGAAGATGTAAGGTAACTTTGTGTAACCTGCGGGATGATATTGTGCTCACCCTGAGTCGCTCACACACACACACACACACACACACACACACAAAGAAGTGTGTTCTCTACCAGTCAAATGTCCTCGTATCATACCATTAATTACAGTTAAGTAAACAATTCAGATCAGTTAATGGCTCCTTCTTTATTGTACAAGCATAAATACAAGTTCCTTCTTGAAGGCTCTGTGTTTTTTGGTTATGTGTTGGAAAGTGAATGCTGCTGATGTTACAGTTTGTATATGTTTATTTGTGTTTCTAAAGAAAAACAGCTTTTGTACTATGTACCATTGCGTTCTTTATCAGGGATGCGCCTCCAGAAGAAGCAGGTTCCAGGTAAAGGTTACCCATGCCTTTCAGCTCAGTCCTGTACACTGCTGTATGATCCTGACACTGCACTCTGCCCATTCCATTTTCCCTCTGCCTTCTAGCTGCCTGTGAGGCTCAACCAGGGGGCCACGGGCAGTCTGGACATGACACAGTGACACAAGCAGCTGTACCTTCCTCTCCATTCCTGCTCCTCTTGGGGCCACCCCAATAACGGCCCTTCATATGACAGGGGCAGGGCATGTGATTGCAGTAGGGGCCAGCACCGACAGACTGGTGAACAGTCTCCTGACACATCGGAGTCCCAGGTCAAGGGCGGGGGTGGCCCCTCTCAGATCCCAGAGCTGCGGCTGGAATGCTTCACTTTTCCCCATCAACAGTGGGAGGGGTCTTGGGTTTGAGCATCCTTCCCTTGACCTCCTGGAGAAACCACACAGAGTTGGGCAGCCCCTTTTCCTTACAAATCTGAGCCCAAGCTCTGAGGCCTCCTCCTCTAGGGTCATGAGTTCTCAGAACCACCATTGCTTCCCCTGGTTTTTCCAGACCTACAGGTGCCCACTCTGCCTACCATGGCATCCTTCTTTATTTTTTAAGTATATTTGATTGATCATGTTGTTACAGTAGTCCCAATTTTACCCCCTCTGCTCCCCCTCGGCCCAGTACCCCCCTTCTTTCCAGCAATCCCACCCCCATTATTCATGTCCACTGGTCGTGCATATACGTTCTTTGGCTTCCCCCTTTCCTATATTATTCTTAACTTCCCCCTGTCTATTTTGTACCAACCGTGGCACCCTTCTGAGTGTCCCATTGCTCCCTCTTTGCTTTTCCTGGACTCCAAATCATTCTATTAAACAATAAGACGGCCCTGCCAATAAGCAGGTTGGCTTTTCTTCTTTTCGCTTCTAAGGTCTTGCATTTTGCTTTGGTTCCTAGAAGTTTTACTATGAAGAGCCTATATGTGTTTGTACATGTGCTTGCATAACTGTGCTTGTGTAGGGGTGTGTGTGTGTGTGTGTGTGAGTGTGTGTGTGAATGAATGAAGATAGTGGTTTGGACACACGAACTATACCACATGAAATGATTCTTTATCTTGGAAAATTGCTGGCTATTGCTCTTTCACACATTCTGCAACACCCCTCTCTCTGCTTGGACTGCTATAATTATCTTTGTGTGTTTCTTTGCTCAAGTGCTCATGCTTCTCCTTCTCTGAGTAGATGGCCCAAAAAGTGAGTTCCTGCTTGTTTGTTAAGGAGAAATTGGGAGACAGAGCTTGGTAATTGGCTGATGCATGTATCTTTAGAGTCAGATCTGATTATTTGCAGGTGAGACAGAAATCTAACTTTTTTATTCCTTTGAGAAAACTGAGGACAGTTCATGCTTTTCCAGTTTGTAGTAGTTCTCGTTTAAATAGTATGTATAAGAACAACCCACATCTCCAGGTAGGCGTGCCATCTATGCATTTGTGAAACTAGTGAATGACATAAGAAAAAATGTTCCAAGATATCACATCTCACTCAATCATTCTACAAATAGAATTTAAGCCCAATGAAATCTTTATTGTTCTTTTTATTATTATTTCTTACAGCCAACTGTAGATATTGATCTCAAAATAACATTTCAGTTAAAAGGATATATAAAACAATGCTTAAAGTATTCAGACGATGCAGCTTAGACAGTCCATGGTTATTTAATTTGGCTCCAGACTCCTAACCATTTCTTCTGCTTGTTCATATTTAAATTTCTTATGACAATATCTGCCCTATGACTGTATGAGAAGCTTCAAAAAAAGCAGTGAGAAGGTTTATGCTGAATTCATCTGGGAATGAGGGGTGCAAAAATAGGCAAGAATGTATTTTCTTCATAACAGAACATTGAGAGTGTTGCTCTGTTATAACAAAGGGAACTGCCAAGTCACGTTTTTATGGAAATACAAGTTTGGGGGACAGTTCAAATCACAAAACCTGCCATTTCAAAGAAGCTCCACGAAACTTCTAGTCACTGTAGGGAGGGGGAGTTGGGGTGAACATGAAAGAACGTCTGGCTCTGCGGGTGGTGCTGAGGGCGGTGTTGGGGGCTCTCTCTTGGAGACACCACCTTCAGAGCACTGGCTCCTCCCTTTTTCCTTCAGAAATGATTACAGCCCTCACAGGGGAAAGGAGAATAGAGCTTCCAAATAGTTCTTCCAAAACTCGTGGCTGTTGATTGGGGACACGAAAGCTCTGTCTTCCACTTCTTTGTTTGCTCAAGCAAAGAGCAGATGGGATAGAACAGAAGTTATACCAGGACCTGAAATATCAAAGCTAGTGCATTTGAGAACTTGATTTCCCAATGGCCTGAAATGAACTATGAAGCTAGAGGTTACGGAGTTGCTATTGATTGTGCCCCCTGTTGTTTTGTCTTCTTCTGTGTATCCTCTCTCTTCGGGCATGTCAGATGTGATTGTGAACTAAAACATTAGAAGCATCTTCATGTCCAAGTCTCCGAGAATTTGGGGTTACTTTATTTTTTTGAATATATATATATATATATATACATATATATAATTTTATTTTATTTTTTATTGGTTTTCAATTACAGTTGTCCCATTCTCCCCCCTTTGCTCCCCGCCCCACCCAGCCCACCCCTTCTCCCACAGTCATATTCCACCCCATTGTCCATGTCCATGAGTCATTTATACACGTTCTTTGATTAAACCCTTCCGTTACTTATCCCCCTTCTCTCCCTCCCCCCTCCCCACTACTGACTGCTATTCTAGTCTTTGTCCTATTCAGTTCGTTTGTTTGTGTTGCTCTTTAGTCTCCTGTATTAGCGGATATCATATGATATTTTTCTTTCATTGCCTCGCTTATTTCACTAAGCATGATTCTCTCTAGTGCCATCCATGTTGTCACAAACGGCAGGAGTTCCTTCTTACTCTCTGCTGCATAGTACTCCATTGTGTAAATGTATCACAGTTTTTGATCCACTCACCTACAGATGGGCACTTAGGTTGTTTCTAGCACTTAGCCATTGTAAACAGGGCTGCTATGAACATAGGGGTGCATAAGTTCTTTTGAATTGAGGTTTCAGGATTTGGGGGGTATAATTCTAGCAGTGGAATCGCTGGTTCAAATGGCAGTTCCATTTTTAGTTTTTTTTGAGGTAATTCCATACTGTTTTCCATAGTGGCTTCACCAGTCTGCATTCCCACCAACAGTGCAGTAAGGTTCCCGTTTCTCCACATCCTCGCCAGCACTTGTTTGTTGATTTGTTCATGATGGCCATTCCGGCAAGTGTAAAGTGGTATCTCATTGTGATTTTTTTTATTTGCATTTCTCTGATGGTTAGTGACGTTGAGCATTATTTCATGTGTCTATGAACCCGCTGTGTATCCTCCCTGCAGAAGTGTTTGTTCAGGTCTTTTGGCCATTTTTTAATTGGGCTGTCTGTCTTCTTGGTTTTTAATGAGTAAGTTCTTTATATATTTTGGAGATCAACCCCTTGTCTGAGGTATCATTGGCAAATATGTTTTCCCATATGGTTGGTTTCCTTTTCATCGTGCTGATGTTTTCTTTTGCTGAGCAGAAACTCTTTAGTTTGATGTAGTCCCATTTGTTTATTTATTTATTTTTATTTCCCTTGTCTTAGGAGGTGTATCAGTGACAATATTGCTACATGGGATATCTGAAATTTTCCTGCCTGTTTTTCTCTAGGACTTTTATGGTGCCACTACTTACATTTAAGTCTTTGATCCATCTTGAGTTTATTCTCATGTGTGGTGTAAGTTGGTGGTCTAGTTTCATTTTTTTGCATGTCCCTGTCCAGTTCTCGCAACACCATTTGTTGAAGGGGCTCTTCTCACCCCGTTTTCTGCTCCTTCCCCCTTTGTCAAATACTAGTTGACCATATAGACCTGGGTTTATTTCTGGACTCTCTATTCTGTTCCATTGATCTGTATGTCTGTTCTTATGCCAGTATCAGACTCTTTTGATCATAGAGGCTTTGGAGTATAGTTTGATACCTGGTATTCTGATTCCTCCTGCTGTGTTCTTCTGTCTCAAGATTGCTTTGGCTATTCGGGGTCTTTTTTGGTTCCATCTAAATTTTTGAAGTATTTCGTCTAGGTCTGTGAAATATGTCATTAGTATTTTAACAGGGATTGCGTTGAATCTGTATATTGCTTTGGGAAGTATGAACATTTTAATGATGTTGATTCTTCCTACCCACCAACATGGTATTTGCTTCCATTTATTTGTACCTTCCTAATTTCTTTCTTCAGTGTTACATAGTTTTCTGAGTACAGGCAGGTCTTTTATCTCTTTGGTTAAGTTTATTCCTAGGTACTTTGTTTTTCTTGTTGCTATAGTCGATGGGATTTTTGTTTGTTTGTTTCTATGTCTGATATTTCATTGTTGGTGTACAGAGATGCCTTCGATTTCTGTATATTTATTTTGGTACCCTGCTACTTTGCCAAATTCACTTATTGTGTCGAGTAATTTTTTCGTGGAGTCTGTAGGGTTTTTTAAGTACACTATCATGTCATCTGCAAATAATGACAGTTTTTCTTCCTCTTTCCCAATTTGGATGCCTTTTATTTCTTTTTCTTGTCTGATTGCTGTGGCTAGAACTTCCAACACTATGTTAAATAGGAGTGGAGAGAGTGGACATCCTTGTCTTGTTCCTGATCTCAGGGGGAATGTTTTCTATTTTTGTCCCTTGAATATGATGTTGGCTTCAGGTTTCTCAATTATAGCCTTAAATATGTTGAGGTATGCTCCCTCTATTCCCATTTTGCTGAATGTTTTCATCATCCATGGGTGTTGTACTTTATCAAATGCTTTTTCTGCATTTATTGATCATGTGATTTTTGTCTTTCATTTTGTTTAGGTGGTGTATTATATTTATTGATTTGCAAATATTAAACCATTCTTGCATCCCTGGGATGAATGCCACTAGATCGTGGTGTATGATCTTTTTAATGTGTTGCTGAATCCAGTTTTCCAATATTTTGTTTCGGGTTTTAGCATCTATATTCATCAGTGATATTGGTCTGTAGATTTTTTTCTTCGTTGTGTCTTGACCTGGTTTTGGAATTAGGGTGATACTGGCTTCATAGAAAGAGTATGGGATTTTTCCCTCTTCTTGGATTTTTTAGAATAGTTTGATTAGGGTAGGAGTTAGTTCTTCCCTAAATGTTTTGTTAAATTTACCTGTGAAGCCATCCGGTCCAGGGCTTTTGTGTGCCTGGAGACTTTTGATTACTATTTCAATTTCACTCTGTGTTATTGGTCTGTTCAGGCTTTCTACTTATTCTTGATTCAGTTTTAGAAGATTGTATGTTTCTAGAAATTTGTCCATTTCATCTAGGTTGTCAAGTTTCTTGCCATACAGTTGTTTGTAGTAATTTCTTACAATCCTTTGTATTTCTGTGGTATCAGTCATGATTTCTCCTCTTCCATTTCTGATTTTGTTTATTTGGGTCCTCTCTCTTTTTTGCTTGATGAGCCTGGCCAAAGGCTTGTCGATTTTGGTTTTGTTTGTTTGTTTGTTTGTTTGTTTTTTCAAAGAACCAGCTCCTGCTTTTGTTGATCTTTGGAAGTGTTTGTTTAGTCTCTCTGTCATTTAATTCTGCTCTGATCTTGATGATTTTCTTCTGTCTACTCTCCCGGGCTTTGTTTGTTGTTGTTGTTCTAGTTCTTGTAGATGTAGGGTTAGATTTTTTATTTGAGATTCTTCTATACTTTTCATGTGAGCCTGTATTTCTATGAACATCGCTCTCAGGACTGCTTTTGCTGTGTCCCATAAGTTTTGGGCTGTGGTGTATTCATTATCGTTAGTTTCCAGAAACTTCTTGATTTCTTCCTTGCTGTCATTGTTAACCTATTCATTTCTTAATATCATGTTATTCATTCTCCATGAGTTTGGAAGTCTTTGATTTTTTTCCCTTGAGGTTGCTTTCTAGTTTCAAAGCATTGTGGTCGAAAAGATGCTTGATATGATTTCAATTTTCTTGAATTTGTTGAGGATTGTTTTGTGTCCTATTTATTATGTGGTCTATCTTTGAAAATGTCCCATGTGCCGTTGAAAAGAATGTATATTTTGCTTGTTTGGGGTGAAAAGTTCTATATAACAGTTAAGTCCATTTGGTTTTGTGTGTTGTTCAATGCCTCAATATCCTTGGTGTTTCTTTGCTTCGGAGATCTGTCTATTGAGTGTGTCGCTGTTGATATCCTTCTGGTAGTCTTCTAGAATTTTCCTTATATATTTGGGTGCTCCTACGTTGGGTGCATATATGTTTACCAGGGTTACATCTTCTTGATGGATTGTTCTTTTAAGTATTATGAAATGTCCTTCTTTGTCTCTTTTTATGGCCCTTGCTGTGAAATCCGTTTTGTCTGATGTAAGTGTTGCTACCCCAGCTTTTTCTTTCCTGTCCGTTTGCTTGGAATACTTTTTCCATCCCTTCACTTTCAGTCTGTGTAAATCTTTCGTTTTGACGTGTGTCTCTTGTAGGCATCATATATGTGGGTCATGTTTTCATATCCTTTTCAGACCCTATGCCTTTTGGTTGGAGCATTTAATCCATTTACATTTAAGGTTATTATTGACATGTATGTATTCATTTCCCTTTGTACCTGTGTTCCTCTCCCTCTCTTTCTTCTTTCTCTTAAAGCATTCCCTTTAGCATGTCTTGCAATGCTGGTTTGGTGGAGACATATTCTTTTAGTCTTCCTTTGTCTGGGAAACTCCTTATTTCACCTTCCATTTCGAAGGAGAGCCTTGCTGGGTAGAGTAGTCTCGGTTGCAGGCCTTTGTTTTTCATTGCTTGGAATATTTTTTGCCATTCCCTTCTGGCTTGTAGTGTTTCTGTTGAGAAATCGGTTGCTAGCCTTATCGGAGCTCCCTTGTATATTATTTGGTGTTTTTCTCTTGTTGCTCTTAGGATTCTCGCTTTGTCTTTGAATGTTGCCATTTTAATTATGATGTGCCTTGGAGTGGGCCTTTTTGGGTTCATCTTCATTGGGACCCTCTGTGCTTCCTGAACTTGCATGACTTTTTCTCTCATCAGGTTAGGAAAATTGTCTGTCATTATTTTTTCTCAGGTTGTCTATCCCTTGCTCCTCCTCTTCTCCTTTTTGTATCCCTATGATTCTAATGCTCTTTAGTCCCATGTTGTCTTGCAGTTCGCTTCAACCCTCTTTATTCTTTTTGAATCTTTTTTCATTTTGTTGTATTGTCTGGGAATTTTTTTCTACATTGTACTCTAACTCACCGATCTGATCCTCTGCTTCATTTAGCATGCTTTTGATGGATTCTACTGTGTTCTTCAGTTCAGAAATTGTATTCTTCATTTATTCCTGGTTCTTATTAATAGTTTCTATTTCCTTTTTTATGCTGTTGTAGTTCTCTGTAAGTTCCTTGTAGCTTCCCTGAGATTTTTTGTGGTTTCCTTGGAGTTCCTTGTAATTTCCCTGGAGGTTTTTGTAGTTTTCTTTGAGATTGTCAAGTACATGGAGCTTCTTTATAACCATTCTTTTGAATTCCGTGTCTGATAGTTGGCTTATGTCTATTCCATCTCTCTCTCTTTTCTGGGGATCCCTCCTTTCCTTTCATTGGGAGGATGTTTCTGTGTCTCCCCATGTTGGAGTCTTCTTGTTTGTTTTTGTTCATTAAAATTGATGGCTTCGATTTCCCGCCTTTGTGGTATGAGATTTTTTATAGGAGTCCTTGGGGATTCAGTGGTATAGTCTCTTCGATCTCCTGAGCCTGACGCTCTTGGGATGCCCAAGTTTCAGGAGTCCATATAGAGTCTGGGTCTGTAAGGCAGCGTCCTTGGTGGCTTCGGAGTGAGCTGGAGCGGGCACCTTCAAAGCAGCAGCATGCTTGCATCCTTACTAGTTCAGGTCACATGGCTGATTCCTGACTGCACACTGCACAACTGCTTCTTGTCACATGGCTCCTACAACCTGCTCCACCACGTCATGAGGCACTCCTTTACACTTCTCTTCCATGCTCCTTCTTACTCCAGCTCTTAGCCCAAAACCGCATGGCCCCTTCTTTCACACCAGACCTCATGGTCAATGGAGGGGCCCTTCTACATCTTTTCAAACAGCATGCCCCCCTTCCTGACGGCTCCCCTAATTTTCAATGCTGACCCTATCCACCATAAATCATTGCTATGAAAAGTATCTTAAGCCTTATCATCTGCCCTTTCACCCAGGCAGCAGCACAGCTATTATCTAGCTCCCAGCCTGCCATTGGCATGCAAAGTACCTTAAAAGTACTTCCCCAACCTCCAACCATGGGCTGTGGGGACTTTCGGGATGTCTCCCCTGCCTTGCTACATCTTGCATCTTGGTGTGGTCCTCTTTGGGACCAACTTGTTTGTGACTCTGTGTGCTTCCTGGACTTGTATATCTAGTTCCTTCACCAAATTAGGGAAGTTTTCCTTCATCATTTTTTCAAATAAGCTTTCGATTTCTTGCTCTTCCTCTTCTCCTTCTGGCACCTCTGTGATTCAGATGTTGATATGCTTAAAGTTGACCCAGAGGTTCCTAAGCCTCTCCTCATTTTTTTTTTTTTAATATTCTTGTTTCTTCATTCTGTACTGGTTGATTGGTTATTTCTTCCTATGTTTCAATACATTGATTTTAACCCTGGCTTCCTTCCCTTCACTATTGGTTTCATGTGGCTTTTTCTTCATTCCACATAGTGTAGCCTTCGCTTCTTCCCTTATGCACTTGCCATACTCAGTTGTTTCTCTGAGCATCCTTATTAGTAGTGTTTTGAACTCTGTGTCAATTAGGTTGGCTCTGTCTTCCTCGCTTAGTTATCCCTCTGGAGCCTTGATCTACTCTTTCTTTGGGGCCATACTCCTGTTTGCTCAACTTGCCAGCCTCCTTTGTTTGCCTCTGCGCTTTAGGTAGAATTGTTGACCTTGTTACTTTTAAGGGGCGGAGCCTTAGGTTTTCATCAGTGCTGCGCGACCTGTTTCAACGCCTTGTGATGCTGTATGTGGGGAAGGAGTCAGAGGGGGAACAATGGTGCTTGCCCAGCACCTGCCACTTTTCCAGTCATTTCACCTGCTTCCCATATGTGACCGGCACCCTTGTAGCCGTGGCTCTGGTGATGGTTCCCAGAGTGGGTGGGTTTGCACACATTCTAGCACTGTGGGGGCCCTCTGAACTCTCCTGAGAGACAAGCAGTTTCTTCTGCCACACCAATCCCTCTGGTTTTCACAGTAGAAACAGAAAGGCTTTATTTTCCCGGTGCTGGAGACATGAGCTTTGTGGTCTGAACTGGGAGTGGGGTCGCTCCCCAGGTGTCCCTCTCAGTTTCTATAATGTATGACCACTGGTTCGCCAGCTGCAGCCACTGCTTTGCCGCCCCCGCTGCAGCTACACCTCATCCTCTCGCCCCAGCTCCTAGTCTCCGCCCCTCCCACCATCTGGATGAGTATTAATTCTTTATAGATTTGTTTGTTGGGCTTCTATGCGGTTCAATTCTCTTGCAGTTCTAGGTGGTTCTTTGTCTTGAGGTAGATGTAATCCTTACGGTTGTGCAAGGAGGTATGATGTGTCCACCTACACCTCCACTTTTGCCCTGGGGTTACTTTAAATGTTAGTTTGTGTTGTTCAGAGTTCTGGTTTTAACACATTGTGACTGGTGTGCAAAAGAGGATCGAGATTTACATACTATTCTATCTGTCTATCTATCTACCAATCATGTATCCACTTCCCACACACACCTTTAGAGAGAGAATTGAGTTGCAATCTTAGTACAAAATAGGAGAGGAAAATTATCTGCAACATTATGTACCAACCCTTAATGGAAGATGTTTGAACCATGGATCAAAGCATACGATGGCAGGACAATTTACTGTTTTCATTCAACACCCTTCCATTTGGTGATTGTCTCACTTAAGGAGGTGTTGTTTTACTAGTTGGAAAGTTAACTGTGGCTGATATTTTGGTTGTCTCCTGAAAGTGGTCCACTAAAGGGTTTGACACTTGAAAAGATGTACACACATGTGAATATGAGAGAATATTCAAAATGTTTCTACAATTTCAAAAGTGGTTTTCTATGTTATATAATATATGTATAAACAGAATAAAATGTCTCGAGTCCATGCATTACACATTTGCAGTAAGCATTCCTAGGTGTTAGATTAGATTATTGACGCTTAGTATTTGTCCCACTCTCTAATTTGAAACATCATTTTGGGTTTTCCATGTGCGTTTTTGAAATAAGGAACTAAAAGAAACTGCAAATAACATCTATACTAGAAGCAGAAACATGTGCATGCGTGTGTGGAGGCAGAGAGCAAGGATTACGTGTATCAATATCAGGCATCTGTGTCTCTAATGTGATTCTGGGTGATTGCGCGCGCGCGCTTGCTTGTGTGTGTGTGTGTGTGTGTGTGTGTGTGTGTATGTATGTACATGTGCCTTGGGATGCTGGCTGCTCTCTGGTTGGAGTTGAGGTCACCCAGGCACTCCTGCTTTGTGTGACAGGCTGGCAAGTCTTGTTGCAGAGAGGCTGCAAGGACTGAGTTACCTGTTTTTCCTTCCTCCTTTCTTTCTGTGCTCAGAGCAGGTACACTAAGTTCTCTAAGGCAGAGAACCTGAAACCTGCATGACCATGTTATGTCCAAATTATACACATTAAGTCACGGTATAGTTCATATATCTATGAGTGTGTGTGAACAAAGCTGCACATGCAGGCATTTACTACCGAAATCATATTCCATCTTCTAAAGAGCATCATTGGAGACTGATAACGGATGAGCTAAAATCTATAAGTGAATTATAATGCCTATCTGTACGGTGAATACAGAAAAGTAGAACCTATGAACATGGTACTTCTGGGTGGGAAGAGGAGGATTAAGAAAAGGATTGCATGTGCATCCCATACAACTAAATGTCTGAAATTTACTTCAAGTTCTTAAATTTCGGAAGGTCCACATTGTCAAGAGATTCACAAGAATGGTGTGAAAGTAGGCACTCACATGAAACGGTGATCAAGATGCTCTTGAGTGAGGAAATGCAATGGTAGGTCATAGGTGCAGGTATGTGCATACGAGTGCACGGGAGATGTGTGGGAAGCCCATTCGCCATCATACTGAGAGCGAGCATCTACAATGTGTCATCTCCTGCATACATTGCTCTGCACGTTTTACATTCTCCACAAGCCCATGTGATGTGTCTTTAGATGGACAAAACAACACACACTAGCATTACAGACCCAATGTTTGTGTCACACACACACCACGCACACACATGCTGCTGCTCTGAAAGACTCTATGAGTCCAAGGAAAAGGAGGACTGTCATGAAAGCAGTAGTGCCCACTCCTGTGGAGTAGGAGGGACTGGCATCAATGGAGTAGCTTCAGTTGGAAATAGATTGAAATGCAAAAAAGGAAGAAAAGAAGCATGGCATCTACATTATAAATAAGATTTAACTAACATTTCTGTTTAAGAATGGCATGCGTTCCAAGGTTGGGGAAGGGAAAATGATGACTCTATCCCCATTTATTCTTTTAAATATATATTTTTAATTATACTGTCATAGTTGTGCCAATTATTTTTCCCCTTGCTCCCCTCCACCCAGTACCCCCTTTCCCTCCAGCTATCCCACCCCCCTTACTTCATGTCCATGGGTCGTGCATGTAAGTTCTTTGGCTTCACCCTTTCCTATATTATACTTAACTTCCCCCTGTCTATTTTGTACCAATCAGTTATGCTTCTTAATCCCTGCACCTTTTCCACCATTCTCCTTCTTCCCCCTCCCAGCTCATAACCCTCCAACTAATCCCCAGACCGACGATTATGCTCCTATTCTGGTTGTTTGCTTAGCTTGCTTTTGTTCTTAACTTTTAGATTCTGTGTTGATAGGTATGAGTTTGTTGTCATTTGAATATTCATAGTCTGGATCTCCTTGTTCTTAAATAAGTCCCTTTAACATTTCATATAATAATGGCTTGATGATGATGAACTCCTTTAGCTTTACCTTGTCTGGGAAGCACTGTATCTCCCCTTCCGTTCTAAATGATAGCTTTGCTGGATAGAGTAATCTTGGTTGTAGGTCCTTGCTCTGCATCACTTTGAATACTTCTTGCCAGTTCCTTCCTGCCTGAAAAGTTTCTTTTGGAAAATCGGCTGACAGTTTTATAGGAACTCATTTGTAGAAGACTCATCTCTTCTCTTGCTGCTTTTAAGAGTCTCTCTGTCTTTCACCTTTGGCATTTAAACTACTACGTGTCTTGGTGTGGAACTCTTTGGATCCAGCTTGTTTGGGACTCTCTGTGCTTCCTGGACTTGTATGTCTGTTTCCTTTGTCATATTAAGAAAGTTTTTCTTCACCATTTTTTCACTACATTTTCAATTTCTGGCTATTCTTCTTCTTCTTCTTCTTCTTCTTCTTCTTCTTCTTCTTCTTCTTCTTCTTCTGGCACCCCTATGATTCAGATGTTGACACGTTTAAAGTTGTCCCAGAGGTTCCTAAGCCTCTCCTCGTTTTCTTCTATTCTTTTTCTTCATTTTGCACTGGTTGACTGTTAATTTCAGCCTTATGTTCCAAACCATTGATTTGAACCCTGGTTTCCTTCCCTCCACCATTGGTTTTGTGTGGATTTTCCTGCATTTCACTTTGTATAGTCTTCACTTCTTCCCTTAAGAGTTTGTCATACTCAAGCATGTCTTTCCAGTCTGTGAGCATCGTTATTACCAGTATCTAACTCTGCATCTCTTAGGTTGGCTATCTCCTCATCTCTTAGTTTTCCCACTGGAACCTTGATCCCTTCCCTCTTTTGGGCCATATTTCTGTCTCCCCAACTTGACCTGCTCCTGTGTTTGCCTCTGTGTCTTAGGTAGAGCTGTTGTACCTGTTACATGGTAAGGGGCAGAGCCTTAGGTGTTTCTCAGTACAGGGCAACCTGTTTCACCACATTGTGGCACTGTATATGGGGGAGGCGTCTGAGAGGGAACAATGCTGCTTGCTCAGCACTCATCCCTTTTCCAGGAGCTTCTCCCACTTCCTGTATGGGACTGGCACACCTCTAACTGTTTCCCTGGCCGTCGTTCCCAGGGTGGGTGGATTTGTGGATGTTCTAGGACTGCTGAGAGACTGGCGGCTTCTTCCTCCACCCCAATCCCTACTGGTTCTCACGGTCAGAAGCAACGATGCTTTATTTTCCCGAGCCCTGGAACCGTAAGCTGTGTGGTCTGGTCTGGAGCTGGGATATATTCCCCAGTTGTCCTCTAGACTTTCATAATGTGTGACTGCACTTTCTGCTGGCCGTCCACTGCCACTGCCTTGCTGCCACTGCCATTGCTGCCTCTGCCACCGCCACCACACCACCTGCTCTCCACCCCAGTTCTGCCCCTCCTACCTGTGTGGATGAGTATTACTTCTGTGTATCTGTTCGTTGGACTTCCATGCCGTGCAATGTTCTGGTAGTTCTGGGTGTTTTTAGTTCTGAGGTAGCTGTATTCCTTCTTATGGTTGTGGAGGGAGGGGAAGCATGTGTACCTGTGCTGCCATCTTGGCTGGAAGTACACCCTCTTCTCTCATTCCCCATTTAACTAACTCGCTTGGATTTCCTAGATTAATATAGAGGTGCATTTGGTACCATTTTATCCCTGGAAGAGCAGTGCACTTCAGAAGCCCAGAGAAGGGTAAAGGGCCTGTCCCACAAGCAGTTGGAGTTCAACAGATCCTGCTCACAGAACCTCGCCTACCACAGTCCACCTGGCATTCGGTAAGACTTTCCCATTGTACTACACATCTCATCTGCAATCATTTGTTTCATGTTGACATTTGGCATGTGTTTTATTTTTGCTCCTCACTGCACAGTCACTACTTCACACTGATTTGGTGCTTGAGGGTGGGGGTGGGGATCCATTTAAACCACCATGGAGAAGCAAAGAGATGTGTGTCCCAGCCAGTGGCCTGTGCCTGCAGCGATCCTTATGAACGGGAATACCTCTAACACCCACAAGAACTTCATGAACCCCTGGCTTCTATGTTCCCACTCTTGGACATGCTATCATGCTGATACCCATGTCTGTAGATCGGAGGTCATCTCTGACTTCCTTGGGTGCACAGGGCCATGCTCGCACACCAGAAAAGAGACCCTGAAGCATTCCCCTAGGATGAGCCCCGAGGAGCACAAAAGGCACTGGATGTCCAATGGCACAAATGAGATCCTGGACATGACGCCAACCTCCACACACAAGTGATCTTTATTATGCAGTAGTGACAACAGGACACAAAGTGGGTTCAGAGGGCTGTGGAATTCTTCTGGTATCTTTCATATTTTTTCCCAAATAGTTGCCTTGTACTCGGCCTCCCCCAACTCTGCCTGTTACACACCAAAAAAGTTCTTTCTGACACTCTTCTTCTTTTCCTTTTCCATATTCCAGTATTCTTCAGTTCAGTCTATCAAAACACAAGTTCCAGCATTTCTGGGAGATTCAGGTGGAGAAGAACAGGTCACACAAGCAATAATCCCTCTCAAGTCCTAGGCAAAAACATGTGGTGAAACACATTGCCTGAGGACAAACCTGCTGTAGCTGTGGGACAGCTGCACCCCTAGACTTCTGTTAATTACCTTTTAATACCCAAGACCAGTCATAATGGACTCCAAATATGTCTTGTGCAGTTGGAAAGGCCAGTTCTGGCCAGCAAGGGTTTTGTCCAGATCCGGACGCTCACCAAAAAATAAGAAGAAAAAGCCATGTTATCTACAAGTTGAAATACTCTCAGTAGGTAAAAATATTCAAGTGAAACGCAGGGAAGTAAAGATCCTAAATGAGTCTCAAGTTGAATCCATCTTCTCTTCGATAGTGGCCCAGCCAAAGGCCAGCGTCCCACCAGGAGAGCGAGCAGCCTACAGGAGAGCTTTGACATTGGCACAGAAGATTCTGAAAAAGAGAGCAAAGTTGGGTCCGTCCAGAGCATCAGATGATCCAGAGACCATTACAATGTCTCCAAAGGGGCCACGGATACAGTCTCATAAAAAATCTCGGGAGCCCAAAGGGCATTCACTGAGATGTCTTAGCCAAAGGAAAACCCCCAGATCACTGTTGGTACATTCAGGGGATGAAGACACCCCTGATGGTGACAAATCACAGGTACACACATGTGTCGCTCCTGTTCCAAGAAAAAAGCAAACAAAGTCCTCAGAGAGTTTCAGCATGTGCTCAAACTCCCCATTGCTTTCAGAAGACAACCATGAGAAAGACGGCAAGGAAAAGACAAACACCTCAAAAGCTAGGTCCCGGAATTGCACAGTCAGGAAGAACGGTGCAGGTGCTAAAAGGGGAGGCGTGCTTCCATGTCGGCCACCCAGTTTCATCGTCACTGTGCCCAAGGCTCTGAAAAGAAAGGCACCATGCAGAAGCTGCCCAAAGACCTCGGCTGTCTCCTCTGACTGCTCTGGGAACATCGAGGACCCTGGAGAGGGTGCCTGGAAGCCAGGCTCCAAAGGTGTGGCAGCACCCTCCAGTGCCTCTAAACCAGGGCTGCGGTATTCACGCCGTTTGGCATGCAAACAAAGGAAGCGGTGGGCACCAGAGTTTCAAAGAACACAGCAGGAACCTCAACCTCTTGTTGACTCAAAGGCTATGAACCCCACCACCGCCATGAAGAAGGATGTTGCCGAGGATGTGGGACAACCGATAGTCAGGAAGAACGGTGCAGGTGCTAAAAGGGGAGGCGTACTTCCATGTCGGCCACCCAGTTTCATCGTCACTGTGCCCAAGGCTCTGAAAAGAAAGGCACCATGCAGAAGCTGCCCAAAGACCTCGGCTGTCTCCTCTTACTGCTCCGGGAACATCGAGGACCCTGGAGAGGGTGCCTGGAAGCCAGGCTCCAAAGGTGTGGCAGCACCCTCCAGTGCCTCTAACCCAGGGCTGCGGTATTCACGCCGTTTGGCATGCAAACAAAGGAAGCGGTGGGCACCAGAATTTCAGAGAACATGGCAGGAACCTCAACCATTTGTTGACTCAAAGGCTGTGAACCCCACCACCGCTATGAAGAAGGATGCTGCTGAGGATGTGGGACAACCGATCGTCAGGAAGAACAGTGCAGGGGCTGAAAGGGGAGCCATCCTTCCATCTCTGCCACACAGTTCCATAGTCACTGTGCCCAAGGCTCCGAAAAGAAAGGCATCACGTAGCACCTGCCCCAAGACCCCAACTGTCTCCTCTGACTGTTCCGTGAACATCAAGGACCCTGCACAGGGTGCCTGGAAGCCAGGCTCTGAAGGTGTGTCAGCACCCTCCAGTGCCCCTAACACAGACCTGCGGTGTTCACGCCGTTTGGCATGCAAACCAAGGAAGCGGTGGGCACCAGAGTTTCAGAGAACACGGCAGGAACCTCAACCTTTTGTTGACTCAAAGGCTCTGAACCCCACCACCGCTATGAGGAAGCATGGCGCCAAGGATGTGCCACAACTGATAAGCAAGGCTGTCCCACAGGAGCTCGGCCCCATTGAAAGAGGAATGGTGGTCTGGTTTAAATTTCAAAACCACCCGTTTTGGCCAGCAGTGGTGAAGACTGTCAGCCACCCAGAGAAGACTGCAAGGGTGCTTCTGATTGATGCAAACATGTGCGCAGCATGGAGCGGCATTCGAGTGCCTCTTCGCAGGTTAAAGCATCTGCATTGTAAGGAGAAGGAGAAACTAATGGAGAGAGCCAAGAAAGTGTACGAGCATGGTGTGAACTGGTGCTTCTCCCTGATTTCCCACTACGGAGAACAGCTCCGTCACGGGTCTTTTGTGGGTTCTTTCCTGGACTACTATGCCGCCGACATCAGCTACCCAATTAGGAAAGCCATCCAAGAGGCGCATCTTGAGGTTGATTTCCCGAAGGTGAATTACGCCGACCTGGAAGATTCCGAGGAGGAGAGCTCCCCAGGCGGGAAGGGGCCCTGCAAGAAAACGCTCCCTGACCAGATGAGGGCTGCTTGGGACCGAGAAAACCAGAAGCTCGTGGACTTCATCGTGAGGAGAAAGGGAGCCGACTCCCATCTTCTGGACATCCTCAAAGGCAGGAAACAGTCCAGGTGGCTGGTGTCATTTATGAAATCAGCCAGATATGTGATCTGCGTTGAGACATACCTGGAGGATGAAGACCAGTTGGATGACGTGGTAGGGCATTTACAAGAGCTCTACAAGCAAATAGACAAGAAGGCGCTGTCTCTGACAAGGGATGACAAAGTAAGTTTTGTTCTGGAAGTCCTTCTGCCAGAAGCCATAATTTGTTCAATTGCTGCCCTTGATGGGCTAGATTACAAGGAGGCAGAAGTAAAGTACCTGCAAGGGCCACCTGTGCATTACCGGGAAAAAGAACTATTTGATAAAAATATCTTAAGGGAAATAAAAAAGAGATCGGCAATCGTGAGCAAGGCGAAATAACTCTCCCCCTGCACCCACACCTTAGCCAAGAGACCTCTCACTCGTAGCATTAGTAAGAAACCCCGACTGCACGAAACGTGTGATCCCTCCATCCTTTACCACACATAAAGACATTCTGGAAATTCGAGAATGTGCTAAGTTTGTTTTAGATCTTTCTCTGGCAGTTGTGGGTGGCACGGTCCTCATCATTTTTTGTTCACAAATTAATTTGTTAAAATATCACTGACACCTGTACTTGCCTCTGCTTGCTCAGATGTGTGACTCTCCAGGTCATTTAATAAAGTTGCTTTTGACCGTATATAGTTTGTATTTTCTTATAAGACACACACTCTGTCACTACCTGAAAGAGCCCTGGTAACAGGTACTAAGCAACAATTGCTTTCAAACTCTGAGACGTATTTTACAGAAACGTCACATGAGCTGCTCGTTATTTTCGTGATACATTCATATAAACGATTGAATTCCTTCCCAATATAATTCCTGAGTTTCCCCTGCTATGTGTATTCCTTTGGGGGAAGGGGGCAGGAACATCCCTGAGATGTGAGACCAATGACAGAGATCTTTTTCTATATATTATCACTACCATCAGATGGTTCTTGGAAAGGCAATCTGAAATCCAGACCAAGTGAAGGGATCATCTGCATATAGCCCACCTGTGAGTAAATGAGATCTCAGCATGCAGTAAACACTTGATCAGCCCGTGCTGGTAGAGCTGCTCCTACTGGGCCTCAGGGTTCTCAGCCCTCCTAGGGGGTCTGACGAGTCTTCCAGGGCCAGGACAGTGAAAGACCAGGTCCTCAGCGGGCGCCCCGTGTACATCCTCCAGGGTCTGCTCCACCGTGGGGGCCGCTGGGCGAGTGGGCAGCACCACGTGCTTTTTGGCCTTCGGGCCCGTCATCCCTCACCCCTTCAGTGTCCGGGGCCGGTGGAGGTCCACCTCTGCCTCTGTTTCCCCGCTGAAGTCACCTCACCTCACCTGGGCACGCGCCCAGGGCTGCTGGCACCAGAGGGAAGTCTAGTTTGACTCTTATGAACACATTTCACAACCTGTAGAAACATAGTTTCTTCTATTGGCAAATACACTCGCTTTCAAGAATCACACCTCTAACAAAGACATTTATCAGCAAGGCACTCATTAACAGCTCCAAATCCATTCTACAGCCTCTGCAACAAAAGCCAAAGCAGGCAAACCCAAGACTTGTCTAGCAATCAACGTTTTAGCATTTCAAAATATCTAGATATCCAATAACTTTCACCAAAATTCACTAATTTAGAGAGGAATAGGTGAAGTAAATTAAATCAAGGTGATCAGGTGTGGCTCGAGGTTTTTTTTTCAACACTTTTCATAAGATTTACCTTCCAGAAATTTGCACATTAAGATAGTCCAGATAAGAGTTATTGGACACCAGGCATTTGCATTTCAAAGGCAAACTTTGGTTTTGGAGTTGTGGGCGCGAGGTGAGGGGATGGCATTTATTAGCTTCAGAAGTCTTCTTTAGCTCAGAGATAGTCTCTAAATTTTCTTGTTAACCTTTGAAAAGGTTATCTGTGCTCCTCCTAGAGGCTTTTAATTTCTAAATCAATAAGCTTCTCATTCATTCAGTTTAGTTTTAGAGCCAGTATTTTCTAATTTTGCATGCAAAAAAAAATTAGGCTCCAAAAGAAAACTGTAGTTTGGCCATTTTAAGTTGGTAACACTTCTGGTTAAACCCTCCCCTTTCTTTAATGCACGTACAAGTCAAGGCTTTCTACCAGGAGTATTAATGAGGGCTGGGGGGTGGGAGTTTCTCTGGCTTTGGAGGCACAGTTTACCATGTTAATTTTAGTTTGATTTTGAGATCTGTACAGTCTGTACTTCACATTCACAGAAAGCAATACGAATTGAAAAGCAAAATTAAAAAACCACCCACTCATTTTTTCCCCTCCAGCCCTGCCTTAACCTGGGTTCTGTCAACCTTTAATCTTAGTTCCATTTTGAAGATTTAAAAAGACAACTCAGATAAAGTCAGGGTCTCATACCTTAAAACAGGGAGGTCTGGAATTCCAGTTGAAACTCACCCGAGTTCACCCTTTGGAAAACGAAGAGCCAGTGAGGCACAATGGGCCTCTGCTGATACATAGCATGAGTCTGGGTCTGCAACGTGGTCCGGGGTAAGATTCTTCGGAATCCTGCTGACTCTGTCAAGTTGTTATCGATGTAAGAAACATTTGAAAATACAGAGAATTTTTGGAGAGTTTATTTGAGCCAAATTGATGGCCAGGAAGCAATATCTCAATGGATTCAGAAATGCTCCCACATTTGAATTCACGTGAATCAGAAACCTCTTAGCACTGAAAAGAAAGATATTAAGGTTTCTAAATTTATAACCCTCGGTTTAAGTCTGTTTACTTAACAGATTTATTGTAGTTTATTTGTAAAAACAGAGAACAATGATTGTAGTTTTAATAGTATTATTCTGAAGGTGATATGTAATAATGATAATGAAATGTTTAGGCATATAATGTTGAATGTATGTTAAGTTATTAGCTTTTATTCTCCTCATTATTATTATTATTATTATTTTTTTTTACACCATGAACTTGTAATTTTGAGTCATTTAGTCAGGATTGTGGTTTGGGACGTGATGATATAATAGTTCGTTTCTTCATAAGATTTCTTCCTATGTAACGATTGGACTTATGATAGTGGCCTCCTATGAACCAGCTTTTATCAATATATTGAGTTCACCAATAACAAAGAAAATAAAATAACTCTTAATGTGGGGCTCTTCACTTCACAGTGGTTTATAAAAATGCAAATTAGTAACACTTTCTAATATGATGGACAATTTTGAATTATGAAATGTTCTATTGAATTTATTTATTTTAATACTTAATGTATGAGATAAATTTTGGCTTGTAATCGGTAGTATAACTAGTATATTTCATTGTGGGCTCAGAATGCTTGGTTTAGATTTAAAAGTTGAGCTATGAGCATTGTTTTCTCTACTGAATTACACAAAGTCCTTGCTATATGGAAATGGATATAGTATAAAAAAGGCATGCCTTCTCTTCCATAACAATCATTAGTACAGGGACAATCGATACTGTAGCCCTATAAATCTAACTGAGCCAGGGGCGATACTAAATATGTGTGATTGATTAGCTAAAAACAATCTTTAAGTAATAGCTCAAGTGATGGTTAAAAGTAGTTATAAATAGGGACTTCTGGCCAAGGTGGAGACCTAGACCAACACGCTGCATCTCCCTCCACCACTAAGAAGGAATACAGCTACCTCAAAACTAAACACAATGAGAAGTTTCAGAAAATCAAGCTGCATAGAAGTCCAACAAAGATATAAAGAAGAAATACTCATCCAGACAGGAGGGGCAGAGCCAGGGTGGAGAGGATGCGGTGTCGTGGCAGCGGCGGCGGCGGCGGTGGCGGCAGCAGCAGGCCAGCAGAAAGCACAGTCACACATTTTTTAAAGTCAGGAGGGGCACCTGGGGAGCGTTCCAAGCACCAGACCAGACCACACAGCTCACAGTCCCAGCACTGGGGAAAATAAAGCCTCACTGCTTCTGACTCTGCAAACCAGTGAGGATTGAGGCAGAGGAAGAAACTGCCAGTGTCTCAGCAGAGTACACTTGTTGAAAGGGTCCCCACAATCCTAGAACGTCCACAGACCCACCTACTCTGGGAACAATGGCCAGGGCAACAGCTAGAGAGGCGCCGGTCCCATACAAAGTGGGAGAAGTGCCTGGAAAAGGGGCGAGTGCTGAGCAAGTGGCATTGTTCCCTCTCAGACCCCTCCCCCACAAACAGCACCACAACGTGGTGAAACGGGTAGCCCTGTACTGACAAATACCTAAGGCTCCGCCCCTTATAACATAACAGCAGTGACAGCACTACCTAAGACACAGAGGCAAACAAACTCAGGAGCCTGCCAAGATGAGGAGACAGAGAAGTATGGCCCAGAAGAGGGAATGGATCAAGGTTCTAGTGGGAGAACTAAGTGACGAGGAGATAGCCAAGCTAACAAACGAGGAGGGAGGTAGCCAACCTAATGGAATCAGAGTTTAGAACAGTGGTGATAAAGATACTCACTGGTTTGACAGATATACTTAAGTATGGCAAGCAAGTGCAAAAGGGAAGAAGTGAAGGCTATGCTAAATGAAGTGAAGGAAAATCCACACAAAACTAATGGTGAAGGGAAGGAAACCAAAGTTCAAATCAATGACTTGGAACATAAGGGAAAAACGGTCAACCAGTACAGAATGAGGAAACAATTAAGAAAAAAAATGAGGAGAGGCTTAGGAACCTCTGGGACAACTTTAAACATGTGAACGTCCAAACCGTAGGGGTACTGGAGGGAGAAGAGGAAGAGCAAAAACTTTAAAACTTATGTGAGAAAATAATGAAGGAAAACTCTCCAAATTTGGCAAAGGAAACAGACATACAAGTCCAGGAAGCATACAGAGTCCCAAACAAACTAGTCCCAAAGAGGACCACACCAAGACACATCATAATTTAAATGCCAAAGGTTAAAGATAAAGAGAGAATCTTGAAAGCAGCAAGAGAAAAGCAAAGAGTTTCCTACAAGGGGGTGCCTATAGGACTATAGGCTGATTTCTCAAAAGGAACTTTGCAGGCAAGAAGGGACTGGCAAAAAGTATTCAAGGTGATGAAAAGCAAGGACTTACAACCAAGATTACTCTATCCAGCAAAGCTATCATTTAGAATGAAAGGGCAGATAAAGTGCTTCCCAGACAAGTTAAAACTAAAGGAGCTCATCACCACCATGCTCTTATTAGATGAAATATCAAAGGGACTTACTTAAGAAAAGGGTCAAAATTATGAACGTTAAAATGACAAAAACTCACAACTGTTAACAGCTGAATCTAAAAAGTAAAAACAAAATCCAACTAAGCAAACCAGAATAGGAACAGAATCAAAGATATGGGGATTATTTGGAGGGTTATTAGCTGGGAGTGGGGAGGGGGATAAATGGGGAAATGGTGGAAGGATTAAGAAGAATACTTGTTTGGTACAAAATAGACAGGGGGAAGTTAAGAACAATATGGAAAAGGGTGAAGACAATGAACTTATATGTATGACACATGGACATGAACTAAGGGGGTGGGATTGCTGGAGGGAAAGGGGTACTGGGCAGAGGGGAGCAAAGGGAAAAAATTGGGACCACTGGAACAACATAATCAATAAAATATACTTAAAAATAATTTTAAAAGAAAAAAAGAGTAGTTATAAATAAATGTTTCGGGACTTCCAGCCAAGATGGAGGTGTAGGTAGACAGACACGCTGCGTCTCCCTCCACAACTGAGAAGCAATACAACTACCTCAAAACTGTAGACAACCAGAAGTTCCAGAAATCCGAGCTGCATGGAAGTCCAACAAACAAAGATATAAAGAAGAAATACTCATTCAGACAGGCAGGAGGGGCAGAGCTGGGGTGGAGAGAATGTGGTGTGTTGGCAGCAGTGACAGCAGCTGTGACTGGCCGACAGAAAGCACAGTCACACATTAAGAAAAAAGTAGGGAGGGACATCTGGGGAACGGTCCGAGCCCCAGACAAGGCTGCACAGCTCACAGTTCTGGTTCCAGGGAAAACAAAGCCTCATTGCTTCTGACTGTGCAAAGCAGTGGGGGGTGGGGTGGCAGAAGAAACTGCTGGTCTCTCAGCAGACTCCATTTCTTTAGAAGGCCTCCATGGTCCTAGAATATCCACAAACCTACCCACTCTGGGAACCACAACCAGAGCAACAGCTAGAAGGGTGCCAGTCCCATACAGGAAGTAGGGCAAGTGCCTGGAAAAGGGGCAAGTGCTGAGCAAGTGGCATTGTTACCACGCAGACACCTCCCCCACGTACACCACAATGCGGTGAAACAAGTCGCCTGTCACTGACAAATACCTAAAGCTCCACTTCTTACAATGTGACAGGTGCAACAGCTCCACCTAAAACACAGAAGCAAACACAGGAAGATGTGAATTGAGAACACAGAGGTATCGCCCAAAAGAGGGAGCAGATCAAGGTTCTAGCGGGAGAACTAAGTGATGAGGAGATCGCCAACCTAACAGACGCAGAGATGAAAACACTGGTGATAAAGGTGCTCACATTGAGCATTGGCCTGCGGACCAAGTGTCGCTGGTTTGAGTCCCATTCAGGGCACATGACTAGGTTGCATGCCAGATCCCCAGCTGGGGCTGCGTGAGAGGCAACCGCACATTGATGTTTCTCTCCCTCTCTTTCTCCTTTCCCCTCTCTCTCAAACAGATAAATAAAATAAATAAAGTCACCCTTGTGAAAAATTAATTCATTAATTAATATTATAAAAAATAAATAAAGTTCTAAAAAAGAAAAGGTGCTCACAGACTTGACAAATACGCTTGACTATTGCAAATGCAGAAGGAAAGAAGTGAGGACTAGGCTAAGTGAAATGAATTAAAATATGCATGAAATCAATGGTGAAGGGAAGGAAACCAGGGTTCAAAGCAACAATCTGGAACATAAGGAAGAAATAAATAGTCAACCAGTACAGAATGAAGAAACAATTTTTGAAAATGAGGAGGGGCTTAGGAACCTCTGGGACAACTTCAAACGTGCCAACATCCAAATCATAGGAGGGCCAGCAGCAGAAGAGGAAGAGCAAGAAATTGGAAACTTATGTGAAAAAAATAATGAAGGAAAACTTTCCTCATTTGGTGAAGGAAATGGACATACAAGTCCAGGAAGCATACAGAGTCCCAAGCAAGCTAGGCCCAAAGAGGACCACACCAAGACGCATCATAATTAAAATGTCAAAGGTTAAAGATAAAGAGAGAATCTTAAAAGCAGCAAGAGAAAAGGACATAGTTACCTACAAAGGGGTCCCTATACACTATCAGGTGTTTTCTCCAAAGAAACTTTGTGAGCAATAATGGACTGGCAAGAAGTATCCAAAGTGATGAAAAGCAAGGACCTACAACCAAGATTATCCAGCAAAGCTGTCATTTAGAATGGAAGGGCAGATACAGTACTTTCCAGACAAGGTAAAGCTAAAGGAGTTCATCATCATCAAGCCATTATTATAGTAAATGTCAAAGAGACTTATTTAAGAAAAAGAAGAAGATCAAAACTATGAACATTAAAATGGCAACAAACTCACAACTATCAACAACAGGATCTGAGAAATAAGAACAAAAACAAGCTAAGCAAACAACCAGAATAGGAACATAATCGAAGATATGGGAATCAGTTGGAGGGTTATCAGCTGGGAAGGGGGAGGGGAAGAAATGGGGAAATGGTGCCGGGATTAAGAAGCATAAATGGTTGGTACAAAATAGGCCAGGGGATGTTAAGAGTCGTATAGGAAAGGCAATAGACAAAGAACATACAAGCATGACCCATGGACATGAACTAAGAGGGTTGGGACTGCTGGAGGGAAGGGGGGTACTGGGCAGAGGGGAGCAAAGGGAAAAGAAATGGGGACAACTGTAACAGCCTCATTAACGAGATGTAATTTTTTTTTAATTGTGAATCATGATTTTGGTATCATGTTTAAGAAAACTGTTAAACCCAAGTTTTGAAGATTTTATTTTATTCGAAAAGTTATATATTGAGTTAATTTTTGTTTAAAGTATAAGATATTAAGGTCAAGATTCATTAATTTATGTATGGAGTTCCAATTTCTGAACATCATTCGTAGAAATGAGCATCCTTTCTTCATTAAACTACTTTTCCACCTTTGTCAAAAGTTGTTGGCTATACTTGTTTGAGACATATTCTAAACTTTCCACTATGGTTGATTGAGCTAGGTTTTTGTTCCTATGCCAATATACACGATCTTGACAGTGAGTCTCATGTCTATAACTATTAACTGTAAGTGTTAATGTAACTATATAATAAGTCCTAAAACCAGGTGGTACAAAAGAAGAGCTGTTGTGCACGGGCTGATCTATAGTGCAAGACTATTTTTAGTGATCCTCTGGTGCCATTGATGCCACCCTTCAGGCGTGTTGGTTTCAGAACTGGTTGATTAAAGCTCTGCTGCAGTCTGAAAGTGGTCATCTGTGTGTTGGGCCTGGAGACTCTTTGGAGCATCTCCAGTGCGGGTCAAACTTAGCTGGCACTTTGGCAGGCTTCGACCACTTTGTACAAGATAAAAGGTGATCTGTGTTTGCTTGCTACTCGTGTTGGACTTGGAGGTACTTGGAAGAGGCTATACACTAAAAGCTGAGGCCAGCTGCCACTTTCCCTAGTCTTGTGGTTGCTTAGTTCAAACTGTTAAAGGACAAGACCGGTTGCCACTTATGCCAAACTTGGGGCCACTTGGTGGGATTCACAATGCAAATCAAGCTTGGTCGCTGCTTGTGCTGGGCTTGAGGTCACTTGGCTGGAGCTACAATGTACATCGAGGCTGATTACTATTTGTGTGGAAGTTTTGTGGAACTTTGCTATTTGTGTGGGGGGTTTGTGGAACTTTGAGAGATTCTTTAGCATGAGTTGAGGGCAGCCACTCTTTGTCTGTGGCTTTTGGACTTCTCAGAGAGTCTGAAATGTGAGCCAAATGCAGCTGCCACTTGTGTGAGGTTTGCCGACCTTCAAGAGAGTCTGAGGCACTAGCTGATGGCAGCCACCAGTTATGCCAAACTTCAGAGCCACTTGGGAGATGCTACAAAGTAATCTTCAGTTGGTTGCCACTTAGGCTAGGTTTGGAAGTTCTTGGGAGAAGCTGCAGGGTGAACCGAGACGGGCTGGCATTTGTGCCAGGCTTGAGAGTCTTCAGCGGACACTACCATGCGAGAAGACTCCAGCTGCCAGTCGTGATGTGCTCAGATATGCTTGGTTAGAACTATACTCCAGGCCACAACTGGCTGCCTCTTACAACAAGCTGTGAGCTACTTGATGGGATTTACAATACAGGTTAAAACTGGTAGTTGGCTGTTCTGGGCTTTGGGACACTTGGCAGGAGCTAAAATACCTGCAATGGCTACTGCTTGTGTGGCATTTGTGGATCTTTGAGAGACTGTAGCATGAGCCCAGGGTAGCTATCATCTGTGCGAGGTTTGCAAACTTCTGAGAAAGTCTGCAGTGGAAACTGTAGGCAGCCACCACTTGTGTGAGGTTTGTAAATTTGGGAGAAAGTCCACCTCATGGGCTAGGCAGGTGGCTTGTTTGGAGAAGTTGCCATGAAATGTTTGGCCAGGGGAGCAAGGAGGGTGGTGCAGAATCACAGGGAGTCGCCAGGGCAGGGAGAAGTGTTAACCAGGTTAGTGGAGAGAACACGTTTGGTACCCACCTGTGCAGGGCCAGCTGAGTGGCAAGAGAATTCAACCAAGTAACAATGACACATGCCAGAACTTCCTTCCTCGGAGATTTGCCCCAACCCCTGCCTTTTAAGTCCTCCCCTTGACATTCAATTAAGGTCTACCTCCTATGTTCCTGGCACTTTCTGAGCTGCACTGGAACTTAGAAGGAGTGAGTTTGTGCTTGGATCCTTTAAGAGCAGCGTATCTATCTCCCACAGCTTTTGTCTCTCAAATGCAATCTCTGCTGGTTTTCACAGACAGATATTATGGGGATTCCTCTTCATGTCACTGGTTACCTGGACTGGCGAGCTGGGTGTGGGCCTGGGATCCCCCACTTCTCAGTGTGGGTGGGGGATTCACTATTGAGCTTCCTCTCCTGTTTTATAATCACCACCCTGTGGGTGTGGACCTGCAGGGTCCACATATTTGCCTCTACTACCAGTTTCAACATGGCTTCTTCTTAATATTCTTAGTTACAGGAGTTCTGTTCAGCTCCTCTTCAAGTAGCTCTCAATGTCTGTTTTTCCATAATTTAGTTGCAATTTCAATGTGCTTATTGGAAGAGGTGAGCTCATAGTATACCTACTCTGCCGTCTTGTCCAAAATCAGGCTTATTCTTCTTAGTTTGCATGGAATTCTTTTTTCTACTATTTTATTTTTTTACATATCTACATCATTATTTATGAAGTAAATTTCTCATAGAATATAGATGGGATGATTTTGGTTGGTATTAATTTGACAGTCTCTGTTAGATGGGCCATTTATATTAAATACAACTATTTATAACTTAAGATTTAATTATGCCACTTTACTATTACCTTTCTTTTAGTTGGCTCCTTTTTTGTTCTGTTAAATCTCCTCTGCTTACCTGTGTGTTAGTTGAATTTTTAAAATATTTTCGTTTGAGATTGGCTCAAGAGAAATTAGCCATCTGAATACTACACCAAAAATATTCTAGAAATCGAACAGATTTTTAGGGACCTGGAAGACTGTAATAAAAGATCTAATGTTTTTGCACTTGGCTTATTTCTTCAAAGGGAGAGTAATGGAGAGTATCTGGGAAAGCATTCAAAAAATATTTTTTGAAAATTCTCCAAATTTGTTAAAAGACTGAAGTCTACGGACTAAAGAAGTTTAGGGAAATCCAAACAAGATAAACTTAATAAATCTCTGATAAGTTACATCATAGGCAAAATTTTAAAAATTGAGGAGTGATGTCACCAAGATGGCAGAATAGCAGATCACCAGCCCGCATCCCCCAAAGAAACAAATATTTCTCAGCCATCCATAGACCAAAATGACTTTGTGGTAGCTTTAAAATCTATGCAGAAGGTTGTGAAATCCCTGCGGAACCCAAGACTAAGGATGACTGCTTTCTGAAGGGAAAAACACACAGCAATGGTAGGCCGAACCATGGACTCTGCTATGGACAGAAAGAAGTCCTACCCTTCTCTTAACTCAGGTGTAGTTTTTCCCTTATGCGATCCCTTTGCCAACCAGGAGGAGCCATGACCATCTGTACCATCGGTAATAGGCTTGAGAATCGTGGACCCAACTATGTTCATTAAAGCAGTTCATAACTTGAGTGTAATAGCACTCTCTCAGAATCACAAGTCAATACTGCATGCACAGTGGACCACCCAAGAGACCCAGTAGAAATCACAACTACAGGTGTTCCCATAACAGGGATGTAGACCTCAGACAGGGTTGTACATGAAGCAATCCTGTGAACAGGCTTCAGTCCTCTGGGACAGCAATTATGGAGGCAATCACTTCAGTTTTGAGCAAGAGAGGTGTTCGCCAGCTACAATCATTCTGCGCAGACTGGATGATGTTTCAGTTCTTTCAAAGTTACATCAGCATAAGGCTCCCTGGATCTCAAACATCAGGCAACCATAATGGCCCAAGAATATTAATAAAGCTCCTGTAATCAATACTAAAATAAAATGGAGACCCATGAACTGCTTCAATAATAAAACAATACTTATAAAGGAGCTCAGTGAGCAGCAAAAGAACACAGGTAGATAACTAAAACTCAGGAAAACAAGATACACAAAATGAGAAATTTTCAAAAGAAACAGAAAATGTAAGATAGAATCAAAAATAAATCCTGGAGGGGAGCTGAACTAAAAATATACAATAGAGACCCACCTTGAGCATCTGTCTCACCGAGGAGGGGTGTCAATAGAGGGGCCTGAAGCTAGAGCCCCAACTCCCCACCTCACAGCTCATCCCACACCCCTCCACCCTAGGAGTGCAGGACCCTGAGGAGCTTCATGTCCATGAACAAAATTTTAACAGGTTTGCAGGTCGTGCCAGTTTATCTCTTAAAAAAGATGTGGGAGAGACAAGAGAAAGATGGTGGCAGAGTAAATAGCAGTGTGGTCTGCCTGCTCCCATCGCGGAAGGACTTGGAGTATACACATGGAGCAGAGAGTGAGTGAGAGCAGCTTTCAGAGAGGGCGAACAGGGATGGGAGTGTGGGAACAGCGTGGGAGAGGCCAGTAACCATGGCCTGCACTCTCCAAGCAGAGTCACTGGGCTTCGTAGCCCAGCACCTCTGATGTACCAAAAGGGGCAGCTGCTGACCGGCTCATTAGCCGGGAGCTGCTTGGAAACTGCACTACCACCGTAGGCGTCCTGACCAGCGACATCCGGGAATGGAGTCAGCCAGAAGGTTTGGTGAAACAGTCGGAGGCACAGGAACACAGAGGCCAGCCCTGACTGCAAGGAACTGTGTGGATTAAGACTTGGTAGGGACCCCCGGGGCGGGCAGCCCTGCGCCCATGGGCGCATGCGCACAGAGGCTCTGCCAGACACAAATGCAGAACTGAGCTACAGAGAGGGATGCACATGGGGGAAACCTGAGGGACAACCTGGGATTTGGTAGGGACCATGGTCTGGCAGCCCTGTACCCACGAGCATGCACACACAAAGGTTCTGCCAGACAAAAACACAGACAGACCAGTGCTGCACTTTGGAAGCCACACAGAGACTTTTTTGGAAAAGGAGAGGAAAAAAGGCCCAAGACTGGGCAAGGACTATGGGCATGCACACCAGCTCATCGGCAGAGTAGAGTTGCTAAACAAAAATGAAGAGCACTACAGGGTACCACAGAACCAGTGGAGGGGGAGACCCCAACTCAGAGCAGGTCATAGCAGAGAGCTGTGGCAGACTCACGAGCGAGAGAATAGCAGCCCTAGAATTTAGCTATATCTCCTCACAGACAGAGAGCCGGAAAGGAAGATATGAAACCCATGGAACTCTGACCAGGGCCAGATCCAGAAAGAGATGAAAGCAGTAAAAACCAGATATTACTGGGGAAAATTCCACCATGGTATTTTTCGTGAGTTATTGTTTGTCCTCTCAGTTTATGCATTTTAAGTCACTATATCAGTTGTTATATTATAGTTTATTCCAAATATCATATGTTGCTCCCCCCTTGTATTACCCCACCTTAACCTCCGATCTCCTCTTCTTACTTTGGTCTTAAATTCTATCTTCTCTCCTATTTCTCTCATTCTGTAAGCTTAAATATGAAAAAAAATATTTTCCTCTCTTAGCATGGTTTTCACTCCTCATTCTTAGTATATCATCTCAGATTCACTTCCCTCACCTTTGGGCATCTCTTAAACTTTTCTTTCTTTCTTTTTACCCTCTTAGTCCCATCCCACTTATATCAACCATAGCCCAAAGGTTGTACTGGGGGAAAGCTCTTTCTTTGGTCTGTTTCCTACCTTCTCTCCCTCTTATTCTTATTCTTCTTTATGGTTTTTGTTTGCCTTGTTCATGCTCCCTCTTGCACTAAATATATAACATATAACTTCTGTATAAACGTAATACTATACACTTCCACTCTCTCACTTCATTCTACCCTCTCTGTCCCTTTTTCAACATACAATGTAAATATTACTTACTGTCTCACATTGCCGTGTCCCTACTCACTACTATTATTACTCCTCCACTTTCCCTCTCAAAAGTCATCTTCCTTTCAGTTAGCCAACTCTTATCTGCTTTTCCTTTAGTATAATAGTCTTAATCTCTTTACATCTATGTTAATGCTACCTCATTTGCTGCTGCTACAGTGATTATGGGTGGGGGATCTTTTGAGGGCATGGGTTTCTTGCCAGGGTTGTTTGTTTGTGTTTTAACATCATCTCCACAAAAGAATTGAACATGTGGTGGGAAGAGTGACTCTCAACTAGTGAGAGGAAAGGTTCCCCAAAAGAGCAATAGAACAACCACAAACACTGAAATCCCACCAGACAGCCTAAACACACAGCATAAAGGGAATTCCAAGAGCATCAAGCTCAGGAGATCAAAGAGACTGCAACACTGAATCCCCCAGGTCTCCTATTACAGAAGGTCATACCATGAAGGCAGGAAGTCAAAGCAGACAAATCTAAGAAATAAAAACAAACAAGAAGATGCACCTAAAATGGGGAGACAAAGAAACAAACCCCCAATGGGAACAAATAAAGGAGGAATAGCCAGAAAAAGAGCTAGATGAAACAGAGGCGAGCAAACTATCAGACATGGAATTCAAAAGAATGGTTATAAGGAAGCTCAATAAACTTGACAAACTCAGAGAAAACTACAACGAACTCCAAGGGAATTGCAGAAAAACTCCAGGGAAACTATAAAGAACTCCAGGGAAGCTATAAGGAACTTACTGAGAACTACGCCAGCATTAAAAAGGACATAGAAACTAGTTATAAGAGCCAGGAGGAAATGAAGAATACAAGTTATGAACCGAAGAACACAGTAGAAGGAATCAAAAGCAGGCTAGAGGAAGTAGAGGATTGGATCAGCGAGCTGGAGGACAAGGTAGAAAAAAATTCCCAGACAGTGCAACGGCAACAACAACAACAACAACAACAAAACACTGAAAAAGAATGAAGAAGGTATAAGAGAGCTTCAGGACAACATGAAACATAACACTATCCATATCATAGGGATACCAGAGGGAGAAGAAGGGGAGCAAGGGATAGAAAGCGTGTTTAAAAAGGGAATGACAGAAAACTTCCCTGACTTGAGGAGAGGAAGACATCATGCAAGTCCAAGAAGCACAGATGGTCCGAATGAAGATTAACCCAAAGAGGCTCACGCCAAGACTCATCGTAATTAAAATGGCAACATTCAAAGGCAAAGAGAGAATCCTAAAGGCAGCAAGAGAGAAACAGTCAATAACACACAAAGGAGCTCCAATAAGACTATCAGTGGAATTCTCAACAGAAACACTACAAGCCAGAAAGGGATGGCAAAACATATTTCAAGCAATGAAAAAAAAGGCCTACAACCAAGACTGCTCTACCCAGCGAGGCTCTCAGTCAAGATGGAAGGTCAAATAAGGAGTTTCCCAGGCAAAAGGAAACTAAAAGAATAAACTTCCACCAAACTGGCATTGCAAGAGATGCTAAAGAGACTGCTTTAAGAAGGTGAAGAAAAAGAGAAAGAGAGAAGAAGAAAGGTACAAAGGGGGGGGAGCACAATGAATAAGTAACTATCTATAATAACCTTAAAAGTAAATAGATTAAATGTTCCAATAAAAAGGCATAGGGTAGCTGAGTGGATAAGAAAACATGACCCACATATATACTGTCTACAAGAGACCCACCTCAGAACAAAAGATCTACACAGACTAAAAATGAAGGGATGGAAAAAAGTATTTCAAGAAAACAGACATAAAAAAAAAAAGCGGGGATAGCAATACTTATATCAGACAAAATAGATTTCACAACAAAGGCCATAAAGAGAGACAGAGAAGGACATTTCATAATACTTAAAGGAACAACACATCAAGGAGATATAACCCTGGTAAACATATATGCACCAACATAGGACCACCCAAATATATAAAGAAAATCTTGCAAGACTATGAGGAGAGTATCAACAGCAACACAGTCATAGTAGAGAATTTTAACACCTTGTTATCACCAGTGGACAGATCTTCAAGCAAAGAAGCACCAAGGATATTGAGGCATTGAACAACACTCTAGGTCAAATGAACTTAGTTGATATATATAGAGCCTTTCACACCAGAGAAGCAAAATATACATTCTTGTCAAGTGCACATGGAACATTTTCAAAGAGAGACCACATGGTAGGACACAAAACAAGCCTCAACAAATTCAAGAAAATTGAAATTATATCAAGCATCTTCTCAGATCACAATGGCTTAAAATTGGAAATCAACCTCAAGGGAAAAACTCAAAAACACTTAAACACGTGGCGAATGAATAACATGATATTAAGTAATGAATGGGTTAACAATGACATCAAGGAAGAAATCAAGAAGTTTCTGGAAACAAATGATGATGAATACACAACAGCCCCAAACCTATGGGACACAGCAAAATCAGTCCTGAGAGGGAAGTTCATAGCAATACAGGCTTACCGAAAAAGGACAGAGGAATCCCCAATAAAAAATCTAACCCTACACCTACAAGAACTAGAGGAACAACAACAAACAAAGCCCAGAGTGAGAAGAAGGAAGGAAAACATCAAGACCAGAGCAGAATTAAATGACATAAAGACTCAACAAACAATTCAAAACATCAATAAAACCAGGAGCTGGTTCTTTGAAAAGACAAACAAAATTGACAAACCTTTAACCAGGCTCATCAAGAAAAAAAGAGAGAGAACCCAAATGAACAAAATCAAAACTGAAAGAGGAAAAATCACAACTGATACCACAGAAATACAAAAGATTATAAGAAATTACTACAAACAACTATGTGAAAAGAGATAGGAATGATATGAAACCTGGATGAAATGGACAAATGTCCGGAAACATATCATCTTCCAAAACTGAATCAAGAAGAAACAGGAAGCCTAAGTAGACCAATAACCAAGTGTGAAATTGAAGCAGTAATCCAAAAACTCCCGGCACACAAAAGCCTTGGACTGGATGGCTTTACAGGTAAGTTTTACAACACATTCAGGGGAGAACTAACTCCTATCCTTCTCAAACTACTCCCAAAAATCCAAGAAGAGGGAAGACTCCCAAAATCTTTCTATGAAGCCAGTACTACCCCAATTCCAAAACCAGGTCAAGACACAACAAAGGAAGAAAACTACAGGCCAATATCGCTGATGTACATCGATGCTAAAATCCTCAACAAAATATTGACAAACCGGATCCAGCAGCACATTAAAAAGGTCGTCCACCACGAGCAAGTGGGATTCATCCCAGGCATGCAAGGATAGTTTAATATTCACAAATCAATAAACATAATGCACCACATAAACAAAACAAAAGACAAAAAAAAAAAATCACATGATCATATCCATAGATGCTGACAAAGCATTTGATAAAGTAAAACACCCATTTTGATGAAGACACTCAGAAAAATGGGAATTGAGGGAGCATACCTCGACATAAATAAAGGCCGTATACGAGAAACCTGAAGCCAACATCGTATTCAATGGGCAAAAACTGAAACATTCCCCCTAAGATCAGGAACAAGACAAGGATGTCCACTTTCTCCTCTCTTATTCAACATAGTTTTGGAAGTCCAAGTTACAGCAATCAGAGAAGAAAAATAAATAAAAGGCATCCAAACTGGAAAAGAGGAAGTAAAGCTATCATTATTTGCAGATGACATGATAGTGTACATAGAAAGCCTTATAGATTCCACCAAAAAACTACTCTGCCTAATAAGTGAATTTGGCAAAATAGCAGGGTACAAAGTCAATATTCAGAAATCAAAGGCATTTCTGTACACCAACAATAAAATGTTAGAAATAGAAACTAGAAAAAAACCCATTTGCTATAGCAACAAGGAAAATAAAGTACTTAGGAATAAACTTAACCAAGAAGGTAAAAGACCTGTACTCGGGAAACTACAGAACACTGAAGAAAGAAATTAAGGAAGATACTGATAAATGGAAGCATATACCATGTTCACGGATGGGAAGAATCAACATCATTAAAATGTCCATACTACCCAAAGCAATTTATAGATTTAACACAATCCCTATTAAAATATCAACGACATATTTCACACACCTAGAATAACTACTTCTAAAATTTATAGGGAACCAAAAAAAGACCACGAATAGTTGCAGCAATCTTGAGGAAGAAGAACACAGTAGGAGGACTCACAATGCCTGATATCAAACTGTACTACAAAGCCACGGTGATCAAGACAGTCTGGTACTGGCATAAGAACAGAAATATAAATCAGTGGAACATAGAGAGCCCAGAAATAAACCCACATCTCTATGGTCAACTAATATTTGACATATGGGGAAGAAACATAAAATGGAGTGAAAAGAGCCTCTCCAACAAATGGTGCTGGGAGAACTGGACAGGGACATACAAAAAAATGAAACTAGACCACCAACTTGCACCACACACGAGAAAAAACTCAGGATGGATCAAAGACTTAAATGTAAGCCGTGACACCATAAAAGTCCTAGAGGAAAACATAGGCAGGGAAATCTCAGATACTCAATGTAGCAACATTTTCACCAACATATTTCCTAGAGCAAAGAGTAAACAAATGGGAGCACATCAAACTAAAGAGTTTCTGCTCGGCAAAAGAAAACATCAGCAAGATGAAAAGTGAACCAACCATATGGGAAAACATACTTGCCAATGTTACCTCAGACAAGGGTTTGATCTCCAAAATATATAAAGAACTTATAAGGGTTGGTGAAATATGGGGTGGTCTTCGGGCTTCACTTTAAAACTGGATTCTCTTTTCTATCCTAATGGCTTGGACATAAAGGGCCCAGAGGTGTGTGTGTGTGGGGGTGGGACTAAAATACTCCCCTCAGCCCAAAATTAGTACAGTGGACAAAAGGGCTCCGGACAGGTGTGATGTGTCTTGCACACCCTCTGTGAAAAAAGCCTTTTTCTTTTTCCTAAAGTGGCACATGGAAAAATTGTCTTCGGTAAAGATTTATTTCATTTACTTACAGCACATGGGCATGAGGACTAAGGGAGTAGGAGGTGAGCAGATTGGAAAGGTGCCTGGCAAGCACACAGTAGGTCTGCAATAAATATTAGCCAAGCAGGATTTCTTGGGCTGTATCCTGAGCCCCATTCTCTCTCTTCCCTACACCCTTCCTCTCACTTCTATTCTCTCCCAGAACTTTGACTTCTTCTGTAATGATTCCCAAATGTATTTGCAGCATGGAACTCTTTCCTGAGTTTCACATTCCTGTAGCCATATGTCCCTTGTTAATAATAAATATAAAGTTTATGAATGAACCATGTTGATTGCTAATAAGCCGTCTTCCCTTAGAAGCAGCACTTACAAGAATGTTCTTGACTTTTTATTTGAGCCAGTCCAAGTTTATTTATTTGAACAGTCCACTTCAACACAGGTGTCCAGCTCTAGTTTTAAACTGGGAGAGGAACATGAAAGGTTGGGGAAGGAAATTAACAGTGTGTGTAGGACTGCCTCTGAATTTCTGCTTGTTATCCAAAGCAGGTGTATATTCAAAGATAGCTCTACCCTTCAACCCTTATCACCTTCCTACCACCAAGTCATGAACACTGGGATTGTTGAGAGTGTGGTCAAACATGTGATCTCAAGGACCCTGACAACAGGCTACAAATGCTCCAGAACAGGAGACATATTCTGGTGATAAATAGCTACCTGGCACTTTGTTAAGGCTCCACATGCCTTAACCCACTTAAACATCATTATCAACTCCAAGGTGAGTGCTGACAATAGTCACATTTTCAGGTGGGTTCACGCTGGAATAGTAAAAGTTGCTCAAGATTACACAGCTAGAAAGTAGAGGAACAAGAATATGAACACGTACTGTCATACTCCAGAGCCTCACTCTGTTCATCAAGGTTCCTTAACCCCAGCACGAGTGACATTTGGAGCCAGATACCTGTGCTGTGGAGGACCTCCTGTACACTGTAGGATGTTTAGCAACACCACTGGCCTCTACCCACTAAATGTCAAAAGCAAACCCCAAGTGGTGACAATCAAAAATGTCTCCAACATTGCCCAATGCCTCATAGGGAGTAAAATTACCTCCCATTGAGAATCCCTGCTATAGATGGGAGTGGGCTAGTTTAGAGATTAAATAAGTTGCCGATCAATGATAACTAGTAAAGAGTCCAACCTGTATTCAAACCTAGCATGACTTGATGCCATATATTATGGCATATTAATCAATATGGCAGAAAAAACAAGAGCCTCCTCCACCACCACCCCCCAAAAAAAGAAAGAAAGGAGGAATAAAAGAAAATAAATAAGATGATTCTTTTCAAATGATTTGCTTTTGTTTAAAGCAAAAGAAAGAGAACAGAAGTAGTCCCTAAAGACTGTTAAAGAAACAGACTGTCAAAGATTGTTTTAAGAAAAAGAGTCTCTAATGTACTTAAACTTAACTAAGAGTACGCAGGAACATTCTATGAAGCAGTGTTTCCCAGACTCAGCTGTGTATTATAACGTCCCAGGGAGCTTTAAAAATACTGATATGAGTCCCAGCCCCAGGAGATTCTCATTTAATTGGTCTAGGATGTGGCCAGTGTTTAGGGATTTTTAAAGCTCTCCATGTGTTGCCCGCATGAATTCAAAGCTAAGAACCACTGCTATAAACAATTAAACTAACCTTATCAATTATGCATATTAAATTGATTATATTTCTTTAGCTTAATAGAAAACCAAATGGTTACTTAATAAACTGACTGTGTACACTATTCTCAACATCCATTGAGCTACTGATCATCAAATTTGTAGACATCCATAGCATTCTATAGCCAGAAGGGAAGTATTCTCTAGTTCCTAACCTTTGGGCCATCTAGCCTCCCATCATTATTTGCAATAGAAAATGAGCAAAAAAACTTGGAAAGGATATTTGTTATTTCATAATTTTTACAACATCGTAAAAACAAATTTTAGTTATTGGATAAAATCTGGTTTAGAATGGTTTTGAGGCTCTAAACATTCTTTTTATTATTCCAATATGTTTGACTGAGTGGTTTTTTCTAAAAGTTAACCTTGTCTCTACTATCATGAATAATCTAGAACTCAGTAGATGCATCAGTTTCTAATATGTGATTTATTCAGATGACAATAGGGCCTTATAGGTTTTCGTTAAGATAGTCTTCAAACTATGGAAATGATAACCATTTTTCTCAGCGAGCTTTCTGTCACAAAGACCAAGGAATCTTGTCTAATATGAACATAACCCTGCTGTTCACTCCAAGTATACTTCTTTTCCTTCCCTGGGCAATCTACACCTGCACATAAGCAATAAAACAGTGTGTGCGTTCTGATCATTTCTCCAATACCGATGACCTTTTCTAATCACACTGGACAAAAACTTGTCTAGCAATTTGCATTGATTCTTAGAAGACGGTCATTTCTCAAACACGCATCTAAATGTAGGTCATTTCTCACATACTGATCCATGGAATCTGCAAGGTTCTTCAGAATTAAACAAAAGAAACCAAAAATTATGTCCCGTTACAAGTTATCTTTCAATCACTACTCTGAAGATTAAGGGGTGGGTTTGCTTATTCTGTTTTGTGGTTTTTGCCCATTTTGTTGGGGCTTTTTTGGAGTAAGAAGAAGGCTGGGAACTATAAAAACCTTTCCCCAGCCCTGTAAGTTTATAAATACCTTTCAAGAGTTGGATGGAGCTCAATAAGCTATGGTAGAAATGCTCTTCAAAAGAGTCTATACTTCCGTAATGGCTACCATTACATTGGAGCCTTACTTTAGACACCAGAACTCAAAATAGCACTGACTCTGGGTAGCAGCAATATCTGAATTTATCTAACACCTAGATTCCCAGAGAGTTATGTGTAACTTAATTACATTTAATTCTGTTTTACTTATACAAACGGTCCACTATATCCTGCAGTTAACTCTTTCATTTAAAACAGATGAGGGCAGAGAGCACAAATGCTTACTTCTTTTGAGTCTCCATTGCATCTAGTAACCTGGTTTATGTTTAAAATATGCTTTTGTGTTCAAAATACGTGCTATTTCTTGGTTGTCAGAGGTAAATGATTCTTGCATCACAAATGATTATTCTCTAATTTCTGCTTTTCCTTGTTCCATTGCTCCTTCTAAACTAGAGAGAAATTTAGACCAGGATAAAGCCTATGAATGGAAAGGATGAAGTGACAAGGAAAAAGAATGGTGCAGATGTGAGCGTGGGTTTTTTGATGACTGTTGATTACTTGACTCTGGCTTTCAGTTTCCATCGATTGGTTGGGGTCGACTGGATTGACTACCATTATGCTTTGTTTCTGAGAGTGAGCATTTTATTTTCCGTGCAGCAGCATGCCCCTCGTGCATAGGTCATTTCCCTGAGACCTCAAGTATCCAGGAAACAGCCAAGAGCTAGGAAATAAGTCTGAACACTTCTGAGCATCCAAAATAGATATGGCCATTTCCCCACTGTCCAAAACCTTACATAAAGTGGTAAGCCCTTTAGAGCTCCCTGCTCGTAATTCTCGTAAACTGAACTGTGTGAGTTTCTAACAAGGCATGTTAGAAGCAGCACATTTGTTAGGAGGTTTGCAAAAATAAGGCTGCCAAAGCCTGAGACACTGGCAACCACGAAATGGCACCTGAGAGACAGCAAGAGAGAAAAAGACCAAACAACAGCAACAAGATAGAAAGCCTGACAAAACAAGAACCAAGGAATCAAAACTCAGATATCTGATCATGCCTTGTAGAGGCAAATAACCCTATAGTTGGACTGCATGTAAGGACAACATTGTATTCTAATGGGGAGAGATTGAGTCATGGTGACAAAACTGAGAAAGCCAAGAGTAAGATACACCCAGGAAACTGTTGGAGGGGGCAGAAAAGTATGCAATATGCTTTAGATCTATAGCCAACATCGTTTTGCAGTTGTTTTTGTGTTTAAGTGAGCGAAGATCATGGGGGGAAATGATATCTTAATTCTTAACCAGTTAACAGTTTTTAACAAAAAACCCATTCTTATTTAAATGATTTAAATAAGTCATTTAAATATGCCACATCCTCCGTAACATGCTGGATACATTAGGCATTACTGTATTTCGAGCAAAGCATGAAAATCTCTTTAGAAGTGTCGTGTTCTACGAAGTGTCACCATTACAGCAATGGAAGGAGAGACAGAGAGAGAAAGAGATACAGAGAGACAGAGATTCCAAGTTCTGTCAGGGTTATTACAGTTCCATCTTCCTTGCGTTTCTTTTCCAGCCACATGTGCTTTCCATTTTGACATAGTTACTAACACAATATTTAATTCATTCTGCTTTTATTTTATTTACTATCCACCAGACTTATCTTTCCATGTACCTCCATAATAGTCACAATTTTCGTTTTGATGGCTGCCATGTTCCTAAATTGCTTCCAACTTCACTAATTATCCATAAGAACTAGTGTAATAAATAAACATCTATACATATATAGCTATTATGTGCTTTTGTAGTTCTGAATTACAAATGTACCTAAGGTAGAGTAAGAAACGTACCTGAAGAGTGACCAGCTTTACAAGACTGTGGTAAAAATAAGGTCAAAACACTAATCAAAGCCCTCCTCCTAAGATTAGCAGTAATCTAATCCCTGGAGATCTGTTCTCCCACTGCTCTGCATTGCCCAAGATCCTGGGGATTCATTCAAATTCTTCACTGAGAGAAAACTAGGTACTTACACCATCTGGCGGACACTTCGTGACACTGCTTCAGTTAGTCCTGTACCGTGGCCCCGACGACCCCATGCACCTCATGGGCAACATGCACGGCTCTTATACTGGGAACACTCCTTGCCCACCTGTGAAGGGGGCCCGGTGGGCATTAGCATTCCTCTACTAACAGAAGAACACAGAGAAGCTCTGAGAAGTGGTTCCCTGACCAAGGCGTCACAACCAGTAAGGGACAAAGGCAAATGTTTCATCCCCTAAAACAAACCGTTGTCCATTTCATCACATGATCTCATCATGCCAAGCAAAATCTGAAAATATTGGTGGGGGGGCACTATTCACCTGATTTTTTAACTGTGAGGGACACACTGTACCATATATATAGGTCTGCTTCTGTATCATAACTTTTAAAATATCTTGTGAAAACAGAAAACATACCATATGTGAAATGATGCTCCAAAACACCCTTACACATTATTGGGCTCAAATAATTTTAGTCAGTTGAAATTAACAGTGTTATTCTTTTCCTTTTCATTGAATATATTGGGGTGACACTGGTTAACAAAATTATACAGGTCTCAGGCGCACGGTTCTACAGCACATCATCTGTACACTGTATTGTGTGTTCACCACCCCAAGTCAAGTCTCCTTCCATCACCAGGTACCCTCTTTGCCCTCCTCCACCTCCCTAGACCTTCTCCCCCTTGGAAATCACACTGTTGTTGGTGTCCATGAGGTTTTTTCCTCTCTCCTATTTGCTCAGTCCCTCTACCCAGCCACCCAACCACCCCCAGACAGCTGTCATCCTGCTCTCCATCTATGAGTCTGTCTCTATTTTGCTTGTTAGTTCAGTTTGTTCATTACATTCCACATAAGAGTGAAATCGTATGGTAATACTTAGAGATTAACATAAAAAACAACGTGAAAGAATCGAGTTGGAAATGCAGTCTCCAAACAACACATTATGGAACTTCAGATGTGTAGTTACACTCATTTCCATGTGATGATATGTCACTGCAGCCTATGGCTGTGAGATGAATTCACTTCCTATTTGCTTTTGAAAGTGTTTCTCCAGCAATAACTCTGTATAGCTGTGCCCTCTGCTGGATGGAAATGGGTACCACTTTGTGGAGCTGTGCAGAGATGTGGTGTGTTATAATTCCATCTATTTAGGCAGAAATTTTCATTACTTGAAGTCTGAGTAATATTTCATAAATTAGTTGGCTCCATCCCACGCCATTCCTCACTCATCTTTATAAGTTACCGGTAAAGAATCTCATCTACTGAAGATTCAAAATACTGTTAACGATTAGGTCAGTACTGTTTATCTGCTGATACTGACTTGTTACTTCCAAAAAAAGTACTCATGAATTAATATAATAACATAAATACAGATTAATCTTTTTGGAGTCTCCCGTGGTTCAAGAAAATGCATCATGAAACCTCTCATTAGAGTATTTAAGTTTGCAAATATCCAAAGAACCACAAGTATCATCCCATTTAATTTCATTGGGCCATTAAGCAAGTGTTCATTCCCAGGTGGTATGCTATGTTTCAAAGACACAGAACCAAATAAGGCATAGCCCCAGTTCTCAGGAGTTTTACCATGGAACAGAAGATGCTGAGAAGGAAATGGACAATTGTGGAGTAACACACGTCATGAACACTGGGCATAGCTCAGATGCCCCTTCATTGAAGGACTTGCTTCAGCCTCAGAAAGCCACCTCACCCAACACCATGCCCCCTTCCCGGGGCTCCTGTCCAGTGACTGCTGCCTATGAGAGAACAAAGGCCCTGACATCTCAGTCTAACTTGGACAACTGAGAAAGGCCATTTTAGCTCCTGAGATGCCTGCGGGTTCCACAGAGGCTGTTGTTAGGCCACATCCAAGTTCAACTCTTCTCTCTAGCCCAGTGCTTCTCAACTGGGGGTGATTTTGCAGCCCCCCTCCCCCAGCCGCATACTTGGCAATGTGGAAACAGTTCTGGTTGTCACAACTTGGGGAAGGAGAGTGGTGTGTGGGTGCTACTGACATCCAGAGGGTAGAGGACAGGGATGCTGCTAAACGTCCACAATTAGCAGCCCCACCGTAAAGCATTACCCATCTAGGTCAATATGCCAGCAGTTGAGAAATCCTTTCTACCCAGTCCTGCTTCTTTCATTTCCCTTTCATAGGTGTTGGCCCCGAGGTCATTCCTTAATAAACATCCTGCACACTAAATTCCGTTGTTGAGTCAGCGTTTGGAGGAACGGTTACAAAAGGATCTATAACAAGAACCCATTTTGGTTTTATATGTGTGTATATAAGCAAGAGAGTGGCATGTATGTGTTGAAATGTATTAGTATAACACAAACCTGGAAGGACATACTCTAAAGATGAAGAGCCGGTATTTTACAGTAATGGGACCGTGTCTTGTTTCCTTTTGTGCTTAAGTGCCTGGTTTCTGAGATTTGTGTATTTCTTCTTGTGATCTGTTCTGTGCAGAGAGCACATGTTACTTTTGCAACTTGGGGAGGGAAAGTGGGGTAATTTCAAAGAAAGAGGGCATGGCCAATAGTATCAAACATTGCAGAGAGGCCAAATAATGCCAGATAATAGCTAGGAAGAAGCCAGCAGAGAGCCTCGGGGAGGTGGCTGTAGAAGGCGAGGGAATCAAAGTAGGTCGTTTTCTACAGCAGTAGGACCACAAAGAGAAGTTGAAGAATAGAAGAGTAAGGTGCAGGAGATGAAAAGTCGACCAAACCGATTGCCAAGATCAGAGCCTGGACGAGATTGATGCAGACACAAAAGGAGCTGGGGAGAAGACATGTGCTGATGTAAGACAGAGGTGTGTAATTGGGCAAGGTGCGTGTGAGGGCGTGGGTTTGGATGCCAAGAACACAAGAATGGATTGGCCCAGGCAGAAGCCAAGAGCCCTCTTCTTCTAAAACAAGACGCACGGTCATTACGGAGTTCAGATGGCAACACATTTTGAAGTGATAAATTCTGCAACTGGTCATCTTCAATTTTTCAGTAGGAGGTGAGGTCGTCCACTGAAAGAGCGTCTGGGTGGCGGGACAGGAGTTTGCCAGGAAGGTGAAACGGAAGGGAAACAAGCGACCCAAAGCCCTGCCTGAGAGGGCATGCTCCTAGGAAACTTACCTTTCCTTTACCCAGTTTCAAAGTAAAATCTCAGGAGTGTTAGCACTACGGACATCACCGAGGCCAGGGAACGGGCTCCCAACCAGCGCTTCTCTACAACACTCAGGTGGCAGAGGGCTCCCGGAGGGCTCTAAAAGGCCCACCTGGCAGGATCAGCCACACCTGTACATCTCCACGGGGCTTTTGGGCACTCAGTATCACAGTCTGGGATTATTCTGTGCTACTTTCTGCTTTAGGGAACGGTGTCTGAAGATTTCCTTGCCTTGCCGTGGGGTTTCAAGAAGCTGTACAACCTCTCGCCGGGTCTTCTGGCATATCTCAATCTGATCTCCAGCTGCTGGGACTTCTCCAGAGTATAAAAAAGAGGGCATGTCATGCTGCAGCTGGAGCCTCGTTTTCTCCTAGCTCTCCCGGACACACCTGTCCACCCCCAGGACACGCTGATATGAGATCATTGTTAGCATATGGTCTTAATAGAGCGTGGAATTTTTAGGTGCTTTGTTAAAAGAAATGGTTCTCAACTGGGAGTAATTTTGCCTCCATGCCAAGGGGAGATTCGGCCATTTTGCTGAACATCCTACAATGCACAGGGCAGCTTCCACAACGAAGAATGATCTGTCCCCAAATGTCAATAGTGCTGAGGGTGAGAAACCCTGCTTTAAAGAGTTCCTTATCTGCAAGGACCTTTTCTTTTTTAAAATCCTCACTCCAGGATATGTTTTTAGTGATGAGAGAGGGAGACGGAGAAGGAGAGGGAGAGGGAGAGAAGGAGAGAGATTGATTGGTTGCCTCCTGTATGCACCCCGACCAGGAATCAAATCTGCAACCTATTGGTGCAGGGGAGACACTCCATCAACTGGGCCACCCAGCCAGGGCTGCAAGGACCTTTTTAAAGTCTTCCTAAAACCCATATAAGGGTTATTTTTAATTTGAAATTAGTGTCTAAAATAAATCAAAGAAAATGCCAGATGAGAGTGACGAATGGTAGGATTTATAAATGTCCACAAGATGGCACTGAAACACAGACGAAAATTCAATCTTCTCCAGCCTCCATTTCAGAATGCAGTTTCTCACTCACCCTGGTCAGCTTTCTAGGGTAACAAAAGCCCATCCTTTTTCTAAAGGGCTTGTCACTTTTTTGTGCCTAGTGTTCCCTACCACCAGTATTTTCATGCAAGTGAATTAAAATGATTAATGACTAAAACTTAGCCTGGAACATAAAAAGAACAGGGCCACCTACTCGATCAGCTACAGAATTTGCGGGAGAATCTGCTAGCTTCTTGCCTTCTTTTTAGCTTAACATTTAGCTGGGCACCTGGCTAGCAGACATTTCCAAGACTCCAGTACCCTTAGGATGGTCAAGTGACAAAGCTCTGGCCACAAGTGGGATTTAAGCAGAAGTGTTGTTGGAGACTTCTGGGTAATACCCTTAAAGAAGTGGTTCTCAACGGGGGGGGGGTGACTTTGCCCCTAGGGGACATTTGGCCATGCCTGGGACATCTTTAATGGTCACAACTGGAGGATGCTAGTAACCTGTAGTGGGTAGAGCCCAGGGATGCTGCTAAATATCCTACAATGCACAGGACAGCCCCCCAAACACAGAATTACCCAGCTTCCAATGTAAATTGTGCCCCGGTGGGAAAATGCTACTTCAGAGGAACAGGGCATGCCACGGCTTCCCATACCTCTCTTCCCACTGGCTGTGACGGTACAGTGGTGCACCATCTTGGTCCATGTGGGCCAAGGCAACAAATCAGGGAGCATGAAGCTACAAGATAGGTGGCATCTGAGTCCCTGAGCCAGTGAATCTACCTTACCACTCTGAACACCTTCCACCCAGAGACAGAATATATACACACACACTCATGGCACTATAGTCCACATACTCGTAGTACTTCAGTAACTGCTCTACCTCAAACATATCTACTCTAGACCTGTCTGTTCTGCCTTACCCAGGAGGCCCTTGGCATTTTCTCCCTCCTACTTACCCCTATTTTTCTCATGGTCCTTCTCCCCTGATGTGGCCTCTTCCCTAAGGCAGATATTTCAACAGCACCCAACTGATTTATCAGCCTCACTCCATACCTGACCTTTCCCAGAAGATACTACACTCCTAACCACTCCCCATACACCCCCACCTCCACCCCCATTCTATCCATAGATATTTCATTTTACCCCACATTCATTTCTTAAACAGAGCAAAACTACTAAAAAATGTCAGTATCATGAAAGAGCAATAAAAAAATCTGGGGAACTGTTCTAGATTGCAGGAGACTAAAAGATGGCAAAACGAAATATATGGATTGTGGATAGGGTAGAAACGAGTGGCAGTAGAGGCCATTATGGGATAGTTAAGGAAAATTGAATATGAATTGCATGTGGAAGAATGTCCTTGTTCCTAGGAGATGCATACTGAAGTATTTAAGATTGAATATCATGGTGTCTGCAACCAACTTCCGAATGGTTCAGCAAAATAAGGATTATTTTATATAATAACTACATATTCATAAGTTTAGTCAGTTGGGTGCTAGATAGATTTTAGATAAAGCAAGATGGCAAAACATTAATAATGGGTAAAACTGGATAAAGGGTCTATGAGTACTCATTGTACTGATTTTCCTTTGGGTTTTATTTTTTCCCAAAATATAAAGGGCTAATAGAACATCACTTGAAGAATGTTTTTCATAATACACGTGCTTCTGCTGTAGTCCAAAACCAAGGAATCAAGACTTTTCCTGGGTGGGACTTGGGAATCTGCATTTTAAAAGTCCTAGCGCCCCAAGTAAGAAACACGCCTGTGAAACTGCATCTCAGACCCGCCTCTGCCTCCTCTGGTCCTGGATTTCCTTCAGAACTTAAACCTTGACACTAGTTATTTTTGACAATGTTGAAAGCAGGTGCAGCTAGGGATTGGGGGTGGTGAGAAGAGCAGTGAACTGAGGATATGTTCGGGAGCACTCCAGTATTTTAAGATGGGCAGACAAGGAGAATTCCATGAGACATCAACAAGGAAGGGCCAGGGAAGTAAGATGGTAGAAATGCCAGGAGTGCACGTATATACTTCAAAAGAGGATAGAGATAGATGAGAAGGCATTCTAGGTGCGCCTGCTCTAGAAGTTGCATCAGGATGAGGAAAACTAAGTTGTTACATCAGTTCAGAAATGGGTCATTTGATGCCAGAGTAGATTTTCTTGGCCAGCCCTCTCTTCCTTCCAGTTGCCAGTATGTGCCGTGGGACTGGCTGACAGAGCCACCTGATATCTCAGACGGGAGAAATTTCTTTTCCAAAAAAAGCAAGGTCTCTGGGAGAGAGATGCTATCAAGCCCCAGAGAGAAAGTTTAGCAGTTAAGGGGGGTTTCCTTTGCTTCTTCCTCCTGCTGAATTCTGGGACGGGATTTATAGTTCTTGGGAGGCAGTGTACAAAACCACCTCAGAGTCACAGAAAATACTCCTGTTTGACATTTGAGAGTGAAGCGGTTGGGGATCATGGAGCCTGGAATCTACGGCTCCTAGAATTGGGTGGTAGTGAGAGTGTTAAATACAAGCTGTGAGACTTGACGAAGGGAAGTAAAAACCTACCACTCCTTCACCAATTGACTCCATCACAGCTGGGGTTTTACAGCCCCAGTCATAAGGGGCACCCTTTCTCGCTCTTACTTGCCCCGCTAAGACGTGTGTGGACCCAGGTATGGATAAATCCTCTTCACTTTCAGTGGAGCTCAGTGAGGCATTTTTAAAAATGTAAAATGAAAGAAGGATACAAACAGAAGTTAACAAAGGAAGTAAAGAACAGTTGGTCAGGACAACGGTCCATTTGATCCATTCTTCCCATAGCAGACGGAGCAACTGCTCCAGAACACAAATCTCACCCTGAAAATGCCAGGCTCAGACCTTTTAAGTGGTTTTCCATTGACCTCAGAAAAGAGTCCAAAATTGTAAATGACACACAAGGCCTTTCTGATACTAGCTGACGTTTGGCTTTGTCACCCATCAGTTCTCTTCACACACTCTACACTCCAGTTACCACTTTTGTATCTGTATGGCCACTGAAATCAAGCACAGTAGTTAAGAGTACAGACTCCAGAATCAGGCTACCAGGCCTTAATCTCAGACGTGAGCAAGACTCTGATCCTCTCTGCCTTCATTTCTTCAGTGACAAAACGAGGCTACCAACAGAGGTGCTTTAAGGATCAGATAAGAGGCCTGCCACAAAGTCAGCACACAATACATGTTAGCTGTTCCTCAACAAACAATGATTGGCTGACTGCCTGTCACGTCCATTTATCCCATGCTACTTCTCACCTAGAGGAAAGGCAGACATGTAAACAGGACATTATCATACGTTGTGATCAAAGTGAGGATAGAGCTGTGTGAGCCAGAGGGAACAACTCGTGGGTTTCCTCCCTCGCACCCTTCCCTCAGCTACATTCATCAAAGGTGTTACTTCAAATTCAACTTTTAGCCAGGCCCTGAGGCTTGAGAAAAGTAAATAATTTCCAATTTAATGCTGGCATTAGAACTTTAGGCACTGGCATAGTCCTACTGCCTGTTAAAATATCAAAATACTTTCATATTGCTTAGCAAATGCCCTGAGCACCTGAAGTGTTCTGGCTCTCGGGAGCACTGACTGGACACCATCAGCGTCCACCCTCGTTCCCCCTATGGCACATGTGTGGCAGCTTGTCCGACACTGTTCTTTTGCTCTCATACCCCACCCCGATGGTAGCAACTCTAGGCACTGTGAGCAAATGGGAATTACCAGTTTGTTCAAGCCAGCATTCATTTGGATATCACCTTGGCTTGCACTTGGGGATACCGCCTGCTCTATGAGTCCTAGGAGCTGTCTCTGTTTGCTTGTTGAGACGCCTGTTGTCTTAGGATAGCTTTTGGCCTTCTTTTGGGCCATGGCCTATGCCTGCAATACTCTTTGGAAACCTGTGCCTATCCACCAGCCTGGCTTCCTTCTAGCCATCTATCTACCCCACGTGAGAGGTTTCTGTTGCCTCCTAAAGGCACCCAATCCATTCTGTCGGTATTACCAGCTCTACGTACGCTAGGACTTATCATGACATGTGGCATTAGGAACATGTCCTGGTATCTATGAAAGAATACAAAGTGAGAGATTTGGAACCAGAGCTATCTGTCCTTGAATCCCAGCTCTACCATTTCTTAACTCTCTGAACTTGAGCAGGGTATTCAGCTTCTCTGGGCCTCAGTTGCCTCACCTGCAAAATCAGATAATACTAATATGTACTTCATAGGGCTTTGGGGAAAATTAAAAGACATAGTAGTGAAAAGCACTTAGAAGAATGCCTGGTACATAGGAAAAGCTCAGTAAATGTTATTATTGCTATTGTTACTATTCTTATTATTTTATATCGAAGCTTTAATGGGCACATTGAGCATATTTTCAAATAGTTTTACCTTGCTTGCCTTTTCGAGTGGCTCAACACCTCCACAAATGTAGGTACGAAAGACATTGATTAGCATGCCAATTTCCAAGGGGAAGAAACTGATGCTCAGCTATATTAAGGGATTAAGTGACATTAAGTGGCAGTGGTGAATGACACATTTTTGACTCCCTATTTTCTGTCATTTTCCCCACCTGGGAACACTGAAATAGGTGGATCATTATTTATTCAATAAAAATTTATTAAATGGCTACTATGTACCAGATATTGCGCTAAGCACCGAGGATACAGTAGTGAGCAAGACTGACATTCTAGTGGGAATAAACAGTCAATAACCAAACAAATAAGAATATAAATGACATATCAATTGGTATGATGAAAATAAAACAGGGTGATGTTTAAAGAATAACTGTGAGAGTTCGGTGAAGGAAGGAAGGCTTTTCTGAGGAGGAGACTTTCATGACAAGAAGACAAGCTGGAACCCTTTTCTTTTCTTTTCTTTTCCTTTTTTTTTTTTTTTTTTTCTGTGTGGTTGCCTCTCACTCGCGCCCGCAACTGGGGACCTGATGTGCAACCTGGTAATGTTCCCTGACTGGGAATCGAACCAGCGACACTTGATTCTCAGGCCGATGCTCAATCCACTGAGCCACAGCAGCCAGGGCTTGGAACCCTTTTCACATTTGATATGTGACTGGGATCTGGGAGGGAAGTTCTCACAGAAAGGAACTTCCTGCTCTGGGCCTCCACAGACAAGTGGAAGAAGCAGGAGGGAGGGCTGCAAGTTAAGGGTGGCTCAGGGCCTAAAGTCAGAATTAGAGACTTTCTGGAGAAGCACAAAGCAAAGAAACTCGTGAATAGTGCAAGGCATTTTCCTTACAAGTATTTATTAAGTCTATATTTTTCAATTAACTTTACTGAGATATAATTTAGATAGAATAATGTTCAGATAGAATAATGTTTACTAATTTCAAGTGTATAGTTTGCTGAGCCTTGAGAAATGTACACATAAACCTGCACTAACCACCCCCCTCTGTTATTATCAAGGTGCATAGATGACATTTCCATAACCCTAAAACATTCCCTTGTGAATCTTTGCAGTCAATTATTGTGAGGTATTTTGTATAATGTCCCTCGATTTGAGTTTACCGAATCATTTTCATGATTACGCCGGAGTCATGCTTTTTTTTTTTTTTTTTTTTTTTTTTGCAAAAATGCCGTAGAGGTAATGTGCCCTTCTCTTGACATCATGTCTGGAGGTAGGTGGTGTCAATGTCTTTACTGGCAATGTTAACCTTGATCACCTAATTAAAATGTGACTGATGGGGTTTATCTATTGTAGTTACTCCTTTTCCCTTTGTAATTAATAAATATTTTGTGGGAGGAGTGATATCCCATAAAGATTTACACTGGCATTGTATGAGACCTATGTGTTGAATTAGAGAATATTGTTTTGTTTTATTTAGTTATAGTAGAAGCATAGTCTGTTTCTGTATTTATCAGCTTTCCTCTATTTTCCTCGTTCATGTTTTATGGCTTTGTTTTTTAATAAACACGGGTTCTGAATGAATAGGAAAACAGTGTGAGAAGAATGGAAAGAAACATAGAGAAGCAAACTTGGATTTGAATACCAACTCTCCCACTTACTGATCACATGACCTTGCAAAAGTCTTTTAAACCTAAGCCTCTAGTTTCTCATCGGTAAAAATGGCTAATAACAAACCACGTCACAAGGTTTTAGGAAGAATTAAAGCACTTAGTAGTGTCTGGCACTCAGTAAGTGCTCTGTAAATGCCATTTCTTGCCTTCCTTAATATGCCAGTGTTTAATATTGTCATTGTCTTTCTCTGACTGGGTGGCTCTAGGATATAGAAACACAATCAATTTTTAGATGTTTTTCATGTTCTGACAGCACAAAGACTTTAGTGCAGGGGTAGTGCTCAACCTTTTACATGTTTCTGAGTCGCTGGGGAGAAAGAATCTGGAACTGTTTTAGTTGATGGCAAATTCTTACACCTCACTAGTATTTTCTATCTTATACTTCTGCAAAGTTCACTTATTACTTCTGGTATTAGGGGACGTGATTTTCATGGATGTACAAATATATATCATTTGCAAAAGTAGCATTTTTATTTGTCTTTTTTCCGTATTAGAACTATTTTAAAGCAGAATTTTGAAAGGTCGATTTTGTGTTGTCCCTGTTTTCAAGCACAATTAATGCAATATGAGCTTTGTTGGGAAGATGTACTCCTATGTTCAGCAAGAGAGGAAACACTACAGACATCCTTCTCCTTCTCCCTGATATTTGTAAGGTTTCAGTGAAACTTTGATTTCTCTGCTTTTTCCTTGCTCCAAGTTTTATTTCCCCTTTCCTAAACTTGTTTGATTTGTTCCCTACGTTCTTTAAGCAGGAGCCAATGCATTGGCTTCTTTTGTACTGATACACGTTTTTAGGACAAGACGTTCTCTAAGTACTGCCTTGGCAATATAATGCCTACCCATTTTTGCTTTTGCCTCAAGTTCCATTATGGTTTGGCATGGCACTGTTACTGTATCTTCTGTATCACAATCAAGGAATTTTTTGCATTAATTTTTTATTGAATTTGTTGGGGTGACATTGGTTAATAAAATTACAATCTATAGGTTTCAGGCGTACAGTTCTATAATAAGCCTTCTGTATATTGTATTGTGTGTTCACCACCCCTAGTCATATCTCCTTCTGTTAGGGATAAAGAAGCAAGCCAGTGACTCTCAAACCAGCAGGAGAAAATTAACAGATGAATCATGGAAAAGGGGCGAGGGAACGACATTCTGCAGCTCCTCACACATATCTCTGGGCTCAAAAGGAGAAAGACTGTTGTCACCAAACACAGAGAAATGGGAAGATGTAGCTAGATAACTTGGCAAGTACAGTAAGTTGGACATAGACCTATAACTAGATTACCCTTAGTTAATCACACCCTGAGTTAAGTAGTTAATCACATTAGAATAGATTGTGAACCCGGATTAACCAGTAGTGGAGAAACCGGGGAGAAGGAGAGGGGAGGAGAGCTCATCGCCTTAGTATAAAACCAGTTTACTTTGTCTACTTTGCGCGCACATGCTCCTGGCTGGTGGTGCGCCCAGCTCCGCAGACTCACGAATAAATGCCTCGCTTTGCTGCTCAAGTCCTGTGTACCAGTGATTTATTGTGAGCGTTTCTCACCCTTCCATCACCATTTTTCTCCCCTTTATCCTCTGCCTCCCCCAATTCCTTTTCCCTTTGGTAATCACCATACTGTTGTCTATGTCTATGAGGTGGGTTTTTTTTTCCTTTTTCTTTTTTGGCTTAATTTCTTCACCTTTTCCACACAGCCTCTCAACCTCCCTCCCTTGTGACAGTTGTCAGTCTGTTCTCTACCTGTTTTGTTTGTTTATTTTGTTCATTAGATTCCACATATGAGTGAAATCATATGGTACTTGTCTTTCTCTGACTGCTATTAATTTTGACTTAAAAAAACATTACACAGTATGGAATTTCCTCAAAAAACTAAAAATGGAACTGCCTTTTTACACATTGATTCCACCGCTGGGATTATACCCTAAGAACCCTGAAACACCAATTCAAAAGAACCTATGTACCTCAATGTTCATAGCAGTGTTATTTACATTAGCTAAGGGCTGGAAACAGCCTAAGTGCCCATCAATAAGTGAGTGGATCAAAAACTGTGATGCATTTACACAGTGCAATACTACACAGCAGAACGAAAGAAGGAACTCTCGCCCTTCACAAGAGCATGAGTGGACCTGGAGAATATTATGCTTAATGAAATCAGCTAGCGGTGAAAGGCAAATACTATACGATCTCACCTAATACAGGAACCTAATGAATAAAACAGACAAATGAGCAAAATAGAGCCAGTGATATATAAACAAAGAGCAGACTGACAGCGACCAAAGGGGAAGGGGAAGGGGAAGGGGAGTAATGGGGGAAAGAAAGGGAAGGGTCGAGTCAAGGAACAAGTATAAAGGACCCATGGTCATGAGCAAAAGGTAAGAACTGACTATGAATGTGGGAGTGGGGGTGGGCAGGGCAGGGGAGAGCAATGGGAAAAGGATTAGGACAACTGTAGTTGAACAACAATAAAATTAAAAATTAAAAAACTAAAAGCATATTAAAATAAAAATAGTACATTGAAATATTATTTATCTTGATTACTGAGTTTTCTGGTACCCCCTTAAAATGTGACCCTGAAGCAAGTGCTTCTAACACTTCACCTCAACACAGCCCTAGACCTGCAGTAACCTTCTAGATGAGTTATGCTCACAACTTCCTTTTAAAATGGATGCCTGATGCTCAGATAGACTAAAACTGTTAGAGATAGCAAACCAATTAATTACACCACCTATCAGGAGATAATTGTGATTTTCCCCTCCTTCTTCTCCTGTCTTCCCTTTTTACACGTTGGGTTCGCGGCTCAGCAGAAATCTTTGCCCATTTCCAACTGTTGGCACTGAGGAAGGCCGCATTGCTAATATGGTGCCGGGGAGCACTTCTCAATTTATAGAGGTGAAAGGCCAGGGTCCCACCCTCCAGGGATAAACCTCAAGACTGCAGAGCTGTTCCAGACACTTGCCAGGGCCCTTTGAGGCCCAAAGCATTCTTTTCTCTCTTGGAGTTTGTCAATTAGTTCTGGCAAAAATCAAGTTTCCTCACCCTGATCTTACCTCATCTACACAGGTTTCCCTGAGAAAATATGGAAAAGAAACTCTTATAATCCTGAAATATCAGAAGTAAAAAAGCCCTCAAGGAGAATCTTACCCCAATGCCTTCCACTTAACAGCACTTATAACTTCCTGTGCTGTATCTCCACAGTCCCAGGAATCCCTAAGGCTGCCTCATAATAAAAATCAGGAGCAAGTCAAGAGCCAAGTTAATCAAGGAAGTAAACTACTATGGGCCCCAGTTATGCTCAGGGAGATCTGAGTCATCAGAAATGCAGCCCTGGCCCTGTAACTTGTTTATTAAGGATTTTCCTAAGGACAGAGACAAGGATCTGTAGTGGCTCAACTCCAAAGCTCTTCATGGGGTGGGATGGGACTGCAAAAGATTTGACTAGCTTTCATTTGAGTTGTGGAGCTTTAAAGGTTCTGCTTTAAAGGGGCCTGCCTTTCCTTCTGACAGGTCCAGGCACTGTGAAGGTAAAGTTTGCCTCCATGCCTCTTATCCCCCACCCCTCACCCCGTAAAGTGTCTCTCTAGGTTACATTGTCAGAGAATTTTGTTTTTATTTTAAAATATATCAAGAACACTTGCAAATGTGTTAGGATGGGCTTTGAGACATACAGCTTCCTTCACATAGCCACATTTATAAGATTCACCTTGTGCAAAGCATCACATCCATTCCTCCAGCTTAAACAGTGAGGGTAATTTCTGGCTACATTTTACACGTGAAGAAACAGGCTTACAGTCTAGGTGACTCTGTAAGGCCACGTAGCTAGTAAGAGGCAAAAGCTTTGACTTTTGAATTCAGAAGGATGCCACATCTTGTGCTTGTTCTACAAAGCCACTCGCACCTCAAAGGTGCTAAGGTATGCCACAGCAAACTAGCTAGTAGAGGACCACAGGGTCAAAACCACTATCTTGATCTCATCTGATCTGCAATGAATTCTAGCATTATAATTGACTTCTGAGAAGCATACAACAAATCTAGGAACTTAGTGCTAGTCTCAATGGAATTCGCATAGCATGGCTATGAGGAATTTACCATTCTGTAGTTTATTCTCAGAAAAATTTCCTTTCAGACTGGTAGAAGACAAGGAAATCTCATCAATTGAAGGAAATGACTTATAAGGAAACTTTATTCACACAGGGGGGAGGATCAGAACACATTGTAGTTCAGTCAGTAAATACTAAATAGCCATGGCTAAATAGTAAGTACTAAATAGCCACATGCAGTTGATATGGAGTGTGTGTGTGTGTGTGTGTGTGTGTGGGCGTGCGCGAGCGCGCGCGTGCATGTGGCAAGTGGTCACAATGTCCTTGAGTAATATACCTATCAATTTTTTTTTTGTCTAAGCTAGCTGTCCTGTCATGATGACTGTAGTCAAGAACCCTGCCTCAACACCCATGTATTTCTCCAGCTTATCCTTACATAAAAGAGTGCCTTAGTATGCAGGTGCCACACTATCTCACAGTTCTTGTTGGCCCTGTGCTACTTCTGTTTAATTTCTTATATATATGAGTCCCTGTTGTCCAGGCAGTATGGATAATTTGTTACTGTCTTGCCTGCCGCCACGAGAATAAAGTTGGTGTGAATTCCTTCTGCAATGCCCCACTGTCATTTTGCAGTCTCACTGAATCCAAAGTTAACCTGCCTGGAGCTGAGCTCCTGCGGCACTTGGTACAGTCAGCAGGACTTGCCACAAACGAAAGCTATGGAGCAGGGGTCAGCCACGGGGCACGGCCACTCAGGGTGGGCTATCGGGTTGGCCTGCATGGATATGTGGTTCATGGTGGTGACCGTGTTGGAGGCTTCGGTGCCCCTGCAAGATTGGGAGAGGGTAGAAGTGACTCCTGAGGTGAGAGAAGAGGCTCTGCTGAAGATAGGGGGCTCTCTAGGGAAGAAAAGTGCCTGGGTAGGGGCTGGTGCTGTAGGCTGGCTATTTCTCTGTTCTGCATAAAGCATTCAGGGAGTTGCTTGAATTGGAAGCCCAGGTCCGAGAGTTGAAAGAGGACCTGTCTCAGGAGCAGGAATTGAGGGCTGCCTGGGAGAAAACATGGGAGCTATTAGAGGTGGAAGTGGCCACCCTGAGGGCCTGGATCAGGACTGGTTTTGTGACAGGATCAGAGGTACAGGTCATAGACTCCTCAGAGGATGAGGATGAGGAGGAGGATGTTGGGGAGGGCTAGACCTCACCCATTTCAGCCATGCCTGGGGTGGCGGTGGTGGTAATGCAGAAGATTAAGACTAAGTGTCCTTGAATGACTGAGGGTCAAGCCAGCCCCCTCTGCCAGTCACAGAGCACTCCACAGTGCATCCGTACTTGCAAGCAGAGCTGGTGGATTTGGGGAGCTGCTTCTGGCAAAAGGCGTCAGAATCTTTGGCGGCTTGGTTGCTAAGATTATGGGATGTAGGGGCGGGTGGCATTTTACTTCCTGGCCAGGGAATGGGTAAGCTTGTATCCAACCCCACGCACCCAGTGCTGAGGCAGCAGCTGCAGAATGCACACGAGACTCCAGGCAATCATTCCCTGTTAGATTGGATCAAGGCAGCTGATCGCATTACGTGGCCGAACCCAGGAGATCTTCCATCTACGTCCAGCAGGTGGCAGTTGTATACTGGGTTACAGCAGCTATTAGGAGAACTGGGACTGAAGGATGCTATTTATACTGTAATTTGAAAACTCATGGCCTGGATGAAGAAGTGTTCACAGCGAGAATAAGGGATTTGGTCCTACAAACTGCACTGTAGTAGTTATTCAGACCCAACAGAAACTACCCTGGGGAGGGGAGTAAAGGTGTGGTATACAAAACCAGGGAGGGACCTGATACCTGCTATTGTGTTATCTCAAGATATCTCTTTAGCATGCAGCCTACCGGACGAGCAAGACCTACCCTTGTTAGTACCACTAAAACCTGTTTTTAAAATCACCCTTAGGGTCAGTCTGTAGCAATGTGTACATGGACTGGGCATACACCCTTTGCTGAGGTGGCAAATGCCTTGGCATGCAGTGTCAGCACAGAGACGCCAAGCAGAATTGCCACCGGCTTACCATGGAGAGCGTGGATCCTTTGTTCCTGTCTCACCTGCTGCCACAAGAATAAACTTGGGACTTCTGGCCAAAATGGAGACATAGGTAGACACGCTGCATCTCCTTCCACAACTGAAAAGGAATACAACTACCTCAAAACTGGAGACACCCAGAAGTTCCAGAAAGTCGAGCTGCATGGAAGTTCAACAAACACAGATTTAAAGAAGAAAAACTCATCCAGAGAGGCAGGAGGGATGGAGCCGGGGCAGAGAGGAAGCAGTGAGGTGGCAGTGGCAGCTGTGGCATCGGCAGTGGCAGACCAGTGGAAAACGCAGTCACACCTTTAAAAAAAGTAGGGAGGAACACCTGGGGAGAGCTCTCAGCACCAGACCAGACAGTGCAGCTCACAGTTCCAGCACCAGGGAAAATAAAACCCATTGCTCGTGACTGAAAGCCAGTGGGGGTTGGGGCATGGGTAGAAGCTGCTGGTCTCTCAGCAGAGTTCCTTTGTTTAGAGGCCCTCAGAGTCCTAGAATGCCACAAACCCACCCATTCTGGGAACCACAGCCAGAGAAATAGCTAGAGACAGCCAGTTCCACACAGGAAGTGGGAGAAGTGCCTGGAAAAGGGGCGAGGGTTGAGCAAGCAGCTTTGTTCCCTCTCAGACTCCTCTCCCTCATATGGCACCACAACGTGGCAAAATGGGTCGCCCCATACTAACGAAGACCTAAGGCTCTGCCCCTCCCAATGTAGCAGTTGTGACAGCTCTACTAACACAGAGGCAAACACAGAAGCCTCTCAAGTTAATGAGACAGAGAAGTATGGCCCAAAAGAGAGAACGGATCAAGGTTCCAGTGGAAGAACTAAGCGATGAGGAGATAGGCAACCTAACAGACTGAGAGTTCAAACCACTGGTGATAAAGATGCTCACAGATGTGACAGATATGCTGGAGTGTGGCAAATGCAGAAGGGAACAAGTGAAGGCTAAGTTAAGTGAAACCAAGGACAATCCACACAAAACCAATAGTAAAGGGAAGGAAGTCTGGGTTCAAATCAATGACTTGGGACATAAGGAAGAAATAAACAGTCAACCATTGTAGAAGGAGGAAACAAGAATTGAAAAAAAAGAATGAGGACAGGCTTAGGAACCTCTGGGACAACTTGAAACGTGCCGTCATCTGAATCATAGGAGTGCCAGAAAGAGAAGAGGAAGAGCAAGAAATTGAACCTTATGTAAAAATAAATAAATAAATAAATAATGCCAACTTTGGCAAAGGGAAGAGACATACACGTCCAGGAAACACAGAGTCCCAAACAAACTAGACCCAAAGAGGACCACACCAAGACACATCACGATTAAAATGCCCAAGGTCAAAGATAGAGAATCTTCAAAGCAGCAAGAGAAAAGCAGAGTTACCTACAAAGGGGTGCCTGTAAGACTATCAGCTGATTTCTCAAAAGAAACATTGCAGGCCAGAAGGGACTGGTAAGAAGTATTCAAAGTGATGAAAAACAAGGATTTACAACCAAGATTACTCTATCCAGGAAAGCTATCATTTAGAATGGAAGGGCAGATAAAGTGCTCCCCAGACAATGTGAAGTTAAAGGAGTTCATCATCACCAAGCCCTTATTATATGAAACGTTAAAGGCACTTATTTAAGAGAAAGAGGGTCAAAACTATGAACATTAAAATGACAACAAAGTCACAACTATCAACAACAGAACCTAAAAAATAAAAACAAACCAATAAAAGTAAACAGGCAACCAGAATAGGAACAGAATCATAGGCATAGGGATCATTTGGAGGGTTATCGGCTGGGAAGGGGAAGGAGGAGAAGTAGTGCAGGGATTAAGGAGCATAATTAGTAGGTACAAAATAGGCAAGGAGACATTAAGAATAATATAGGAAAGGGTGAAGCTGAAGAACTGGTATGCACAACCAATGGACATGAACTAAGGGGGGTGGGACTGCTGGAAGGAAGAAGGATACTGGGTGGAGGGGAGCAAAGAGAAAAGAAATTGGGACAACTGTAACAGCATAATCAATAAAATATACTTAATTAAAAAAATCAACTTGGCACCTTCCTCCAAAGAAACCCTTTTGTTCCTCTAATGTGGGACATTGAAAAATTAATACCTGCCTTTTGTCATCTAGTGGTTATGGATTGAATGATGTCTTTTAACCCTGTTGCCAAAACTGTTGTCCCGAGAATACAACAAGGATGCCAGCCCGTTAAACCAAGCACGCCATTGTCCGGGGACAACCAACGGACCTGGAGTCTGCAAGACCCTTCCCCATGTGAAAAGACCACCCTCCCCTCCACACCCCCATTCTTATTAGCGATGTCTGGACCCAAGGGTAGGTAGGCCGACGGCCATGTCCAGAAGCAGTTAGAGGAGCTCCAGACCGTCACCCATTGTCCTTTATAAGATTATAAAGGGTCTTAAGTCTGAGAGGGGGGATTGTTATTTTTTATTGTTAGAATAATTAGTTAATTGATTAATTAATTAATTTTAAAAAAGAACAATATAGGAAAGGATGAAGCCAGAACTTGTATGTACGACCCATTGGTATGGACTGGGTTGGGGGGGTTGCTGGGGGAGGGGTGCTGCTGGGTAGAGGGGAGCAAAGGGGGAAAATTGGAGCTATTGTAACAATATAATTAATAAAATATACTTAAAAATAAATAAATAAACTTGGAATGAATTCCCTCTCAAACACTCCACTGTCACTTTTTGGTCTCACTTAATCCAAAGTTAACCTGCCTGGAGCTGAGCTCCTGCAGCACAGTAGCCCATCTGCAAATTCCTGACAAAGATCGAGAAAACCGTACCCTCGGGATTAGAGGGGAGATTATCAAGTTATATGTGTAATGTGGCAGAAACAGGGGGTCCACAGGTGGCAAACCTCTGGATCATAATGGACAAACCATATTACTTAGAGATTTGGACATGAGTTATATCTTTATGTCTTGGGTGCTCAGAAAATTACCTAAGGTCAGATATAGACCCAAGCCCAACACTGTATCACTAATCCTTGGATTTAGACCCACTCCCCTCTTTTGCCTCAGATATATCTGATTAAGAAACACGACTTTTTTTTTCTAGCCCTGGCTGCTGTGGCTCAGTGGATTGAGCATCGGCCTGCGAGCCAAGTGTCGTTGGTTCAATTCCCAGTCAGGGCACATGCCTGGGTTGCAGGTCAAGGTCCCAGTTGGGGGCTCGTGAGAGGCAACCACACATTGATGTTTCCCTCTCTTTCTCCCTCCGCTCCCCTCACTCTGGAAATAAATAAATAAATAAAATCTAAATAATAATAAAAAAGTTAACAATAGAATGTATATTTTAAAAAAAAGAACACAACGACTTTTTTTTTTAATTTTTAAATTCATGTTGTTGCCTAGCTTATTTATTACCTTGTACTTGCATAGTCCAACTGCTCAGACGTATTGGGAAAGACAGTCGTGTAGTGTGTTGTTCAACTTGCCTAATGAAGGGGCGCCCAGATGGCATGGAATGCTGCTGTGGGGATGGGGTGACTAGCTACAGAGTTGTTGAAGGGACTGTTAGTTTACAACTTAGTGAGCAGCCAGTCCAGCAGTTGTTTTCTAGCCATGTTGTCCATGGCTTCATCCAGTTGTCGTTCCTTGGCAAACCTCATTACTTCTCGAAGGAGATCTCCAACACTGTACCCCTTCTCTGCTGCCTTAGCTGAAACTTCTGGAAGCTGTGGAGGGAGCAGAGATAGCTTGAGTCATGTGATACTTTTGAAGAAAGGTCTCAGGTGGATAAAGTGAACTACCCCCCTCACCCACCTTTCCGCCCATGACTAAGATTAGAGTAAAAGCTTTCGCTGATCCAGGACTGCCTTCCCTCTCCTTTTTCCTTGACCCTCCTCTAATGTCATAGATCAAAATGAAAAACATAACTTCATTTTGAGCATCAAAAAACAAAACCTGGAATCAGTTGTCTTTACTAAATACTTCTCTCCAAGGCCTGGGTCTTTTGGTTAGTCTGTGCTGATTGCTAGGTCAAGGTTAGGGGTGGCCATCTCCCCCACCTTCCTAAAACATATTTTACCAAGTAGTTTGTTTAAAGGGCCACTGAATTTAAAAAAAAAAAAAAAAGCTAATCTTTCTCGCCTCCTCTTGGCTGAAATGTGCAGACCCCGAGGTGCTACAGCCTCAATTAATGGTTCATTGCTTTTGTGTCTTTTTATGAGGATAAAGTAATTCATAAAGCACATGGTAAAGAGCATACTTGAGAAAAATTTGGACTGCTCGTGAGCCCTAAGTACAGTTTTGCCTCACTTCCCCTGCCCAGTCTAACCATCTTTCTTCTTGTGCTTTGCCATTGTTTACCTTCTCCAGTTGTCCATCATCATCTCTCACGAAACAGAGCACAGGCTCCTTAAATTGGGAGGCTGCAATCCACTGCAGGACAGCCTGGAGCTGTTTCTGCAAGCTACTTGTTGAGCACCAATTATTGATGATGACTTCCGGCCCAGAAAACTCTCGATAGTTCTGTGACATTGCACTACTGTGACTGCATCTGGGGCCACCAACTTGGAAACTTGGGTTGTGTACCAAGGCTGCTTGTTCTTCCAATTCGGCCAGGGCTTCCCTGTTGTTGTGATACCTAGCCATGATAAGGCACAGCTTCCTCACAGGTTCTACCAGTTGATTGATGAATTGCCAGTTCATTTGCATCATCCCGCTGGCAAAATCAAGGTCTAAATTCTCCTGGAATTGTTTTTCCCCTCTCTTGGACATTGAAGTTGCTTTGTTTGGCCTGGGCTCAGAAGGCTTGCTCTCCCCTTCAGATTGCTCTTCACTGTTGAAGGAGGTCTCACTGAGCAGTTTCTGAATCAGTGATAGAATGATGTTTGACATATCGGACTTTTGGCACTCCGCCTGTTGTTGAGTCTCCTTTACAGAGGTAGATGGCCCAGGAGCTCCACAAGATTCTAGATGTTTCACTGAAAGTGCCTTGGCACTTTGGTCACTTGCGTTCTTTTCAAATTGGGCACTCTGAGTCCTATGGCCTATGGTGGAACCAGGATAGTCATCTTCAAGTGCATCTTTGGCCTCGGCCTGCTGGGTCAGGTGGTACTGAATCAGCATAGGGGCAGAGACAATCAAGTCCTTCGCCAGTGACTCTGTGGAAGGGCTGATCTTCTCTCTTTTTTCTTCCTTACTCACGCATGCTTTGCCAGCCATCTCGCCTTGGTTTCGTTGTTTTTGGTTCCACATGGACAGGCTCTCCTTGAGGATGTGTTCAGCAACTCTTTCGGCGCTAATCAATGACTTGCACTCCTCTGGTTTTATTTTGCATTTGTCCTTCCCCTTCAATTCAGTTTTCATGGTGGAGAATTCAAGACTTTGGTTTTGACTTTGGTTCTCGTATTTTTGAGACTGTGGGAGCCGGCCTTCAAGGATGCGTACAACAGAGGCTGTGATTTAGACTCCTTCTCTCCAAGCAGAACAGTAGCCAGGCGCTTCAGCATGGCCTCCATTATATGTGTAGCATTTTGTTTTCCGTGGTTGAACAGACTCTTCTTGACAGCTGAGATAAAGTCGCAGTCAGTCATCAGGGCCGCAGTGATATTATGCAGGTTCTTCAAGCAGGAATCAATCAAATCAGAGACAACTTCCTGGGTGTGTTTTAACAACACCCTCTTCAGGACCACACAAGCGGGAATTGGCTTCCCAGGAGCATGCACTTTCAAGGTCTTCAAAATGGAGACCATAAGGTCAGATGCCACCTGATTTGCATAAACCGTGAGTCCTTTACTGATAGAGTGTGAAAAATCTTTGCTCTCTTGTTGGCACATCTCTTTGTCTACCCCCTTGTTCTTGTTGGATAATTCACTATACATAAACTTTTTCCTGCCACCTTCCCTGCCCTCTTCTCCAGTGCCCCGCCTTTCCACATAGGATATTTCCTCAGCATCATGGGCCATGTCAGAAACGATCTTGCTCACAGCGCTGCGGGGAGTGTTTTTCCCTTTGTTCCCAGAGGGTGGATAGATTGAATGACGAAAGCATTTGCTTCCATTTTCCAACTTCTTGATTTCATTACAAGGCATCTCCATTACCAGATTAGATAGCCGGATGATGGTGAAGGAAAGGTCATCCATGGGACATTCTCCCTCAGGAGAGATTACTGCCCTGTTAGTGCTAGAAGATTTTGCTGGAGAGGTGGAAGGACTCTGATTTTTGTTGGTATTCTTGGCTGCAGTCATGTCTACATGTGGGCTTTGAGGTCTATTGGCCATGTAATCGATATTCAGTTTATCATCATAGATGCTGTAGCAGTTTGCAGAGGGTAATTTGTGATGTTCATCTTCATCTCCTATTTTATGTTTGCAGCTAGAGGCTGAGGGACTTAGTGCATGTTCGAAACCCAAGGCATACTTCTGGATATCATTTAGAAGCCAATTTACAACAGTTATAGGATCAGAGGGAGCTTGTGTGAAAAGGCATATAGATCCGTCCATCTAAAAAAAAAAAAAAAAAAAAAAGAACACCTAAGAGTTTGGGGAGGCTACTTTCCCCCCTTATTTTATTTAGAAGACATATCTTTCTAAACTGCATACATTAGGGGTTTACCCTTTAGGATTTGCATGGAAACATAATACATAATTATATCCCTTTGAGCACAAGTGGTAGCGTGTCAATTTCACATGAGCACGTGTGCTTATCTCAACATGTGTCAAAAATGTATCAATGTGTCTGTCATGTGTGTGTGTGTGTGAATAACAGTATAGCAATTCATAAGTGGGGACATCTCAGTAGATGTGAGAATGTTCAGTCTGTGTTGTTAGCGTGTGTGTCCGTGTGCACATGTCAGTGCACATGTATGCCTGCCTGTGTGTAAGCCTGTGTAACAATGTGTTGACATCAATACCGATTTTATATGTTTCCTGTACGGGCCAACGTGTGCATGATAGCGTGTACATTTTGTACACTGTGTGAATGTAAAAATGAATGTGTATGTCAGTGTGTCTGAATATGTAAATGACAAGTGTCGATTTGAGTGATCTGCATGTTTGTTTATAATACAAATCTAATAGAATGTATCATGGAGCTATACCTATATGTGTATTAATCCTGTCTGCAGCGCGGCCTCCTGAGACTCAACGGTTTGGCTGAACTAAGTGGCTGGGTTGGTGAAGAATGGGGTGGTTTGTGGGCTTCACTTTAAAACTGGTTTCTCTGTTCTATCCTAATGGCTTGGACCGAAAGGGCCCAGAGGTCTAAGAGTGGGGAAAGCTAAACTATTTCCCTCAGCCCAAACTAAGTAGAATGGGCAAAAGGGTTTTGGACAGGTGAGATGCGCCTGGCACACCTTCCTCCAAAGAAGCCCGTTTCTTTTCCCTAATGTGGAACATTGAAAAATTAATCCCTGCCTTTTGTCATCTAGTGGTTATGGATTGAAGATGTCTTTAAACCCTTTTGCCAAATCTGTTGCCCCCAGAATACAACAAGGATGCCAGCCTGTTAAACCAAGCACGCCGTTGTCTGAGGACAGCCAACTGACCTGGAGTCTGCACGATCCTTCCCCATGTGGGAAGGCAACCCTCCCCTCCACACCCCCACTCTTATTAGGGATGTCTGGACCCAAGGGTAGGTAGGACGAACGACAACCATGTCCAGCTTGAAGCAGCTAGAGGAGCTTGAGACCTTCGCCCATTGTCCTTTATAAGATTATAAAGGGTCTTAATGTCTGAGAGGGAGGGATTGTTATTTCCTATTGTTAAAATAACTAATTAATCTTTTATTTATTTAAAAAAAAAAGAATAAAAAAAGAATAAATTCACATGTTAACATATATAGTAATTAATAGATAATAGATAATACATCAATAAATGTTTATGTTCAATGTGGATCGGTGCTAATATAATGACTGTGTATGTCAATAAATTGGGTATCAGTTTATGTTATATTTATATGCTACGTGAATGATTGAGAATGTGTGTCAGTGTTGCACACACCCTGGGTATTTGAGTACTTGTGTGAATACGTGAGTGGGGATGTCATTGTATTTGTGTCAAGGTATGTATCAGTGCATTCAAATGTTGTTAGTGTCACTTTGCTTAAGTTTGTATGTGTGCGTATCAACATGAGGTATATTTACAGAGTGGGGCGAAAAGTAGGTTTGCAGTTGTATGTATGGAAAATAATAAGTAATAATTCAAGAATAAACCGTTTCACATACTCATAACTGTAAACCTACTTTTGCCCCACCCTGTGTAAGAGTGCATGCCTATCACCTGAACTTGTACAGTCACTGTGTTTTGATCGAGGCTCATGTGTGTATGTTTATGTGTAGTGTGCATGTTTATGCATAGTGTGCATGGATGCATATATAGATGTTGATGTGTCACATGTGGGTATGTCAATGCAGCTGACTCTATACCTTTGTGTAGGTGAGTCATTGTTTATGAATATACACACACATGTGTTGTTTCAATGCTTGTGTGTGTTCACCAGTGTCATATGTAGACACGTAGCCAGGGATGTGTGTGTCACTGCTCGTATAAATTATTTTGTATATATTGCTGTGTGTCAGTGTAAATTATGTGCATATGCTCATGTCTAGATATGTGTATATGTATTATACATGTCTTCCACTCCTTGCTAAGTACCATCGTCCTCTTTACCCCTTCCATTTCTTCATCTCCTTACTTTCTACTGAATCCCTAGAAGTTTGAGGTCATGATAAGTTCAACATTTTGAAAATGGGTTTAGGTTACAATCAAGGACACCTGCATTATGTGTAGGAAATATGTGCTGCACTTTTAAGAATAAACATTAGGTATAATTTATCCCTTTCTTAAGACTTCAAAATGGAGTCCTCCTTCCAACTAAACCCAAAACTCTTTGAAGAATATTTTTAAACTTTTTTTCTTCCTTAGGAGCCACTCTCATCACTCCAAATGTGTCTGAGGCCAGAAATGTTGTTCCTGGTTATAAGATAAGCATAGAGATGCAGAACAAAAAAAAAAAATTGACTCCTTTGAGATAAAACCAAATATCCTATTTCAATATCAACTACTCCAGGTTTGTAGGACTGTGAAGGTGACTTGTCATGGGCCAGGAGCCCAACAGATATAATTTAGGTAGTTACAGAAAAACAAAAGGACTTGCATGTGACAGTGGTATCCAAATCGAATTGCTTCTAACTTTACGCTACCTAACAGTCTGTAATCTCTTAGGCAACAGGTTTGGGGAACAAGCCACTACAGTTCTTGGTCATTGTGGATTCTCTCTGTTCCATATATGCTTGTTCTTTTTCTTTTTTTGGACACTGGGCAATGTGGAGCACACAAGCCCAGTAGAAGACAACAGAAAGCACTGAAAAAGATCATGCTTTCATTCCACATCTTTGTTAGGATAAGGGTAGCAAGATTCTGTTTGGAGTAGGGACCTGCAATCAGGGAAGGGCATTCTGAACCTCTGTGATTAGTGCCATTGTTAGATACCTGGACATTAAACTTACCTGACTTTGAACTTAGGCCTGTGAACTCTGGAATATCATAGTAGCCAAATGTAGGGCCTTGTTTGGAAATATTTCTCTTACCTTTTGTGAACCAGAGTCTTCGGTGTCAGCACTGGACTCTGGGAATTAGAAAGGGTGGACTCGGAAGCTAAGCATACCTTAGACTGGTTTTGCCTCTCAGTAGCCTTGATTATAATAATTTCTTTCTCTTTCAGATGGTGTTGCGTTAGGTCACCTCCGGAACAGGAACCACCAGCATCCTATGGGATGAAGTGGTGAGATTCTTATGAATAACTGCTTTTTGAGACTTCTCCAAGCTGCCCTCTCCAAAACATGAATGTCATATCTCTTATCTTTTCCTTTCAATGGAGAAGGATAAGTAGGCTTGTGATGCTAGCTAATGTTTGAAGAATGAGATATTGTTCTCCTCACAAATTACTACCCCTCCAGAGGCATTCACAAATCCATAAATCTTAGGAATCATATTTCATGTATCGTCAAACTTTTGGACAGTTTTCTCACTGTTCTGACATGCTACCTTCCATGCTGTAATTCTTTCAGGCCTACCAGCAAATTAAGTTCCTTCTAGAATGAGATTTGGCATCAAGAGTGACAGTATATTCTCAACCGGGGGTTTGGGGTTTTCAAAAATGATGGCTGCCCACCTGAATCTCCTCCATCCTTCCACCCTCTGGCACAGACTTTCCCTTTTATTATGCTGCCACTGATAACTCTTTCAGCAGTTTCTCACTCATTCCAACTCTGAGGGGAGCAGAGAATACTCACCTTGGAACCTTTATCTTCCACTTTCAGGGTGGACACATCGACAAAGCATATCTGCACCAAATTAGGACAGCGTATTGAGGAAAATTCTAGAGAAAAGACTGCGGTTTCTCTTTGAGACGATAAAGCACCTACCGCATAGGGGTTCTTGTGAGGATTGATTGAGAGTGAATACAAAGCTTTCAGCAGAGTACCTGTACATAGTAAGTACTCAATAAATGCTATTAGGCAGAGAGAATCTTATCATTATTGTATTTCCTAGATAAGAATACCTACCTGTCAGAGATGCCCAAATTACAATACCTACATTTACTGAAAAAAGTAAGAAGAAAGGTGCCTTGCCCAACTGACGCAAACTCAAAGCTGAAACTTACATTAGAACTCAATTCAGGAAACTAAAGAGCAACACAAACAAACGAACTAAATAGGCAAAGACTAGAATAGTAGTCAGTAGGGGGGAGGGGGGAGCGGGAGAAGGGGGATAAGTAAGGGAAGGGTCTAGTCAAGGAATGTATATGAATGACTCATGGACATTGACAACGAGGAGGGATATAACTGTGGGAGAAGGGATGGGCTGGGAGGGAGGAGCAATGGGGGGAAATGGGACAACTGTAATTGAATAACCAAAAAATAAAATTATAAATAAATAAATAAATAAACATTAAAAAAAAAAAAAAGAAACCAATTCCCTGGCTTTCAGTTAGAGCACTTTCAACTACCGTAGCGTTCCCCAAAAGTGGTGTTTTTGCTACTGATGTTATAGAAAACTTTAAGTGATACATGGATAAACATTTCTGTGTTTAATATATGTACTTTTTTGTTGTTTAGTAGGAAAAATACATACTAAAACATAAAACCTGTGACATTATGGATAATATTGCTTAGGTTGATGGTAATTTTTAAATGTCAGTCAATTAAAAAAGCATTAAATACATAACAGTACGAATGGCATTTGAACGTGATAAAAAATGTGAAGTATTACACATTTTGCCCTCCTGTGGGAGTCCCACTTGAGTGCAACTTACTTGTAGCTAGCTGATATTATGATTCCATTAGGCTGGTAAAACTAGGCAACCACCACTCCTCCCTCCCCTGAGGCTCCCCCCACCCCCCTCCCCAGCTACTCTTCATTCTCCCCCTCCCTTCACGTGTCCCTCTGTGATGTATAAGCATACTGCGCCCCGCCCCCGCCCCCACCCCCACCCCCCAGCCCACAAACTTTACTGAACTTGATATCTTAGAGAAACGACACTATCACCCTCCATTAGTCTATTCTGGGTTCCAGGATATCTGTATCCATAAAGCAATCCTTTCCACCCCTTAGTAGGAGTAATTTAGTATCTTACCACTTTCCGTTCCTGTTCTTGCTGTCCTTTTGGGCTATGGAGCTTGACCTTGCACACACCCCTGGCGCTGTGTAACCACTCAATATTATCAGGCCTCTGGAAAGGCAAAAGAAAAGGAATCCGAAAGGCTTATATATGGTTTTTAGAAACTGGCTCAGTTTGGATAAGAAGGCCCTGGAACTCAGCTATGTAGTTCATATTGGGTTAGGCTAGAAACTGGTGGGGTGAGTAGTGGGAAAGGGATTCTCTGAAATTATCAGGATCATTTTAGCATACTTCGTTGGGAAGCAAATTTAAAAGGAAGTATAGAGAACGTGGAGATTAACTTTAGAGACTTATTTCTACTAAACTCCACTAAATCTCACCTGCCTCTACTTCCTTTGCCATTCTTAAGCACCTTCAAGGAATCAAGCATACCTCATCCCCCTTAATTGAATTTTAGTTAACCCCAGTTCAACCAGAGCCTTTCTCATGATATAAGGAGTGAAATGGGATAAACAGCTGTAACACTTACCACATAGAGCCATTGGAGAAGACTAAGGCCAACACTAGTAGAGTGAAAAAATAACCTTTTTAATTAAAACAACATATGAGATCCCACAATAGAACAAGATTCTGAACACTGAGAAAACTCGGTCTAATAGCTATAAAAACCAGGCCCCGATCCCATAGAACCATATTTAATTTTATTTTTGAAAGAATAATCATCTCTGCCAACTTCTCTTACCACTCCCCACCACCTACCACCCCAGCCTGGAATTAAAAGTAAAAAGAAAGTGGAAAAAGCCCTAAATAATGTTTGTTATGTAAGACCTTAGACGCATGTACAGGAAGACAGAGTTATGGGTTCAGTAGAATTGTTTTGGTACCTCGTACTTGGATTTGACTTTGTTTTTTAACTAACAAGAGAAACTTTTTGCCAAATGGTAGAGGGCTATTGAATTCCTCTCCTCCAACTTCCTTCAAAATTTAGACCCCTTTAACCTCTAGCTCCCTTCTCCTCTTCCCCTCTTTTTCCCCCTCCCTTCCTCCCTTTACCTTCTTCCATTTTTCTCTCCCTCTCTCCCTCCTATACTCAGCTATCCTTTCACCGGATAGTATTACATGCCTACCCTTTATGACCCCCCCAACCCTCCAAGATCTTTGAGGGTCTCCCAAACATTTAGGAAAAGGCTTCCCATACCCTCAAAAGAGGGGGTTTCTTTTTTCCCAGAACTAGAGATCACTAGCCTAGAAACAAAGAGAGGGAGGCAAAGAGGTCTCTCGTGTCCAGATTCTAAAGAACTGTAAAAAACAACAACAACAACAACAACAACAACAACAAAATATATAAACTCATTACCTTGATAATGAAGTTCTTTTGGCTGAAAATGTGCCACCAAGAAAGGAGATGTGTCCCTTTAGATGGATCTGGGCAGTGTCAAGTTCTCGGGTACCCGCAGCTGGCTGCTGCCCTTGTCAGCAGTTGGACAAGACTGAAGGGCCAAAGCCTTTCCTGCTGCTTATGACCCTGGGACATGACACCAGAGTTTGTTGGGTCACAATGCCTGAAACCATAGCAACTGCAGCAAAAGTGTAGCAGGCTGGCAAACTCAACATCTCTTCATATGAAAACCACCTCAAACTGCCTTCTGTATGACAACCTTCTGTTCTCTCTAGAAGGGTACACATAATCCTTTCATGTTTTGTCCAGTTCACACCTTGAAACCTCCTTTCTCTTTCTTCTTCTTGCTGGACTTCCAGAACAATCTAATCATACTCGTTACCAGTAGAGTCTATTTTTCACAGAGCAGTGTTGATTTTCACATCTTAGCTTAATTTTCTTTGGTTTCCCCCCTGAAGGTTCAGAGTTAGAGACAGAGTTAATCAAAGTCCTTTCTGGGTATCCTGAATGAAGGTATGAAAATAGAAAGTTGGAGACTTCCTTAGCAGCTTCTGTGGTTTTATCTCGCCATTAAGACACTTTTAGTCAAAAAGAAGTTCAGAAGACTTGTGCAATATTGGAGTAGGTTATTTCATAAGAACTTGAAATAATTCTTTTCTCGTGCATTTGGATGCTATGATAATCCTTCCAGTCTGACATAAGATGTTCGTTCTTTCCTCAACTCCCCATACTCTCCTAAAGCCTTGACCACCAGCTAGCACTAGGACTTCTACTTCATGACATTGCTGTTTCTTTCTATAGCTGACAATAACAGCACAAAGTTGGGTGTCCTTAGGATCCTGGGTGCCTAACTGGTCCAACAAGCTCTAACCTTCATCATGAAACATTATTAGCCCAGAATAAAAGCCAATAGTCTTGGGACAGGGTCAGCCTTTCAGAGGCTCCTCAAGCCCCTCTTTATTATTCTCCACTATCGCCAGTGCTGGGTTTCTTGGTACGGTATTCTTTAGAAGGTCATCTATTACACTTTGGGGTGCCTTTAGCTTATCCCCAGTGTGGAACCACTCGCCCACAACCAAATGACTTGCAGGGCGCTCAAGTGTTATTTTGTTCTCTCCTTTTATTTTTTCCACATGTCTCCACTTTAACCTCCTACATGAGAAGAACTGCATCTGAAGTTTTAAAAGATCGGTTGAGATGATTCTCCTAAACGCTAGGGTTTCATAGTCTTGGTCTGACTTCATTTGTTACTTTCCCTGTTACCTCTAGGATTTCATGTCTTAAACTTGTTGTCCAGTTCTGATCTTTTTAGTTCATGGCATCGAAGAGAAACAGAGCTGGACATCTGTTAAAGGTGGCAAGGTAGATTTTATTCAGGCTACTGCAGTAGAGGAGAGACTTTAGATAACTAGAGCTCAACTCCAGTGCAACAAAAGGCAGGAGCCCTTTAAATGCTGGGGTGTGCTAAAGGAAAAGTATTGAGGGACATTTTGGGGGCCAACGGAGTTTGATCACCATGATCAGGGCCTCTGCGTTTGCTAACTGGCACTTATCAAAGTTGAAGTCCTATCCTTCCATAGAGATTGGGAAACAGAGGCTCTGTCTTTCTTGATGATTACATTTCGAAGGGATGGCTCCCAGGTCCTGGAAACAGATATTTCTGGGTTGTAGAAGATATGTCTCAGAGGGACAGAGAAAGGATTTACAATTACAAGTTCTGTAAATGCTCTATGAAAAGGGAGGGGAGGCAGGGGCCCATGGTCAGGTTTTGGCTGAAACAGACAGGGAATTCTTTTGGCAATGTTGAGCTTTCCCAGGCCGGTATATTAAGGAGGCTGGGATCATCATTCTAAGGACATGCCTTGAGCTCATAAAAACCGAAAGTTGGAGTTTTTATAAGCCAAAGGTGAGGCCTAATTGAGAAGAAGGTTCAGATAAGCCTGACTATATCAAACCATTATTTTATATACCTTAAATACACACAGCTTTTATTAAAAATTAATTTTGGTCAAGAAGGGAGCTTTCGTCAATAGCGATGGGCTAAAATCCACAGTATAGAACTTGTTTTTCCTTTACCACTCTTTTGTCACGGGGAACTTCTGATATTTAAGTTGGAGCTCCTGTGTCTGGCTCATGTCTATGGAATAAGAAGCAAAGAAAGGAAATGTTTATTTATTCTCCAAGCACAAGAATGTATATCCCTAAGGTTAAAAAAACAAAACAAACAAACAAACGGACAAACAAACAAACAAAAAACCCTCTGTGTCTCCAAGCCCAGAAGGGAAAATCTGTGATCTGGGCCTGGAAAAATGTCTTATCAAATCCTCCAAACGACAAAGAGAGAACTCTTATTGATGATTAGAGCCCTGTCCCATGGTACCCCAACCTTGTCATCCTGGAGGCTAACAAGAGCAGTTTTTGGATGATAAACCAGTAATGAAAATGCAAGGAGGCTCAGTCATATGGTACTGCCTCTTCTTTCTCTTAAGCTGCTGAGGCTCTCAGAGTGTCCCGTACTGACAGATGGGGAAGAAAGGATGTTCAGAGTCAAAAAAAAAAAAAAAAGGAACATGCTACATTAGTGTGTGGATATGTGTAAAGTAGTATGCACTTAGGTTATCCTCTAAGAGACAAACATAAATATGTTAAACCCAGAAGCTTTGGTCACCTTTTTTTCCCCCTAAGACCATCATTCATTTTCTAGCCTTGTTTATTCTATCCAAATATCTTCTCCTCCATACAAACTTGTGAATAGCCATACAAATCACACTTTAACTATGCTTTCAGTTTGTATTTGATTTGAAAGAGCTATTAATAAAAATGGAACCTGTGTTTGTAATGTAATTATTATGAATAATGGCAACATGAAGTTGAACTGAACCGAACTATCAGCCTTCATGAAACTGGTCTGCCTGTCAGTGCCACCAAGTATCTTTCAGCCTCAGATTTAGCCTCCCTAATTTAGTTTATGCAATGATACTGTGACCATTAGGTTTAATCAACTTTTCCTATTCTTGGATCACCTACACTGAAACCTTGAAGACAGGTTCTCTCTTTCTCTTCGTATCCGTGGTGATACGGGCTACAGAGTTGGGCTCAAGAAACAAATAACGGTTTTGAAAGTTCAGGCAGGAAACATAATTCAGAAAGCATGGAGTCATGGAATCTGAAATAATAACAAAGATTTTGGTTAGCTATTTGAGTGGGCAGCGTTCTTCATAAAGCAAAAACTCACACTTCAGGCATGCCTCAGAATCACCTGGAGAGCGTATTGAAACAGATAGTTGGGCCCCCTCCCAGCGTTTCTAACTCTGCAGGTCTGAACATTTGCCCGGTGCTGTGTTTTGCATGCATTTTCTCATTTATTTCTCACGCAGCTGTATGATATGGGTACTATTTTAATCCAGGTTTTATTAACGGCAAAATGGAGCCCAGAGAGGCCATTTGATTGGTGGTTCAGCCACTTCCGGTATGAGCCACTTCCAGTACGAGCCGCTTCCATTATCTTGGGGACGGGGGTTTACGTGTGTGTGCTCAGAGATTAGCACGCGTTTACTCTCTTCTAGGGTCCGAAGATGCAGAAGAGGAATCCCCATAGCAAAAAAAGCAAGGGTAAAAGGTACCTAGTCTGAATTTTTGGCCCTCTCTGGTGGTTTCAAGCCTGATTGAAAAGTGTTGATCGGTTATCTCGCCCTGCCGGTGAGCATGCTAGGGTCCGCGCACCACCTGTTGGCCGTTAGTGTGAGGCGGTTGGTCTGAAACCGTCGGTCGTGAGGCCGCTGGTCTGACGTGGTAATTCCGAGGCGGTTAGTCCCTTATCCCTCTGCCCCTCATCTGTTTGTTTTGTTATGTTCTGTTTTGTTTCGTCTTTTTTCCGTTACTGACTGGTGGGGAGCGGCTCTCCCGTGTGTAGCTTTAGCTTTCAATCCATGTATGGCTTGTTAATGGTGCTTTAAAAAAATGTTTATGTCAGAGCTGGAGAAGTGGCTGAGGAAACTAGGCTGTTAGTCGGGATTCTTTTTCGTTTTTTATCAGACCAACAAACTTTTCTGACAGAAAAGTATTTAAATGTAATATTAGTTGCTGACAGTTTTTCTCCTTCCCTCCAGAGAGTGTCTTTATTTGTCAATAAATGTTTCAAACAAAGGCCTCGGAGGAAAGAAAGGGGATCTGGAAGCATAAACCTCTTCAGGTTCCCTCATAGTGCTTATAGGCATCGATCCGCCCACACACCCTTCAGGATCGCCCCTGGTTTTAGGGACATTTAAATAGGATGAAGACTGCCCTAGTCTTCAGCTTTGTCAGGTAGTTGCCCCGCAGGGATGTCAGACTTAACCTTTCTGTGCCTGTTGCTCTCAAAGCTAGATGGTAATGAGTTCGTGTGGCCACTAGGAGTTCGCAGCTGCTTGGGAAACGTGTTTCCACACGGTACAAGATCACTCCATACAAAAACCCATTTTGCCAAGGCATTCCTCAAATTAAAAGGGAACTCGGCGAATCCCCCCTCTAGAATAACTTGCATCCGAAAACCTGCCGTTTTATGTATGTTACATTTATAACCTAATATTTCATAATTATTTATAATAGAGATGACACACTTATAACATTAATGTACTATTTCCTTAGTAGTCCCATCAAAAAGATGTGTTAGGTTCAAGGAAGAACTTCGCCTAACTCTCTGTATAGACTCTTAAGAGTTGCTCATGTACTTAGACACTCAGTAATCATTCTTGGTGATGTTGGGCTGAATATGACAACAGTGACTGTACTGGCAATAATGGTGTGCCGAACAACATGTCCTCTGAAATCCTTAGCAGTTGTATTTTAGCCTTGCTTTGGCACGTATCATGTTCTTTCGTGTGTTGGTAGTTATTTCATTATGAGCGTTACCTTTCCAAATACAGAATGAGTGTGTTTTACTCATTGTCATTTCTCCTGCCAGGGGTACTATTAGGTTCATATATATTAGTAAGTGCTTAAGGCTATTTATATAATTCAAAATCAGTGTGTGCATTGAAAACTGATATGTTTGTTATATGTCTGTTATATCGCAATTTTTGTTTTAAAGAAAGAAAATTACTGATAACGGTTGTTCAAGAATTGCTGTGCCCAGAACCATATAGAACTGCTTGGCCGTGACCAAGAACATTGGACTATTTTGGTACAAATTGCCTGGCTTATTGAACCAACTTCCTCACTGGTTCCATGGAGTCTTTCCTGTCACTCTTCAACAGACTTTTTAAAGAACCAATATATTTTATTACTCACTGTAATTGTATAACAGCTTCATTGACACCTAATTCAAATACCATCCATATAAAGTGTACAATTCAGTGACTTTCAGTGTACTCACAGAGTTGTGCAGTCATCACCAAAATAGATTCTAGAACATCTTCATCACCAAAAAAAGAGACCTCATGCCCTTTAGCTATCGTAACTCCCCCAACTCTATACCTCTCCAGCTGTTGGCGGCCAGTAATCTGCTTTGTGGATGTATAGATTGACTTATTCTGGACATTTAATATAAATGGAACCATATAATAGGTAGTCTGTTGTGACTGCTTTCACTTAGTATAGCTTTTTGCAATGAAGAGTTGTGACAACTTGTGTGGAAATGCTGTTTATGAGGACAGCTCATTAGAGACAGTGCCAAGGGCTTTCATTAGGGGCTGGTCCTCCAGGCACCCTCTGCCTAGCACATACCAAAATCCCAGAGTCCCAGGGGGAAAGCTGTTGTTCACCATAAATCATATTGTTTGCACAAACAGTTAAGGTACAATAAGCTACTCTCATCAGTTGGGATAGTGGGAGCCCTTCCCTCCGACCAAATCCAAGTTCCTAGATCCCAGCCAAGGGCCAACCTTGCAAGCAGGATTTTCAAAAACGATAGCATTGTCAGGCCCACTATGTTAACTCTTCTCTGCACAGATTTTGATACAGATTGTATTGATTCTGTAGATCAATTTGAGGGCTGCCATCTTAACAATATTAAGTATCCTACTTGATGAACATGGGATGTCTTTACATTTGTTTAGGTCTTTAATTTCTCTCGATATTTTGTGGGTCTCGGTGTACAAGTCTTGTAGTTCTTTGATTACATTTATTTTCTAAGTCTTTTATTATTTTTGATGTCATCGTAAGTAGAATTGTCTTAATTTTATTTTCACATTGTTTCTTGCAAATGAATACAATTGAAATAGAAATACAATTCAATAGAAATACAACTGAGTTTTGTATGGTCTTATGTCCTGTACCCTTGAGCTGGTTTATTAGCTCTCATAGCTTTCTTTTTGTGCTCATGGATTCCTTGGCCTATTAACGTGGATTGATTTTTTTGAACCAGCCTCGCATCCCTAGAATAAACCTCACTAGGTCATGGCATATAATATACTTCTTATATTTGGATACGTTCTGTTTGCAACAGCTTGCTAAAGATTTTGAGTCTATTTTCATGAGGGATATCGGTCTGTAGTTTTCTTTTCTCATACTGTCTTTGTATGGTTTGGTATCATGGTAAAAGTGTTCTCATATAAGTTGTTGTAAGGTATTTCCTCCTCTTCTGTGTCTTAGAGAGATGGTATAGAATTGATGTTAGTTATTCTTTAAACATTTAGTTTCATTCTTCAGTGAAATATTTTGGGCCGAAAGACATTTTTTAATTACAAATGCAATCCCTTTAAAACAATGGAACTATTCAAATTATGTATTAAATACTGAGTATATCCTGGTCGTTTCTGATTTCCAAGGGATTTTTCCATTTCAATTAAGTTGTCAAGTTTATATCTATCATAGGGTCTGTAATGATATCCTTTGTTTCATTTCTGCTATTGTTAATTTGTATTTAATTGTCAGTCTTGCTAGAGGTTTGTCAATTTTATTGATCTTTGCAAAGAACCAGCGTTCTGTTTCATTAATTTTCTCTGTTGATTTTTCTATTTTCTATTTCATCAATTTTTGCTTTTATCTTGAATATTCCCTACTTTATCTTTGCTTTGGATTTATTTTGCTCTTCTTTTTCTAGTTTTGATGTGGAGCTTAGATTGACTTTTAGACGTTTCCTCTTTTCTAATATAGACAGTGGGCTATAAACTTCTCTTGCAGCACTGCTCTGTGTCCTACAAACTTTGATGTATTGTATTTTCATACTCATTCAGTTCAATGCGTTTTTATTTGCCTTAATATTTCCCCTTTGATCAATGAGGTGCATTGTTTAGTTTCAAAGTATTTGGGGATATTCCTGTTACTTTTGTTATCGATTCCTTTGTGGTCAGAGGTAACACTCAATGATAATTTCGCTTGTTTTATGTTTGCTGGTTTGTTTTATTTATTTATTTTTCCTTTTATTTATTTATTTATTTATTTATTTATTTTGGTTTTTCAATTACAGTTGTCCCATTGTCCCCCATTGCTCCCCCCACCCAGCCCATCCCTTCTCCCACAATCATATCCCTCCCCATTGTCCATGTCCATGAGTCGTTTATACATGTTCCTTGACTAGTCCCTTCCCTTACTTATCCCCCTTCTCTCCCTCCCCCCTCCCCACTACTGACTGCTATTCTAGTCTTTGTCCTATTCAGTTCGTTTGTTTGTGTTGCTCTTTAGTTTCCTGTATTAGGGGATATCATACAGTATTTTGCTATCTTTGCCTGGCTTATTTCACTAAGCATAATTCTCTCTAGTTCTATCCATGTTGTCGCAAATGGCAGGAGTTCCTTCTTTCTTTCTGCTACATAGTATTCCATTGTGTAAATGTACCACAGTGTTTTGATCCACTCATCTACAGATGGGCACTTAGGCTGTTTCCAGCACTTAGCTATTGTAAACAGGGCTGCTATGAACATAGGGGTGCATAGGTTTTTTTGAATTAGGGTTTTAGGATTTTTCGGGTATAATCCTAGCAGTGGAATCGCTGTTTCAAAAGGCAGTTCCATTTTTAGTTTTCTGAGGTAATTCCATACTGTTTTGCATAGTGGCTGCACCAGTCTGCATTCCCGCCAACAGTGCAGTAGGTTTCCGTTTCTCCACATCCTGGCCAGTATTTGTTGTTTGTTGATTTGTTGATGATGACCATTCTGACAGGTGTAAAGTGGTGTCTCATTGTGGTTTTTATTTGCATCTCCCTGATGGCCAATGATGTTGAGCATTTTTTCATGTGCCTATGGACCTTCTGTATGTCCTCTTCGGAGAAGTGTTTGTTCAGGTCCTTCGCCCGTTATTTAATTGGGTTGTTTATTTTCTTGATGTTGAGTCATATAAGCTCCTTATATATTTTGGAGATCAGTCCCCTGTCTGCGATATCATTGGCAGATATGTTTTCCCATATGGTTGGTTTCCTTTTCATCGTGCTGATGTTTTCTTTTGCTGAGCAGAAACTCTTTAGTTTGATGTAGTCGCATTTGTTTATTTTTTCCTTTATTTCTCTTGCCTTAGGAGATGTATCCGTGAAGATATTGTTACGTGGGATATCTGAAATTTTCCTGCCTACGTTTTCCTCTAGGACTTTTGTGGTGTCACGTCTTACATTTAAGTCTTTAATCCATCTTGAGTTTATTCTCGTGTGTGGTGTAAGTTGGTGGTCTAGTTTCATTTTTTTGCACGTCCCTGTCCAGTTTTCCCAGCACCATTAGTTAGAGAGGCTCTTCTCACTCCATTTTATGTCCCTTCCTCCTTTATCAAAGATTAGTTGACCATAGAGGCCTGGGTTGTTTTCTGGACTCTCTATTGTGTTCCACTGATCTATGTGTCTGTTCTTATGCCAGTACCAGACTGTTTTGATCACAGTGGCTTTGTAGTATTGTTTGATGTCTGGTATCGTGATTCCTCCTGCTGTGTTCTTCTGTCTCAAGATTGCTTTTGCTATTCGGGGTCTTTTTGGTTCCATATGAATTTTTGGAGTATTTGTTCTAGGTCAGTGAAATATGTCAATGGCATTTTAATAGGGATTGCATTGAAACTGTAAATTGCTTTGGGTAGTAGGGCCACTTTGATGATGTTGATTCTTCCCATCCAAGAACATGGTATTTGCTTCCATTTTTTTTTTGTATCTTCCTTCATTGTGGCGTGATTTTCAGTGTACGGGTCTTTTTATCTCTTTGGTTAAGTTTATTCCTAGGTATTTTGTTTTTCTTGCTGCTATAGTAAATGGTATTTTCTCTTTTGCCTCTGTCTCCGATAGTTTATTGTTGGTGTACAGAAATGCCTTAGATTTCTGTATATTTATTTTGTACCCTGCTATTTTGCCAAATTCACTTATTATATCGTGTAGTCTTTTAGTGGGGTTTATAGGGTTTTCTAGGTATGCTATCATGTCGTCTGCAAATAGTGATAGTTTTACGTCTTCTTTCCCAATTTGGATGCCTTCTATTTCTTTGTCTTGTCTGATTGCTGTGGCTAGGACTTCCAACACTATGTTGAATAGGAGTGGAGAGAGTGGACAGCCTTGTCGAGTTCCTGATTTCAGGGGAACACTTTCAGTTTTTGTCCATTGAGTATGATGTTGGCTTCGGGCTTCTCCTATATAGCCTTAATTATGTTAACGTATGCTCCCTCTATTCCCATTTTGCTGAGTGTTTTCATCATCAATGGGTGTTGTACTTTATCAAATGCTTTCTCTGCATCTATAGATAGGATCATGTGATTTTTGTCTTTCATTTTGTTTAGGTGATGTGTTATATTTATTGCTTTGAGAATATTAAACCATCCTTGCATCCCCGGGATGAATCCCACTTGATCATGGTGTATGATCTTTTTGATGTATTGCTGGATCCTGTTTGCCAAAATCGTATTGAGGATTTTAGCATCTATGTTCATCAGTGATATTGGCCTGTAGTTCTTTTTCTTCGTTGTGTCTTGACCTGGTTTAGAATTAGGGTAGAAAGAGTTTGGGATTTTTTCCCTCTTCTTGGATTTTTTGGAATAGTTTGGTTAGGGTAGGAGTTAGTTCTTCCCTCAATGTTTTGTAAAATTTGCCTGTGAAGCCATCCGGTCCAGGGCTTTTGTGTGCAGGGAGCTTTTGGATCGCTGTTTCGATTTCCTCCTTTGTTATTGGTCTGTCGAGACTTTCTACTTCTTCTTGGTTCAGTTTTGGAAGGTTATACGTTTCTAGAAATTTGTTCATTTCTTCTAGGTTGTCGAATTTCTTGCCATACAGTTGTCTGTAGTAATTTCTTACAATTGTTTGTATTTCTGAGGTATCAGTCGTGATTTCTCCTCTTTCCTTTCTGATTTCGTTTATTTGTGTCTTCTCTCTTTTTTTCTTGATGAACCTGGCTAGAGGCTTGTCGATTTTGTTTATTTTTTCAAAGAACCAGCTCTTGGTTTTGTTGATTTTTTGGAGTGTTTGTTTAGTCTCTATGTCACTTAGTTCTGCTCTGATCTTGAGGATTTCCTTTCTTCTTCTTGCCCTAGGCTTTGTTTGTTGCTGTTGTTCTAGTTCTTGTAGCTTTAGGATTAGTTTTTTATTTTTATTTTTATTTGAGCTTCTTCTGTTCTTTTCAGATATGCCTGTATTGCTATGAACTTCCCTCTTAGGACTGCTTTTGCCGTGTCCCATAGGTTTTGGGCTGTTGTGTGTTCATTGTCATTAGTTTCTAGAAATTTCTTGATTTCCTCTTTGATGTCATTGTTAACCCATTCGTTATTTAATAGCGTGTTATTCATTCTCCATGAGTTTGGGTGTCTTTGATTCTTTTCTCTGAGGTTGATGTTTCGTTTCAAGGCATTGTGGTCTGAAATGATGCTTGATATCATTTCAATTTTCTTGAATTTGTTGAGGCTTGTTTTGTGTCCTATCATATGGTCTATCTTTGAAAACGTCCCATGTGCCTTTGAAAAGAATGTACATTTTGCTTCTTTGGGGTGAAAAGTTCTATATATATATATATATCAGTTAAGTCCGTGTGGTTTAGTGTGTTGTTCAATGCCTGTATATCCTTGGTGTTTCTTTGCTTGGATGATCTCTTTGTTGTTGATAATGGAGTGTTGAAGTCCCCTACTATGAGTGTGTTGTTGTTAATATCCTTCTTGTGGTCTTCTAGTATTTGCTTTATGTATTCGGGTGCTCCTATGTTGGGTGCATATATGTTTATCAGTGTTATATCTTCTTGATGGACTGTTCCTTTAAGTATTATGAAATGTCCTTCTTTGTCTCTTTGTATTGCCCTTGCTTTGAAATCCGTTTTGTCTGATATGAGTACTGCTACCCCAGCTCTTTTGTCAGGTCTGTTTGCTTGGAATACTTTTTTATATCCCTTTACTTTCAGTCTATGTAAATCTTTTGTTTTGAGGTGTGTTTCTTGTAGAAAGCAAATATGTGGGTCCTGTTTTCTTATCCATTCTGTTACCCTATGTCTTTTAATTGGAGCATTTAATCCATTTACATTTAAGGTTATTCTCAACATGTATTTATTCATTTCCCTTTGTAGCTCTGTTCCTCTACTCTTTATATACATTATATATATATATATATTTTTTTTCTCTTTCTTTTTCTTAGACTATTCCCTTTAGCATCTCTTGCAATGCTGGTTTGGTGGAGATGTATTCTTTTAGTCTTCCTTTGTCTGAGAAACTCCTTATTTCCCCCTCTATTTTGAGTGAGAGCCTTGCCGGGTCGAATATTCTTGGTTGTAGGCCTTTGTTTTTCATTGCTTGAAATATTTTTGACCATTCCCTTGTGGCTTATAGTGTTTCTGTTGAGAAATCGGTCGACAGCCTTATTGGAGCTCCCTTGTAAGTTATTTGCTGTTTTTCTCTTGCTGATTTTAGGATTCTCTGTCTTGGAATGTTGCCATTTTAACTATGATGTGCCTTGGAGTGGGTTTTGGGGGGTTCCTCTTTATTGGAACTCTCTGTGCTTTCTGGACTTGCATAACTCTTTCTCTCATCAGGTTGGGAAATTTTTCTGTCACTATTTTTCCTATCAGTTTATCTATTCCTTGTTCTTCTGATTCCTCTTTGATTCCAATTACTCTTATATTGCTCTTCCTTATGCTATCCTGCAACTCCCTTATCTCTTCTTCATACTTTTTAAATCTTTTTTTCATTTTGCAGTATCGTCTGAGAATTTTTTCCTACATTGTCCTCTATCTCACTAATACGATCCTCTGCTTCGTTTAGTCTGCTTTTGACTGATTCTACTGTGTTGTTCAGTTCAGAGATTGCATTCTTCATTTCTTCCTGGTTCTTGTTGATAGTTTCTATGTCTTTTTTATGCTGGTGTAGTTCTCTGCAAGTTCCCTGTAATTTTCTTGCAGCTGTTGGTAACTTCCTTGGAGGTTGTCGTAGTTGTTTTTGAGGTTGTCGAGTATATTGAGCTTCTTCACCATCATTGTTTTGAATTCCATGTCTGACATTTGGACTATGTCTATTCCATCTACCTCAAAATAAAACTACCATGCCTCCTTCTTGATTAGAGCACCTCAAGTGGTGAACCTCTTTAGTTTGATAACCCAGCTTGCTTGAACAGACTCACATATTAAAATGGTAAAAGAAAGAGAGAAAGAGAGAGAGAGAGAGAGAGAGAGAGAGAGAGAGAGAGAGAGAGAGAGAGAGAACAAATAAAAAGAGAGAGTGAGAGAGAGAGAGAGAAAGGAAGAAAGAAAGAAAGAAAGAAAGAAAGAAAGAAAGAAAGAAAGAAAGAAAGAAAAGAAGGAAAGAAGGAAGGAAGGAAGGAAGGAAGAACAGAATGGTAAGATATTGAGTATAGTACAACCTAGTAAGATTCTAAGAAGGGAACCATCGGGAAAGGTTGCCACTAATAAGTATGACTTAGGCTGGTCTTTATAAGTTTAGAACAGTCAGAGAAGCGTATTCTAAGCAATGGAAATTGCATAAAGGCTTGGAAGAAGAAACACATAAGACGTGGTGTCTCCTGAGGACGAGGCAGCCTCCCCAGGGAGTGGTGATTTTTGAGGGAGGTATGGAGAGCTCTGGAACAAGGAAGGGGCCTTTCAATTTGATTTCAGAAGTGCTAGAGAGTCACTGTGTGTCCTCGAACAGCTAGAGCAATGTAACAAACCTAGTACTGTGTGACATTAGGACTACAGCAGTTTTCAGGAAAAGCTTACTGGAGAAGATGTGTCGGGGACAGAGGTCACCTGAAGATGAAAGTGCAGACTTGGGAGCGGACAAGAAGAGAAGCAACAGAGCTTGGTTCAAGATTGGAGTCAGGGAGCAGAGAGAGGGAACACTCAAAGCTCACCCTAGGGTTTCTAGCTTGGGTAGTGTTGTAGGTTGAATTGTGTCGCTTTCAAATTCACATGCCTAAGTCCTAATGTGCAGAACTTCAGAACATGACCTTAATTTGGAGACGGTCTCTACAGAAGTGATCAAGTTAAAATGACGTTATTAGGGTGGCCTCGATTCATTATGATTGCTGCCCTGGACACAGGGAGAAACCATGCGAAGACAAAGTTGGGGGTCAGGTGTACCACAGATTTCCAGCAAAACAGGACGCTCTCACAAGAAACCAACCTGCCAACACCTTGATCTTAGACTTCTCTGGCCTCTATAACTATGAGAGAATGAATTTCAGCTGCTTTTTACTTATTACTTTTTTAAACAAAAGAAATGTAGTTTCTCACATTTCTGGAGGCTTGCTTAAGATAAAAGTATCATCACGGTTGATTTCTTCAGAGGTGTCTTTCTTAAGCGTATAGATGACCATCTCCCTGTGTCTGTACATGTCTGTTCTCTGTCCATCTCTGTGTCTAAATTTCCTCTTTTTAAATCCACGCCCACTTTGATTTTATTTTAATTTGATTACCTCTTTAAGTATCTCCAAATACAGTCACATTCTGAGGTACTAGAGGTTAGAACTTCAACATATGAATGGAGGGAGAATTCAGCCCATACAGGGAAAGAAGAAAACACAAAAGGGGAGGCAGATGAAAAGAAGGAAAAAAGGGTGAAGGGTATGTATCAGTTTTGAATGGCTTCCTCTGCAGGTCATAGTAATTCACAGAGTATTGAACCAGGGCTTTGCTTTTATCACTGACATTAAGTTCGATGGGGGTGGTGTGCCAACACTGGCTCAGCTGGGAAAAAAAGGTCGTCAAAGACCAGGCTCTTGCACTATTTCTACTCTGCCATCTTTGCGTTTTTCATCTGAATGCTGGTTGTGTCGCGGGGACAAGATTGCTGTTGCAAACCCAGAGATTCTGTCTGCCTTCAAGACAGGAAGATGGGGAAATAGGCTCTACCGATGATCTCCCTTCTCTGTCCTTTTCATGGAGAAGCCAGGTCTGTCCCGGAAGCCCCCTAACACATTTCCATTTATGTTTCCTTGGCCATAATTGGGTCACGTGGCCAGCCCTGGCCACCAGAAACTCTGGCTTCCCATATCCTTTGGTAAGAGGCAGCAAGGAAGAAGGGGGTCAAGATACCTCATGAATTAGTCAATCAAGTTCAGGTTAGGGAGGGAGAGAGGAGTGAGCAAAAAGAATAGTAGGGAGCTGGGGGAAGAGAAGAAGAGGAAACTTGTCTGCAATCATTTTTAATTACTTTATGAAAAAGGTGAAGTTTTCAAATGGTAGCCCTTTCCAGGGTAATCCCCTCGTCTAATCATTAGTTATTGTAATAGCCAAAGTATAGTTCAATAGCTAAACAACCTCTCATCTCTTGGCAAAAACATATGCATTTCTGCTGCTTTGAAAAGAGTAAAAAATAAAAGAATTGTGTTTGGAAATAACAATACTTCAGAGACAGGCCTTAAACGCTTTCTTTGTCCCTTAAGAAAAGCCCTGCAGAGATATGGCCAAACCAATGTAAGAATCAGCATTCAAAAGAGGAAGGGAGCCCACCCATGAGGGCCCTCAGGGTAAATTTCATGAAAAATCTGGAAGGGATACCTACATGCAGGTACTACTGGCAGGCTCAGGTTTCAACTTAATAGCAAGTAAGGGAGTTCAATAAGTTACTTGGGAATAAACATGGAGATTCAAGGAATCCCTGAAAACATATACATAATAATTTTGGAGTTGAGGGAAACTCTGATTAAAATAAAAATGTTTTAGTCCTGGCATTCAGAGTAAGATATACAAGAGGTCAAGAGGCCAAGGAGAGCCCTAACCAGTGTGGCTCAGCTGGTTGGGCATCATCCATTAAAGTGAGAAGTCACTGGTTCAATTCCTGCTCAGGGCACATGCCTGGATTGCAGGCCAGGTCCCCATTGGGGCACCTGTGACAGAGGCACCCGATCGATGTTTCTCTCTCACGCCAATGTTTCTCTCCTCTTTCACAGAGGGCCAAGCACTGAGTGAGGTTGCATAGGACAGGTCACAGAGGGAAGGTCACCAGGGCAGGTCACAGAGGGCAGGTCATGGGGGAGTTCAAAGAGGCACGGCTGTGAGTGAGGATATAGGGCCAAGTAATGGAGGGTAGGTCACCAGGGCCAGTCACAGAAGTCATGTCACTGAGGGAGGTAATGGGGAGCAGGCCACAAATACCACATGAAGGAAGCCAGAGCTTAGAGCAGGACACACAGGCCTGGTCACAGTGGACAGTCACTGAGTACAGGTCACAGATGGATGCTCCCAGGGGGCAGGTCGCAGACAGCGGTCATAGCATGTTACTGAGGGAGGTCATAGAATGCAGGTCAAGGAGGGCAGGTCCCAGGAGGCTAGTCAAAGCATGAAGCTTTCAGAGAGCACGTCACAGACAGCAGGTCCCTAGGGCAGGTCACTGGAGCCCAGGTCACAGAGGGTACAATAGACCGGGCATGTCACAGATGGCAGGTAAGAGAGGGCCACACACACGGAAGGCAGGTGACTGAGGCAGGTCACACAGAGCTGCTTACTGATGGCAGGAATGAAGGAAGTTCACTCGGGCCGCTCACTGAGCAGGGTCACAGAGGGCAAGTCACAGACAGTAGGTGACAGAAGGCAGGTAACACAGAGAAGGTCAGAGAGGGCAGGTCACAAAGGCATTTCACCCAGGGTAGGTAAGATAGGCCAGGTCCTCGAAGTCATGTCACTGAAGGCGGTAAGAGGGGGCAGGTCCCAAAGCCCAGGTGAAGGAAGCCAGGTCTTAGGGCAAGTCATAGAGGCTAGGTCGCAGAGGGCAGATCACAGAGGTCACGTCACAGAGGGCAGGATACTTAAGGCAAGTTACTGAAGGCTGGTCACACAGGGCTGGGCACACAGGGCTGGGCACTGATGGCAGGATGAGGGAAGTTCACCAGGGCAGGTCTCTGAAGGAGGTTACAGAAGTCACAGAGGCTCAGGCACTAAGTGAGGTCCCATAGGGTGGGTCACCGAAGGCAGGTCACTGAAGGCCGGTCACAGAGGCAGGTCATAGAAGGCATGTCACCGAAGGACGTAATATGGGGCAGATCCCAAATCCCAGGCGAAGGAAGCAAGGCCTCAGGGCAGATCACCGTGGTCGGGTCACGGATGGCCGAACTGAGGACAGGACACACAGATCACATCACTGAGGGTAGGTCACAGAGGGCTGGTCCTGATGGAAGTACTGAGTGAAGGTCACTAGAGCAAGTCACTGAGCGAGGTCATAGAGTGCGAGTGACAGGGCGGTGGCTCACAAAAGACAGATGACAGAGGGCAGGTCATGAAGGAGGTCACAGATGTGAGGGAGAGCATACAGGGCAAGACACTGAGGGAGGCCAAAGAGAGCATGTTACTGAGGCAGTCACAGAGGGCAGGTCACTGAAGGCAGGTGAGTGAGGGCTGGTTACTGATGGCTGGTCACACAGGGCCGGGTACTGATGGCAGGACTGACGGAAGGTCACTGGGGCAGCTCACCGAGAGAGGTCACAGAAGTGAAGTCACAGAGGGCCAAGAACTGAGTGGGGGAGGTCGCATAGGACAGGTCACAGAGGGAAGGTCACCAAGGCAGGTCACAATGGGCAGGTCATGATGGAGGTCAAAGAGGGCAGGGTAGTGAGTGAGGACCTAGGGCCAAGTCTCCGAGGGTAGGTCACCAGGGCAAGTCATAGAAGTCATGTCACTGAGGGAGGTAATGGGGAGCAGGCCACAAATACCACATGAAGGAAGCCAGAGCTTAGAGCAGGACACACAGGCCTGGTCACAGTGGACAGTCACTGAGTCCAGGTCACAGATGGATGCTCCCAGGGGGCAGGTCACAGACTGCGGTCATAGCATGTTACTGAGGGAGGTCATAGAATGCAGGTCAAGGAGGGGAGATCCAGGAGGCTAGTCAAAGAATGAAGGTTTCAGAGAGCATGTCACACACAGCAGGTTCCTAGGGCAGGTCACTGGAGTCCAGGTCACAGAGGGCACAATATAGCTCATGACAGGTTTTCAGGATGGAAGGTATACACTTTGGAAGATGATGCTGCAGAACTACCAAGAATGGATTGGAGAAGAGAGAAATCAGGTAAGAATTGAATAGTATGATCTAGGAATGATGAGGTCCTGAACAGGGGAGCAGCAGTAGGAATTTAAAGAAAGAAATTAAAGTCCAATTGCAGTGACATCTTCTCAAGCAGCAGTGAGAGCAGCTGCTCCTTTAGTTTCGCTCTGCCGCCCAAGGATGACAACAAGAAGAAAGATGTGAGAAAGCTAAAAAGACAAAAGATCCAGTGAACAACCTGGGGACAAGGCCAAAAAGAAGAAGTGGCCCAAAGACAAATTTCAGGCCAAGCTCCATAACCAAGTCTTGTTTGACAAAGCAACATGTGAAAAACTGTTAGGAACTTCCTAAGTACAAGCTTATAACCCCAGCTGCTGTCTATGAGAGACTGAAGATGTGCAGTTCCTTGGCCAGGGCCGCCACCCTTCAGGGGATCCTCAGTAAAGGCCTCATCCAACTAGTTTCAAAGCACAGAGCTCAAGTAATTTACACCAGCTGTCCCAGCTGTTGGTGAAGATGAGTGGACAACAGGTCCCATCAGCTATACATTTTGAAAAATAAAAATGTATTAAATCAGTAAAATAAAAAGAGTACAGCTGAAGAGGTAAAAAAGGCAGGACCTAGCAATAATAACTGGATGGGAAGGATAAGGGGCTCTGGATGAGTCAAACATGATACTAAAGTTCCTACTCCAAGGGCTGACACGTAGGAGCAAACTTTAGAAGAAATCTTCCTTAGTACGTCATCAAATCTTCACACCAATCAATAATTGGTTCCCAGGGAACATTAGAGCAATCCACTGTGTCCTTGGAAACACTCGTAAGACAGCTATTTCATATATGTAATTCTAAAGTGTTAAAAGAATATGGATTTTAAAACTCTTTTACTGCTTTACCTAAGCCACCTCAATTAGTTTAGAAGAGTGACATATGACAGATACTTGAGCAAGATTAATAAAAGGGGCATCCTATCCAAAAAAGAAGGGGTATATCCAGGATTCGACCACCTCCGAAATAGGTGTGTATCCATACGAAGCAGAGGATAATGTCACGAGGACAATCTGCTCGTGTGAGAATGAGACAGTACGTGACTCTCAATTCCTAAGCTTTTTGCTCTCCTGAAGTTTTTTCATACTGTCATGCATCCAGGCCTTCTCCTGTGATTGTAAGTTTGCATGTAAAGCAATTTTCAGTCCCTATAGTTATTCCAGCAACAAGTGCGCCATACGACACTCACATAATATATTTGAAAATAAAAAAGGTATTCAATTATTACAATTACTGCTTCCTGTTTTACATAAACCAGTGCAACAGCACACGTGGAAGCCATTGGAACCTGATCATAGACTTTTTAGGATCCACAATCTGGTCATTGCTAATCTCCTGAGAACTGATTGCTGAATACAAAATGACGATCAAAGCATCACTTTAAATCACAATGTGTCTATTTCTAGGTAATATTCCCATTTTACCATCTCTTGTTTAATAATATCACAGCCCTTGAAATAAACCCTGCTAATAAAAATAAATATAGCACTTAACATTAAACTGAGAACAGCAAGTCCAAATGGAAAATAGGTAAGAATCTAAAATGTGTAATTAAAATATTGTTCTCATAAGTTATGAAACGGTTTAACTTCTGCTTCAGAATAGCCATTATGTTTTATAAGAATGTACTGTTACCAAATACAACAGACCTTAAAGAACTGCTCATCGAAATTTTTCAGTTTCTTCCAGTCTTTGGCTCTGAACAGTTCTAGCGTGTTGAAAAAGCTTTTGTTGCTTGTTGAACAAAATCTACATGTATAGAAGAAAAAAAGCTGAGATAAAATGTGGTTAGTTTAACAGCTAGCAAAACATAATTCTGTATTCCCGGCAAAAGGATCATTTTTTAAGTCAGCATTTTTAACAGTTTCTGTGTTAACTTTTATAACAAAGTTCAAGCATTTGTGCTCCCCAGTAAAATACAAAAAATATAATAATAGTATACATCAGTCCTTGAGAAGAAAATTTCCAATCCTACACCATACATAGTTATTAAATACAATAATTCCAGGTAGTTTCAAAATCCACATATGGCCCTTACAATCAATGCTTTAGCAAAAAGTAAGTGAAAACCATGCAACAATCTTACTTAGTAATTAGGCGAGAACAATTATTTCCTAACAATATTCAAAGCACGTAATAATTATTGGTCATTCAGCATCCACACAGGTGACTTTTCCAATAATGCAGGCCTTTGAGTTCTTTGACCTAATCTTTGAAACAATTTTGTCTCCTTCCCTAGTTTAACTGTTTACTGACATGTTTGTACCCTAGATTCTGTCGTCCCCAACAACTGTGACATCTATATGATACGAAGGAGAGCAGCCTTATATAGAAACTGTGTGTCAGATCTTCTGTAGAAAAATTTTCAACGACCTTATTATATATAGGACCTCATTTATCCTCAGAACAAACCTATGATGTAGGTACTCTTATTACACTCCTTCATAGATGAGGGACACTGAGACGCAGAGATACATAATCTGCCCGTGGCTCCACAGTTAGCAATTAGTCAATCAGAAATGGATCTCTAACATTATGGCTCCACAGCCCAGGGTCTTGACCACTCCATACAATATGCTTTCTCTCTATGTCTCCCAACATTTGTCCTCTACCTCCCTATGTTTGTTGCTCACTCCCTTTCATACTACAGCTCAGTACTTATCAATACCTAAGACCGATTGAATCAATCACTTTTCACTGCCCCCTGTTGCGTCACATGTCTTTACTTTCCTCCTTCCCAGCTAAATTCCATGGTCAATCATAATACCTACACCCCTGCTGTATATTCCTTGTCCCCTTCTCATTCTGTCCATGTGCATGTACAAATCCCACCGTGAAAAATCCAACCCGCCAGCTGCTCTGCCACAGCATTGCATGCTAGTCTCCCAATGGACTCATAATCACTATAACACTAACCTAAGTTAGGCCCATAATGATGCTTGGCAATGATATTTCCCAAGTCCATTCACTGGCCCCCTCCCAGGAAATATTTCCTATTCTTGTCCTCTGCCCCCCAAAAGCAACACTGCCCTGGCTGGTGTGGCTCAGTGGATTGAGCGCTGGCCTGAGAACCAAAGGGTCACTGGTTCAATTCCCGGTCAGAACACATGCCTGGGTTGTGGGCCAGGCCCCCATTTCGGTGTGTGTGAGAGGCAACCACTCATCGATGTTTCTCTCCCTCTCTTTCTCCCTCCTTTCCCCTCTCTCTAAAAACAAATAAATAAAGTTTTTTTAAAAACCTGCCTTAAAAAAAAAAAAGGTGAGTCCATGTGAAAAACATTTATTTTGAACCAAAACAATATTAAATTTAAAATAAACAAATACTATTTGATTCTAACCTGACATTGAAGGCTCTGTGTGCGCAGGATTTTCACATAGTTTAAGCAACAGAACATAATGCGCACCGCTTCCATACGTAGTTATTTTGGAGAACTCAGCTGTAGGTTTTTAAAAAGAAAATCAAAGTACCTTACTCAGGATAGTCACACATTTAATATTTGCTGGATTTAGGGAACATTAATACTTACTCAGTCTTTCATAGGCGCTCAATAAATGGCAGTTGTTTTATTAATGGTTAACATTTTTAATGGACTTTATATATTAAAGAAGCATGTGGTTCTGACGCTGAAGAGTGTATTTCCCAATGACCCATTAAACAAAGACAGCAATAGACTGGGATAGACACTTTTATCTTTAGTTTGAGTATCTGAGGAATATTTAAAGAAATTGCACACACCTGTGATAATCATAAAGAGTTCTTCATGTTCAATAAGGTGATTAATCCCTCTGTTGCTTATTAGCAGCTTCTTCTTTTTTTTTTTTTTTTTTTTTTCTGTGCTTGTCTTCCCAGATTAGGGTAACATCTTGCCAACGAAGTGAACTGAATACATTGGAACTGGAGGTTAACTTTCCTCATACTAATGGAAAGGAAGGAATAACGTTAGTGGTACCAGGGCCATTAGATTTATCTAGTTCAGTTTCTGTCTCCGCCGTTCCTTTCCTGATGCTTTACAGTACTAAAATGCTTTCTGCTCTCAGTACAAGATTGTAAGTTGAGTGACATAGTGTAAATTCACTAGGTTTATTGAGGCTGGTCTGCCCACATTTGGGCACCAGATGAGGCCACACACCTGGGTGTCAGATGATGCAGAGATGCCTCCAACGCCCCAGCTCGGTTGGAAACTACTCTGTCCAGCAGAGGTTTCATGACCATGGTGGAACAAGTCTATCCAGGACACTGTATTTTATCTGGGGAGTAGAGAGGCACCTGTTCCCTCTAGTGGAGAAAGTGCAAGACCTCCATTCCTCAGGCTTTTTATTGAGAAGGGTACATATGAGAGATACAAGTCAAAATTCATAAATCATCAATAGCTCTTAGGCACCTGGATTACAGTTGGCAATTACAGATTACAAGTACCAATATAGAGGGCACAGTGACCAGTCTGTGTCAGCGTCTATTAAACCTCTTGACACAACGTTAGCATTAGGTGCAAGGTTTCATACGTTCCTTGCCAGAGATTGCTTATAGTTAACTAAGAGATAAGCAAAACAGAGCACGCTCCAAAGCATAATAAGCGTTCTTTAAATCCAATTCCCATGGAAACCCTCTGAATGGCCTTTGGCCCTGTCTTCCTCATTGCCTTCCAGTGTTCTGTTGAGACTTAAGGACAACCCAGAGGGGCCAGAGGCAAGTCTGGCTCACGGCCAGGGTTACAATTCCCGAAGCCACAATGATCATTTCCCCACATCTCCCCCTTTTTTGTTTTTTGTAATACCCATAGTAGAAAGGCCTATAAAGCTTGTTACTTGCTTTTCTCACATACGATCACGGGTAAATTACTTGTAGACACATGGGAGGACACAGTACGACAATGACCAATAAATGTCCAGCTGCTCCTATTACCCATCTATGTAAATTTAGTCCTTACAACCAATTTTTAGGGTTAAGCCATTGAAGATTATTACTTAGGGTTTGAAACACTTTTTGTTCAGCAAGCTGCTTAATGTCCATAAGTTTAAATTGTAGCCAATCAATTGGGCCTTTTAGATTGGTGGGAAAGGCATCCCATAGATGATGTATTGTCAGCCCTAGAATGCTGACTAGAGTTACATTTTACTGGAGTGACACATAGTCTTAAGAATCCAGGGTTGCAGGCAAGCTGTTGTCGGGTGACCAGGGCATCCTGTCATTCCTCCAGCCAGAGTATGGCTGATTCCGTGGCTGAGAGTTGGGCCAGGATTTCCTGATTAACATGGCTCTGCAACAGAAGATCTTAGGGACCAGTCTGTTGTTTAGCCAGGGGCTGTTCAGGGCCTTGAGCCTTCCAGGTCTTCAGTAAGACTTGGGCCCCTGGGCGGAGTGGGTGTGGGGGCTTGTCAGGTGGATAGATAAACCTGCAATGAGCAAACTTGTACAAAATGGTTAATTTACATAATAACTTATAAACCAGACTTTGGGTCTATAAGACTGTGGAGCTAGCCAGTCACAGGGCCTTTGCTGGAATGATAGTATTTTTGATGATGTTACAAACCAGGACGTCCTCAGTATAAAGCGGAGACCAGCCTATTTCTGTAATTAACGGGTTAAACAGTGGCAGCTATTCCCTGGAAGGGAGTTGGGAGTGTAGCGTGCCTCCCTGTTCCTGCTCTGAAACTAGACAAAGAGAAACAATTTTATTTTTGGTGATTACTGCATTCCTTTAATGTGCTTAAAAGTGGGCTATTCTCATTTTTTAAGGACCTTGATAATCTTCACAGAGGCTAGAGAAGGCAGGGGAGATAGCAAGCTTAGCACTGCTCGTTCCTGGCACTGCAGCTTCTAGGTCTAAAATTTACAATGTTTCAAAGACATACATGCTTACTTGTACTTCTTATTTCTTTTCCGCTTCTATTTCTATTCTCGAGTTACCCACTCAAATGTCCTTTCTTCCCATGCCACGCACAATCTCTTTCCTTTATGCCTTTTTACCCTTTCTTTACCTTCTTAATTCCTTCTTTTTTCTTCCTTTTCCCTCACTTTATTTTTTCCTCTCTTCCCCCTACACAATTCTCTTTTAACTTGCGCACACCGTCTACGACTAACTCGGACTTTCTGCAACATATGTAATTTTTTTGACCCAGCATTCTACAAGAAACATAATGAATTTTTTAAAACTTACATCTAATTAGGTTGCTAAATTATTTCGATTCTTTGGGGAGGACTCCATACTCCCCCTTTTTAGCTTTTTAGGAAAATTTTTAAAGGTATGTTGGGCTTTGTAGCCTGGTTTATTATCAGTTTTTATTTGCTGTGGTCGACCTAAGAAATTAAACGCCTGGAGCCAATATGCTCGAATATGTTTGGCTGATTTTCCTGCAAGAGCGGAGGCATGCAACACCTTAGAGTAAGTACTTATTGATATATGGAGGTATTTACATTTTTAAAGTAGGGGGTAATGAGTGACATTTGTTTGTTAAATTACTTGCGGGGCCAATCCTCGAGGGTTGGTCCCACTGCTGGGTGTTGCTGCACCCAGCCCCTGGCAGTCTGCGCATTCCCGGGTAATTTGCTTAGCTTGAGAACGGGAAATGCCAAATTCTCTGAGAAGTGCTTGAGAAGTTTGGTGGTAAAACTGATGAGAGGCAACTGCCTTTTGGAAGGTAGTTAATACACTGACTAAGGCATCAGCATGTTCGTTGCCTTTTGCTACAGGGCCTGGGAGGCCTGAATGAGAGCGAATATGGGTGACAAATATGGGATGCGCACTCCTATCAACCGAACTTTGTAAAGTTAGGAATAAACGAAGTAAGTGGGGGTCTATAGACCCCTTAAGTAAAGCTTGATCTATGTGGAGTATAGTATACACCAGATACCCAGAATCACAGACGAGATTCCGGGGTTCATTTGGCCATTGTTGGAGGGCCGTAATGGCTGCAGAGAGTTCAGCTCTCTGGGTGGATGAGCAGTTGTGAGGTACACAATTTTTTCAACTCTGTCCTTCCCTGTATGTGATGGCTGCTTTTCCAGTTTTTCCTGATTCATTTACATAAATAGTTTTTGCTCCAGATATTGTGGTAGGACTAATTTTACTTCTAATATGTAAATTTAATTGAGGAATATTTTATAAAAGTTTATCTGAAGGAAGATTGATCTTGAGCTTTTTGATAGAATCAGTTATTGTGCATTGAAATTTCAAGGGTTGACAAAAAGCTTGTAAATAAATTTGAGGTAAGGGTGTTGAAAAGATAAATAAGCTGGCGAGTAGTCATACCGAGGCTAGGCCTTGGCCAATTGATAACACCTAACAATTGTTGGAGATTATTGCGAGTTAAAGACTTTGGAGAATTAATTTGGAGCATTTGAGGCTGCCAAGGCTTCAACTGTTGTACTTCCTTAGGAGCTGCTTGTAAGCCTGCCTGGGCTGTAGATTGCTGGAAATGAGCAAAGGTATTAGCCAATTGTTTCTGAGCTTTTTTGTAACATTTTCTTCTTTGACAAAGCTATCCAAGTATTTCAAAATGTATTAAGCCTGATTGGTCTGGAGTTTTCTTCTTTCTGGTAAGAAGAAAATAATAAATCTTTGAGATATTTCAAGGGCCCTTTGAAACCCCTGAGGCTCTAAGGAAGTCTTTCACATTTTAAATCTTTGAAATCTTATCAACTACGGAATATATATTATGAAATGATATTTGACTATTTACTTAAAGTGATAATAAAAGGTTTATAATATTAATATAGACTGACAAAAATTCAGTTGAGAGACATGAATTTTTGAATAGTAGCTGAATATTTGAGTAATATGCCACACTATATAATTATTTTACTAAACAGAACCTTAGTTTTTAGGCAATTAGAGGAAAAACATTTTTACAGTTTTTCTGTTAAGGTCTCGGTCAAGCAGGAGTAGGCGGACATGGGTCAGTCAGTGGAGGGAGCAAGAGACATGATGACTTTCCAGGATCCCAGAGGGAAGGGGTCTGCAGTGTCGATCGTTTGGCAGTGCTCCACATATTCCCCTTTTCCTCCCCCTTTCCTACTTCTGTCACAGCTGTGGCACCTCTTAAACCTGAGTTATTTCCTTTAGTTTCCCTTTGTTTTTCTGGGACCACAGTGCTTTGAGCCACGGCAGTATGCAGTAAATTAATCAGATGCCTTTCCTTCATCTGGCATCCAGTTCCTTGTATTAGTTGCTGGAGTAATCTAAAGTAAAGCTATTGTTCTTCGGATAACCCTGACCCCATTCTTTCATGGGTAGTGGGCCCCCTTTTGTCAGTTTTGGTTTTGCCCTCTTATCCTGCCTCTCTTTTGAAGTGGACCATACTTTTTCTGACTCTAAACTAGGGATTAATTGGTGTAGTGGGTCGAAGTGTGCTGCTTGTGAAAAGGGCTCCCAAGGGTGTCACACCATGGTCATCCCAACCTCTCTTACGTGTCTCGGTTTCCCTCCCAGTCGTCTAGAACAACTGGAAGGTCTCGGCGTGCTGAATGACCAGTTCTTATTTCGCACGTCCCCAGACGAGCCACGAATGATATGACTGTGAGTAGAATGTCCTACGAGGCCCTTGCATGTCTCATGGTTTGACCCCCCGACACCTCTGCTAGGTCCCAACTCACGTAGGGACACCCGAGAATTTGGGCCAGAGGGAGGAAGTGCCTCTTACTTCAGAGCTCGGTCATCGCCGGAGCCCTCATACAAATCCCATTTCTGTCCTAAAGCTTCTCTGGCTCTCACAAAATCCTATTCAGGGGGAAACACCACAGGGGTCGGGCAGTGAGTGCTTGTGACTGTGTTCCTGGGTTGCACGGACATTGGCTTGTGGCTGGCAGGTGCCTGGTGCTCTAACGCGGTCCATGTGCCAGCTTATCCTGTCACAGTAGTCTTACAAATGGCAAGTAGCCTATTGGCTTATAAGTGCTTGTCCTGTGCCCGTAAGATTGTGCTGACTTATTGAATGAGAGAAGCCAAAATGGTCCCTTAGTGAGTGAGAGGAGACAAAGACGAAACCAAAACTCCCGCCAGAGAGAGTGGCAGAAAGAAGAAAGACCCCCCTCCCTTTTCCTAACCACACAGGCAGCCTTTTCCAGAGGGAACCTGGGGGCTGCAAGCCCTTACCAGGGGCAGAGGCACCAAAATTCCTGTCCATGCAGTGCGGTTGTCCATGGTTAGGCTCTTGGTCCCACAGCCATTCCAGGCGTCACTTCTCTTGAGTGCCCCTTGCCCAGGCACTAGATGAGGCCCCACATTCAGGAGCCAGATGAGGCTGACCTGCCCCATGTTTGGGCACCAGGTGAGGTGCAGTTGCCTCCAATACCCTAGGCTTGGTTGGAAACTTCTGTCCAGCAGAGGTCCACGACCACAGCGGAACAAATCCATCCAGGACACTGTTATTTTGTCGGGGGGTGGGGGTAAGGGAGGTGGCTGTTCCCTCTAATGGAGAAAGGGCAAGACCTCCACCCCTCATGCTTTTTATTGAGAAGGGTACGCATGGGAGATACAAGTCAAAACTCATAAATCATCAATAGCTTTTAGGTGTTTGGATAACAGTTGACAATTACAGGATACGTGGGCCAGTACAGAGGGCACAGTGACCAGTCCGTGTCAGGGTCTATTAAACATCTTGACAGCACTGTGGCATTAGGCGCAAGGTTTCATACATTCCTTGCTAGAGATTGCTTATAGTTAACTAAGAGATAAGAAAAGCAGAGCATGCTCCAAAGCATAATAAGCATTCTTTCAACCCAGTTCCCATGAAAACCCTCTGAATGGCCTTCAGTCATGTCTCCCTGATGGCCTTCCAGTGTCCTGTTGAGACTTAAAGACAACCCCGGGGGTAGAGGCAAGTCTGGCTCGTGGCCAGGGTTATAGTTCCCAGAACAAGTTTATTAATCACTTTAAGTTTATGGTGTCATAAACATCACACAGCTCTATCTTCAGTCTTGAAACTGATTTGCCCAAGTACTGGACGTGTGGCTAGCATAAACATTTGTATCCAGTCTTCCTCTTTCCCGACTGGTAGCTCACAGAACAGTGCTTTTCCATTAGGATTCTGTCATTTATTTTGTTTATCGCTTCCTGGCCCTTTCGCACAGGACAACCCTAAACTGGTGACTCAGGTTTCAGAAAGCCACTCAGTAAGTCAAAGATAAAGTTATTTCTCTTCTTTTGCTGGTCCCGCCTCCTTGCAAGCTTTATCTTCGCGTGAACGATGTTGAACTGCATTGCAACATACACGCACTCAATGACAAAAGATAAGCAAGCCCTTTGCAACGTGTCTCTCCATCTGCCCAAACAGAGAGTACATTTTTAGTCCGAAGTCGGACATTTTTTGCATCAAGAAAAACATCGTTTTTTGGTTCTCACATAGAATAATTAGTACCATAAAGCAGTAAGCTCAACCCAGGTTTCTAAGGTCAAGTCAGAGGCTTGAGTGCTATGCCCAAGTCTAAGTATGTCTTGTAATTTCAACAGTCGATGTCCTCTTTGCTTAAAGACTTTGTTCATTGGTCCCTCACCTGCCCCCACCCCCCAGCCCCCAGCATGTTATACAGCTGTGTAAGATATGGCCGAGTTCCCAGGCAGAAAGCTAACGAATAGGCATCGTCAGTAATTGCCCATGTGAAGACCACAGTGTCAATGGTCGTTGGTGTGCTTCTGGAAGAGTTCATGTTCTTAACACAGCAGGTGAAACTGTTAATGGTTAAAAATCATTGTTCTCTTTGTCTGAGTACAAGTAATTTTGGAGTTCTGTTAAAAATTAATTTCCCATATTTTATAAATGTTTGCCTTCAGTCTAATAGGACATACTAACAAAAAATTGTGTCAGAATAGCAATAATATTTAATAAGTGCAGATGTTCTGTTTTATGTGAAAGAATGAAGATTTTCCTTGTCTATGTTGGCCGATGAGCAGAACAGGTGAACCTTCCATTTGGCCCCACAAAAGCAGTTAACAATTTCTCTTGAATCAAAACAGGAAGGAAATTTCTAGGGCAGCCTTCCTGCATGGGGACCATCTTGTCCTCACGCCCTTGAGATGTCGTTCTCAGGCTGCTATCACATGACCTCCAGATGACCCCTCAGAAAAAAGGGGAAATAACAAGTGTCATGGGGAGAGTGGAGTAAACAAAGGCTTTACACATTGCTCGTGGTACTTTTAAATGCTACAGTGGCTGTTGAAAATGGTTTGGTGTTCCATCAAAAGCTTCAACATATAATAAGTACATGATTCAGTAATTCCACTCCCAGGGATACACCCCCACCCCCCTAATAAAAACATTTAAAAACACGGAAGTATCAACATTCAAAACAGCCAATGATGGAAGCAACCCAAGTGCCCATGGGCTGACGGATGGATAAACATCCTGCAGACTATCCATGCAATGGCACAGTATACAGCCATAAGAAAGAGTGTTAAAGTGTGGATGAGCTCTGAAGCCATTATTCTAAGTGAAAGAAACCACACACCAGAGGTCACATAATGTATGATTCAATGTACATGAAGTGTCCAGAATAAGCCAGTCCGTAAAGGCAGAAAGTAGTTCAGTGGTTGCCAGGGATTCTGGGCAGGAGGAATGAATGAAGAGTTGTTACTGGGTAAAAGATTTCTTTCAGGACTTGGCAAAGTGTTTTGTAAGAAGACAGGCTTGATAGTTTCACAATACGGTGAACTTACGCAATGCCACCGAATGGAATACTTTACAATGATTAATTTTACAATGTGTCAGTTTTGATTTCAAGCAATTTTAACTATAAAAATAACACTTTTCAGTCCACTGTCATAAAATAGTCCAGTATTTGGGGAAAACTAAGCTATTGATTTTAATGCATCAATTTAAAATAATAGGAAGCCCATTGTTGCTTCCATGTAAACGTGCTTGATGAAAAATATCACTCTATTCCTTTCAAATATTTCATTCCTTTTATTGATTCTAGAGAGAAGGGAAGGGAAGGAGGGAGGGAGGCAAGGAAATGCCCTGACCGGGTTGTGGGATGACACCCAACCAACTGAGCCACACCAGCCAGGTCAAAATCACTCTACTTTTTGAAAATAAAATAAGTACTGAAAGTGTGGTTTTGACTTAAATGTGGGCAAAGGCTCTTAGTGGACACTTCTCCAAAGAGGACAGACAGACGGCCAAGAAACCTATGAAAAAATGCTCAATGTCACTCATCATCAGAGACATGCAAATTCAAACCACAATGAGATATCACCTCTCACCTATCAGAATGGCTATCACCAATAAATCAACAATGGTGTTTAAGCAGCCTCTTGAGAGAAGAAGCGCTATTAATTGATTTGTCAAAATTATAGACTAGGGAACAGAGATGTCAGGTCACAATATGAGAGTCACGCAGCTGAAGAGAAGCAGAGCTCAGACTCAAACCCGTATCCGTCTTTTGGAAAGCCTCTCTGATTTACAAACATTGACTGTGAATGTACCACACTATTTACCGTCCCCCAAAACTGGATAGGCTAGAGGGTAGGTCTTGATATCTTTCTCCCTCTCCTCCACACTAACAACCTGTTGAAAGCCTACAGTTATAGAAAAGTCCAGCTTGGCCTTCTCTTGTGGATTGCATGTGGAGTGGGATGGCTTTGTCTGGCCCTAGAGGCTGGGATCCTGGGCTGTGCTGGGTCTGTCTGGAGCCATCAGCCCATGAAGGCTTATCTGGGGCATCAGTTGCCAATTCTGCATCCAGTGGACCCCATGTTGGTGGCTTGAAATCGGCCATGATGGGAGAATTAACATCGTGAAAATAAGAAGACCCTAGAAATCAGACCTGCACTCTCCCCTCCCAAGGGCCTGTCCCCAGCACGTCACTGCCCAGGACTGACCACAGAAGGTCACCTGGAGCTCATTAACGGAAGGGAGAGCTACATCACAGGGCAGCTCTGCCCCCCACTGTAAATGACTATGAGAGAGGAAGTGTGTGCCCTCTGCCCCGACGACAGGAGCCTGTCTCTGAACATAATGTCCGTTGGCAGTGAGTGTGCTTAGAGCAATACACACTGAGCTCAGATTCCACATGGGAGAGGTTCATCCTGACCTCCGATCATCCTAGGTCAAGGGCTCTTTGTGGGCTCATCCCTTCCCAGGAAGCATGTTGTGCTGATGACCCTGTCAATACACATTTGTCTGAGCGTAGACCCAAGGTCCTTGGTCGTGCCACGGGACCCTGGGTCCCTGATTTGCCTTCCTCTGGCTTCCAGGTGTTTCATCCATTCAGTTTGTCCCCTCTGTTTTACTTTATTTTATTGCATTTCATTTTTATTTACTTTCAAAATCCTCACCTGAGGATATGTCGTTTATTGATTTTAGAGAGAGGAAGGGAGAGAGAGGAACATCGATGTGAGAAATATGGATCGGTCTCCTCCCAAACATGGCCCACACAGGGATCAGACCCCCAACTCAGGTATGTGCCCTGACTAGGAATCAAGCCTGCAACCTATTGGTGTACAGGACAACATTCCAAACAACGGAGCCACCCTGGCCAGGGCTCTTTAGGTCATTTTCAATTGACAGAGTTTCCTTGGATATCACCTGCACAAACATATCATGCCTCATATGTCCTGGCAGGTTGAGAAGAGGTCCTTAACAGGACGTGGAACCGAATTGTGTGTCTGAGTGCACAAACTTGCATGTGTGTGATTGTGTGTCTGATGTGTGTGTGTGTATGTGTCTCAATCAAGGGAGGACAGAGCTGTTATCCTTTTGGTTTTCCATGGCACCCTTTGTTAAAAACTCTCCTGCCCCTCAATGCTTATTCCATGAGAACATCAGGTATTCTCTCTATATTCATTTATTAATTTATTCATCCATTCATTCCTTGGATTGGTTGGGGTGTAACTGACTGAGAGCTAGATCAATGCTGTGCATCTATGGAAACCAGTTTCCATAGAGAACGGTTTGTTGACATTCCATTCCAGTTTCCATGGCAACTAGGGTAAGCCATTTTTTTCTGGTGGCAGAAACATTTACAGACTGGAGAGCTGCAGTAACGGTAGAAACATCAAGACTAGTCGGTGTCTCCAATCAATGTGAGTCCTGTGTGTGTGTGTGTGTGTGTGTGTTGCCAGTGTTTGGCCTTTAGTTGGACATTAAGAGCTCTGATCCTTCCTGTTTTATAAGAGAGGATGGCAGCTCCTCTTGTTGTGGGCTAGGGTGGTTGAGTAACCTGTCATACCCCATCCCCATGTCAGTGTCCTCAGTGACATCTGTTGCATGAGGGTATTGTCACCTGAGTTCTTGAAAGCAGAGATCCCCAAGTATTTCTCTTTTACACCTCTGCTTACTTACAGTGATTGTCACATGAACCCTTAAAGCCATAAGCTTATTCATTTACACCTGCTCATAGTAAAGAGCTATTATGTGTGTGATGTGAGAGAGAGGATTTGAAGCCTGCAAACAAGACAAATAGGCAGGGTTGGAAGATGTAAGGTAACTTTGTGTAACCTGCGGGATGATATTGTGCTCACCCTGAGTCGCTCACACACACACACACACAAAGAAGTGTGTTCTCTACCAGTCAAATGTCCTCGTATCATACCATTAATTACAGTTAAGTAAACAATTCAGATCAGTTAATGGCTCCTTCTTTATTGTACAAGCATAAATACAAGTTCCTTCTTGAAGGCTCTGTGTTTTTTGGTTATGTGTTGGAAAGTGAATGCTGCTGATGTTACAGTTTGTATATGTTTATTTGTGTTTCTAAAGAAAAACAGCTTTTGTAGTATGTACCATTGCGTTCTTTATCAGGGATGCGCCTCCAGAAGAAGCAGGTTCCAGGTAAAGGTTACCCATGCCTTTCAGCTCAGTCCTGTACACTGCTGTATGATCCTGACACTGCACTCTGCCCATTCCATTTTCCCTCTGCCTTCTAGCTGCCTGTGAGGCTCAACCAGGGGGCCACGGGCAGTCTGGACATGACACAGTGACACAAGCAGCTGTACCTTCCTCTCCATTCCTGCTCCTCTTGGGGCCACCCCAATAACGGCCCTTCATATGACAGGGGCAGGGCATGTGATTGCAGTAGGGGCCAGCACCGACAGACTGGTGAACAGTCTCCTGACACATCGGAGTCCCAGGTCAAGGGCGGGGGTGGCCCCTCTCAGATCCCAGAGCTGCGGCTGGAATGCTTCACTTTTCCCCATCAACAGTGGGAGGGGTCTTGGGTTTGAGCATCCTTCCCTTGACCTCCTGGAGAAACCACACAGAGTTGGGCAGCCCCTTTTCCTTACAAATCTGAGCCCAAGCTCTGAGGCCTCCTCCTCTAGGGTCATGAGTTCTCAGAACCACCATTGCTTCCCCTGGTTTTTCCAGACCTACAGGTGCCCACTCTGCCTACCATGGCATCCTTCTTTATTTTTTAAGTATATTTGATTGATCATGTTGTTACAGTAGTCCCAATTTTACCCCCTCTGCTCCCCCTCGGCCCAGTACCCCCCTTCTTTCCAGCAATCCCACCCCCATTATTCATGTCCACTGGTCGTGCATATACGTTCTTTGGCTTCCCCCTTTCCTATATTATTCTTAACTTCCCCCTGTCTATTTTGTACCAACCGTGGCACCCTTCTGAGTGTCCCATTGCTCCCTCTTTGCTTTTCCTGGACTCCAAATCATTCTATTAAACAATAAGACGGCCCTGCCAATAAGCAGGTTGGCTTTTCTTCTTTTCGCTTCTAAGGTCTTGCATTTTGCTTTGGTTCCTAGAAGTTTTACTATGAAGAGCCTATATGTGTTTGTACATGTGCTTGCATAACTGTGCTTGTGTAGGGGTGTGTGTGTGTGTGTGTGTGAGTGTGTGTGTGAATGAATGAAGATAGTGGTTTGGACACACGAACTATACCACATGAAATGATTCTTTATCTTGGAAAATTGCTGGCTATTGCTCTTTCACACATTCTGCAACACCCCTCTCTCTGCTTGGACTGCTATAATTATCTTTGTGTGTTTCTTTGCTCAAGTGCTCATGCTTCTCCTTCTCTGAGTAGATGGCCCAAAAAGTGAGTTCCTGCTTGTTTGTTAAGGAGAAATTGGGAGACAGAGCTTGGTAATTGGCTGATGCATGTATCTTTAGAGTCAGATCTGATTATTTGCAGGTGAGACAGAAATCTAACTTTTTTATTCCTTTGAGAAAACTGAGGACAGTTCATGCTTTTCCAGTTTGTAGTAGTTCTCGTTTAAATAGTATGTATAAGAACAACCCACATCTCCAGGTAGGCGTGCCATCTATGCATTTGTGAAACTAGTGAATGACATAAGAAAAAATGTTCCAAGATATCACATCTCACTCAATCATTCTACAAATAGAATTTAAGCCCAATGAAATCTTTATTGTTCTTTTTATTATTATTTCTTACAGCCAACTGTAGATATTGATCTCAAAATAACATTTCAGTTAAAAGGATATATAAAACAATGCTTAAAGTATTCAGACGATGCAGCTTAGACAGTCCATGGATATTTAATTTGGCTCCAGACTCCTAACCATTTCTTCTGCTTGTTCATATTTAAATTTCTTATGACAATATCTGCCCTATGACTGTATGAGAAGCTTCAAAAAAAGCAGTGAGAAGGTTTATGCTGAATTCATCTGGGAATGAGGGGTGCAAAAATAGGCAAGAATGTATTTTCTTCATAACAGAACATTGAGAGTGTTGCTCTGTTATAACAAAGGGAACTGCCAAGTCACGTTTTTATGGAAATACAAGTTTGGGGGACAGTTCAAATCACAAAACCTGCCATTTCAAAGAAGCTCCACGAAACTGCTAGTCACTGTAGGGAGGGGGAGTTGGGGTGAACATGAAAGAACGTCTGGCTCTGGGGGTGGTGCTGAGGGCGGTGTTGGGGGCTCTCTCTTGGAGACACCACCTTCAGAGCACTGGCTCCTCCCTTTTTCCTTCAGAAATGATTACAGCCCTCACAGGGGAAAGGAGAATAGAGCTTCCAAATAGTTCTTCCAAAACTCGTGGCTGTTGATTGGGGACACGAAAGCTCTGTCTTCCACTTCTTTGTTTGCTCAAGCAAAGAGCAGATGGGATAGAACAGAAGTTATACCAGGACCTGAAATATCAAAGCTAGTGCATTTGAGAACTTGATTTCCCAATGGCCTGAAATGAACTATGAAGCTAGAGGTTACGGAGTTGCTATTGATTGTGCCCCCTGTTGTTTTGTCTTCTTCTGTGTATCCTCTCTCTTCGGGCATGTCAGATGTGATTGTGAACTAAAACATTAGAAGCATCTTCATGTCCAAGTCTCCGAGAATTTGGGGTTACTTTATTTTTTTGAATATATATATATATATATATATACATATATATAATTTTATTTTATTTTTTATTGGTTTTCAATTACAGTTGTCCCATTCTCCCCCCCACCTTGCTCCCCGCCCCACCCAGCCCACCCCTTCTCCCACAGTCATATTCCACCCCATTGTCCATGTCCATGAGTCATTTATACACGTTCTTTGATTAAACCCTTCCGTTACTTATCCCCCTTCTCTCCCTCCCCCCTCCCCACTACTGACTGCTATTCTAGTCTTTGTCCTATTCAGTTCGTTTGTTTGTGTTGCTCTTTAGTCTCCTGTATTAGCGGATATCATATGATATTTTTCTTTCATTGCCTCGCTTATTTCACTAAGCATGATTCTCTCTAGTGCCATCCATGTTGTCACAAACGGCAGGAGTTCCTTCTTACTCTCTGCTGCATAGTACTCCATTGTGTAAATGTATCACAGTTTTTGATCCACTCACCTACAGATGGGCACTTAGGTTGTTTCTAGCACTTAGCCATTGTAAACAGGGCTGCTATGAACATAGGGGTGCATAAGTTCTTTTGAATTGAGGTTTCAGGATTTGGGGGGTATAATTCTAGCAGTGGAATCGCTGGTTCAAATGGCAGTTCCATTTTTAGTTTTTTTTGAGGTAATTCCATACTGTTTTCCATAGTGGCTTCACCAGTCTGCATTCCCACCAACAGTGCAGTAAGGTTCCCGTTTCTCCACATCCTCGCCAGCACTTGTTTGTTGATTTGTTCATGATGGCCATTCCGGCAAGTGTAAAGTGGTATCTCATTGTGATTTTTTTTATTTGCATTTCTCTGATGGTTAGTGACGTTGAGCATTATTTCATGTGTCTATGAACCCGCTGTGTATCCTCCCTGCAGAAGTGTTTGTTCAGGTCTTTTGGCCATTTTTTAATTGGGCTGTCTGTCTTCTTGGTTTTTAATGAGTAAGTTCTTTATATATTTTGGAGATCAACCCCTTGTCTGAGGTATCATTGGCAAATATGTTTTCCCATATGGTTGGTTTCCTTTTCATCGTGCTGATGTTTTCTTTTGCTGAGCAGAAACTCTTTAGTTTGATGTAGTCCCATTTGTTTATTTATTTATTTTTATTTCCCTTGTCTTAGGAGGTGTATCAGTGACAATATTGCTACATGGGATATCTGAAATTTTCCTGCCTGTTTTTCTCTAGGACTTTTATGGTGCCACTACTTACATTTAAGTCTTTGATCCATCTTGAGTTTATTCTCATGTGTGGTGTAAGTTGGTGGTCTAGTTTCATTTTTTTGCATGTCCCTGTCCAGTTCTCGCAACACCATTTGTTGAAGGGGCTCTTCTCACCCCGTTTTCTGCTCCTTCCCCCTTTGTCAAATACTAGTTGACCATATAGACCCGGGTTTATTTCTGGACTCTCTATTCTGTTCCATTGATCTGTATGTCTGTTCTTATGCCAGTATCAGACTGTTTTGATCACAGAGGCTTTGGAGTATAGTTTGATACCTGGTATTCTGATTCCTCCTGCTGTGTTCTTCTGTCTCAAGATTGCTTTGGCTATTCGGGGTCTTTTTTGGTTCCATCTAAATTTTTGAAGTATTTCGTCTAGGTCTGTGAAATATGTCATTAGTATTTTAACAGGGATTGCGTTGAATCTGTATATTGCTTTGGGAAGTATGAACATTTTAATGATGTTGATTCTTCCTACCCACCAACATGGTATTTGCTTCCATTTATTTGTACCTTCCTAATTTCTTTCTTCAGTGTTACATAGTTTTCTGAGTACAGGTCTTTTATCTCTTTGGTTAAGTTTATTCCTAGGTACTTTGTTTTTCTTGTTGCTATAGTCGATGGGATTTTTGTTTGTTTGTTTCTATGTCTGATATTTCATTGTTGGTGTACAGAGATGCCTTCGATTTCTGTATATTTATTTTGGTACCCTGCTACTTTGCCAAATTCACTTATTGTGTCGAGTAATTTTTTCGTGGAGTCTGTAGGGTTTTTTAAGTACACTATCATGTCATCTGCAAATAATGACAGTTTTTCTTCCTCTTTCCCAATTTGGATGCCTTTTATTTCTTTTTCTTGTCTGATTGCTGTGGCTAGAACTTCCAACACTATGTTAAATAGGAGTGGAGAGAGTGGACATCCTTGTCTTGTTCCTGATCTCAGGGGGAATGTTTTCTATTTTTGTCCCTTGAATATGATGTTGGCTTCAGGTTTCTCAATTATAGCCTTAAATATGTTGAGGTATGCTCCCTCTATTCCCATTTTGCTGAATGTTTTCATCATCCATGGGTGTTGTACTTTATCAAATGCTTTTTCTGCATTTATTGATCATGTGATTTTTGTCTTTCATTTTGTTTAGGTGGTGTATTATATTTATTGATTTGCAAATATTAAACCATTCTTGCATCCCTGGGATGAATGCCACTAGATCGTGGTGTATGATCTTTTTAATGTGTTGCTGAATCCAGTTTTCCAATATTTTGTTTCGGGTTTTAGCATCTATATTCATCAGTGATATTGGTCTGTAGATTTTTTTCTTCGTTGTGTCTTGACCTGGTTTTGGAATTAGGGTGATACTGGCTTCATAGAAAGAGTATGGGATTTTTCCCTCTTCTTGGATTTTTTAGAATAGTTTGATTAGGGTAGGAGTTAGTTCTTCCCTAAATGTTTTGTTAAATTTACCTGTGAAGCCATCCGGTCCAGGGCTTTTGTGTGCCTGGAGACTTTTGATTACTATTTCAATTTCACTCTGTGTTATTGGTCTGTTCAGGCTTTCTACTTATTCTTGATTCAGTTTTAGAAGATTGTATGTTTCTAGAAATTTGTCCATTTCATCTAGGTTGTCAAGTTTCTTGCCATACAGTTGTTTGTAGTAATTTCTTACAATCCTTTGTATTTCTGTGGTATCAGTCATGATTTCTCCTCTTCCATTTCTGATTTTGTTTATTTGGGTCCTCTCTCTTTTTTGCTTGATGAGCCTGGCCAAAGGCTTGTCGATTTTGGTTTTGTTTGTTTGTTTGTTTGTTTGTTTTTTCAAAGAACCAGCTCCTGCTTTTGTTGATCTTTGGAAGTGTTTGTTTAGTCTCTCTGTCATTTAACTCTGCTCTGATCTTGATGATTTTCTTCTGTCTACTCTCCCGGGCTTTGTTTGTTGTTGTTGTTCTAGTTCTTGTAGATGTAGGGTTAGATTTTTTATTTGAGATTCTTCTATACTTTTCATGTGAGCCTGTATTTCTATGAACATCGCTCTCAGGACTGCTTTTGCTGTGTCCCATAAGTTTTGGGCTGTGGTGTATTCATTATCGTTAGTTTCCAGAAACTTCTTGATTTCTTCCTTGCTGTCATTGTTAACCTATTCATTTCTTAATATCATGTTATTCATTCTCCATGAGTTTGGAAGTCTTTGATTTTTTTCCCTTGAGGTTGCTTTCTAGTTTCAAAGCATTGTGGTCGAAAAGATGCTTGATATGATTTCAATTTTCTTGAATTTGTTGAGGATTGTTTTGTGTCCTATTTATTATGTGGTCTATCTTTGAAAATGTCCCATGTGCCGTTGAAAAGAATGTATATTTTGCTTGTTTGGGGTGAAAAGTTCTATATAACAGTTAAGTCCATTTGGTTTTGTGTGTTGTTCAATGCCTCAATATCCTTGGTGTTTCTTTGCTTCGGAGATCTGTCTATTGAGTGTGTCGCTGTTGATATCCTTCTGGTAGTCTTCTAGAATTTTCCTTATATATTTGGGTGCTCCTACGTTGGGTGCATATATGTTTACCAGGGTTACATCTTCTTGATGGATTGTTCTTTTAAGTATTATGAAATGTCCTTCTTTGTCTCTTTTTATGGCCCTTGCTGTGAAATCCGTTTTGTCTGATGTAAGTGTTGCTACCCCAGCTTTTTCTTTCCTGTCCGTTTGCTTGGAATACTTTTTCCATCCCTTCACTTTCAGTCTGTGTAAATCTTTCGTTTTGACGTGTGTCTCTTGTAGGCATCATATATGTGGGTCATGTTTTCGTATCCTTTTCAGACCCTATGCCTTTTGGTTGGAGCATTTAATCCATTTACATTTAAGGTTATTATTGACATGTATGTATTCATTTCCCTTTGTACCTGTGTTCCTCTCCCTCTCTTTCTTCTTTCTCTTAAAGCATTCCCTTTAGCATGTCTTGCAATGCTGGTTTGGTGGAGACATATTCTTTTAGTCTTCCTTTGTCTGGGAAACTCCTTATTTCACCTTCCATTTCGAAGGAGAGCCTTGCTGGGTAGAGTAGTCTCGGTTGCAGGCCTTTGTTTTTCATTGCTTGGAATATTTTTTGCCATTCCCTTCTGGCTTGTAGTGTTTCTGTTGAGAAATCGATTGCTAGCCTTATCGGAGCTCCCTTGTATATTATTTGGTGTTTTTCTCTTGTTGCTCTTAGGATTCTCGCTTTGTCTTTGAATGTTGCCATTTTAATTATGATGTGCCTTGGAGTGGGCCTTTTTGGGTTCATCTTCATTGGGACCCTCTGTGCTTCCTGAACTTGCATGACTTTTTCTCTCATCAGGTTAGGAAAATTGTCTGTCATTATTTTTTCTCAGGTTGTCTATCCCTTGCTCCTCCTCTTCTCCTTTTTGTATCCCTATGATTCTAATGCTCTTTAGTCCCATGTTGTCTTGCAGTTCGCTTCAACCCTCTTTATTCTTTTTGAATCTTTTTTCATTTTGTTGTATTGTCTGGGAATTTTTTTCTACATTGTACTCTAACTCACCGATCTGATCCTCTGCTTCATTTAGCATGCTTTTGATGGATTCTACTGTGTTCTTCAGTTCAGAAATTGTATTCTTCATTTATTCCTGGTTCTTATTAATAGTTTCTATGTCCTTTTTTATGCTGTTGTAGTTCTCTGTAAGTTCCTTGTAGCTTCCCTGAGATTCTTTGTGGTTTCCTTGGAGTTCCTTGTAATTTCCCTGGAGGTTTTTGTAGTTTTCTTTGAGATTGTCAAGTACATGGAGCTTCTTTATAACCATTCTTTTGAATTCCGTGTCTGATAGTTGGCTTATGTCTATTCCATCTCTCTCTCTTTTCTGGGGATCCCTCCTTTCCTTTCATTGGGAGGATGTTTCTGTGTCTCCCCATGTTGGAGTCTTCTTGTTTGTTTTTGTTCATTAAAATTGATGGCTTCGATTTCCCGCCTTTGTGGTATAAGATTTTTTATAGGAGTCCTTGGGGATTCAGTGGTATAGTCTCTTCGATCTCCTGAGCCTGACGCTCTTGGGATGCCCAAGTTTCAGGAGTCCATATAGAGTCTGGGTCTGTAAGGCAGCGTCCTTGGTGGCTTCGGAGTGAGCTGGAGCGGGCACCTTCAAAGCAGCAGCATGCCTGCATCCTTACTAGTTCAGGTCACATGGCTGATTCCTGACTGCACACTGCACAGCTGCTTCTTGTCACATGGCTCCTACAACCTGCTCCACCACGTCATGAGGCACTCCTTTACACTTCTCTTCCATGCTCCTTCTTACTCCAGCTCTTAGCCCAAAACCGCATGGCCCCTTCTTTCACACCAGACCTCATGGTCAATGGAGGGGCCCTTCTACATCTTTTCAAACAGCATGCCCCCCTTCCTGACGGCTCCCCTAATTTTCAATGCTGACCCTATCCACCATAAATCATTGCTATGAAAAGTATCTTAAGCCTTATCATCTGCCCTTTCACCCAGGCAGCAGCACAGCTATTATCTAGCTCCCAGCCTGCCATTGGCATGCAAAGTACCTTAAAAGTACTTCCCCAACCTCCAACCATGGGCTGTGGGGACTTTCGGGATGTCTCCCCTGCCTTGCTACATCTTGCATCTTGGTGTGGTCCTCTTTGGGACCAACTTGTTTGTGACTCTGTGTGCTTCCTGGACTTGTATATCTAGTTCCTTCACCAAATTAGGGAAGTTTTCCTTCATCATTTTTTCAAATAAGCTTTCGATTTCTTGCTCTTCCTCTTCTCCTTCTGGCACCTCTGTGATTCAGATGTTGATATGCTTAAAGTTGACCCAGAGGTTCCTAAGCCTCTCCTCATTTTTTTTTTTTTTAATATTCTTGTTTCTTCATTCTGTACTGGTTGATTGGTTATTTCTTCCTATGTTTCAATACATTGATTTTAACCCTGGCTTCCTTCCCTTCACTATTGGTTTCATGTGGCTTTTTCTTCATTCCACATAGTGTAGCCTTCGCTTCTTCCCTTATGCACTTGCCATACTCAGTTGTTTCTCTGAGCATCCTTATTAGTAGTGTTTTGAACTCTGTGTCAATTAGGTTGGCTCTGTCTTCCTCGCTTAGTTATCCCTCTGGAGCCTTGATCTACTCTTTCTTTGGGGCCATACTCCTGTTTGCTCAACTTGCCAGCCTCCTTTGTTTGCCTCTGCGCTTTAGGTAGAATTGTTGACCTTGTTACTTTTAAGGGGCGGAGCCTTAGGTTTTCGTCAGTGCTGCGCGACCTGTTTCAACGCCTTGTGATGCTGTATGTGGGGAAGGAGTCAGAGGGGGAACAATGGTGCTTGCCCAGCACCTGCCACTTTTCCAGTCATTTCACCTGCTTCCCATATGTGACCGGCACCCTTGTAGCCGTGGCTCTGGTGATGGTTCCCAGAGTGGGTGGGTTTGCACACATTCTAGCACTGTGGGGGCCCTCTGAACTCTCCTGAGAGACAAGCAGTTTCTTCTGCCACACCAATCCCTCTGGTTTTCACAGTAGAAACAGAAAGGCTTTATTTTCCCGGTGCTGGAGACATGAGCTTTGCGGTCTGAACTGGGAGTGGGGTCGCTCCCCAGGTGTCCCTCTCAGTTTCTATAATGTATGACCACTGGTTCGCCAGCTGCAGCCACTGCTTTGCCGCCCCCGCTGCAGCTACACCTCATCCTCTCGCCCCAGCTCCTAGTCTCCGCCCCTCCCACCATCTGGATGAGTATTAATTCTTTATAGATTTGTTTGTTGGGCTTCTATGCGGTTCAATTCTCTTGCAGTTCTAGGTGGTTCTTTGTCTTGAGGTAGATGTAATCCTTACGGTTGTGCAAGGAGGTATGATGTGTCCACCTACACCTCCACTTTTGCCCTGGGGTTACTTTAAATGTTAGTTTGTGTTGTTCAGAGTTCTGGTTTTAACACATTGTGACTGGTGTGCAAAAGAGGATCGAGATTTACATACTATTCTATCTGTCTATCTATCTACCAATCATGTATCCACTTCCCACACACACCTTTAGAGAGAGAATTGAGTTGCAATCTTAGTACAAAATAGGAGAGGAAAATTATCTGCAACATTATGTACCAACCCTTAATGGAAGATGTTTGAACCATGGATCAAAGCATACGATGGCAGGACAATTTACTGTTTTCATTCAACACCCTTCCATTTGGTGATTGTCTCACTTAAGGAGGTGTTGTTTTACTAGTTGGAAAGTTAACTGTGGCTGATATTTTGGTTGTCTCCTGAAAGTGGTCCACTAAAGGGTTTGACACTTGAAAAGATGTACACACATGTGAATATGAGAGAATATTCAAAATGTTTCTACAATTTCAAAAGTGGTTTTCTATGTTATATAATATATGTATAAACAGAATAAAATGTCTCGAGTCCATGCATTACACATTTGCAGTAAGCATTCCTAGGTGTTAGATTAGATTATTGACGCTTAGTATTTGTCCCACTCTCTAATTTGAAACATCATTTTGGGTTTTCCATGTGCGTTTTTGAAATAAGGAACTAAAAGAAACTGCAAATAACATCTATACTAGAAGCAGAAACATGTGCATGCGTGTGTGGAGGCAGAGAGCAAGGATTACGTGTATCAATATCAGGCATCTGTGTCTCTAATGTGATTCTGGGTGATTGCGCGCGCGCGCTTGCTTGTGTGTGTGTGTGTGTGTGTGTGTGTGTGTGTGTGTATGTACATGTGCCTTGGGATGCTGGCTGCTCTCTGGTTGGAGTTGAGGTCACCCAGGCACTCCTGCTTTGTGTGGCAGGCTGGCAAGTCTTGTTGCAGAGAGGCTGCAAGGACTGAGTTACCTGTTTTTCCTTCCTCCTTTCTTTCTGTGCTCAGAGCAGGTACACTAAGTTCTCTAAGGCAGAGAACCTGAAACCTGCATGACAATGTTATGTCCAAATTATACACATTAAGTCACGGTATAGTTCATATATCTATGAGTGTGTGTGAACAAAGCTGCACATGCAGGCATTTACTACCGAAATCATATTCCATCTTCTAAAGAGCATCATTGGAGACTGATAACGGATGAGCTAAAATCTATAAGTGAATTATAATGCCTATCTGTACGGTGAATACAGAAAAGTAGAACCTATGAACATGGTACTTCTGGGTGGGAAGAGGAGGATTAAGAAAAGGATTGCATGTGCATCCCATACAACTAAATGTCTGAAATTTACTTCAAGTTCTTAAATTTCGGAAGGTCCACATTGTCAAGAGATTCACAAGAATGGTGTGAAAGTAGGCACTCACATGAAACGGTGATCAAGATGCTCTTGAGTGAGGAAATGCAATGGTAGGTCATAGGTGCAGGTATGTGCATACGAGTGCACGGGAGATGTGTGGGAAGCCCATTCGCCATCATACTGAGAGCGAGCATCTACAATGTGTCATCTCCTGCATACATTGCTCTGCACGTTTTACATTCTCCACAAGCCCATGTGATGTGTCTTTAGATGGACAAAACAACACACACTAGCATTACAGACCCAATGTTTGTGTCACACACACACCACGCACACACATGCTGCTACTCTGAAAGACTCTATGAGTCCAAGGAAAAGGAGGACTGTCATGAAAGCAGTAGTGCCCACTCCTGTGGAGTAGGAGGGACTGGCATCAATGGAGTAGCTTCAGTTGGAAATAGATTGAAATGCAAAAAAGGAAGAAAAGAAGCATGGCATCTACATTATAAATAAGATTTAACTAACATTTCTGTTTAAGAATGGCATGCGTTCCAAGGTTGGGGAAGGGAAAATGATGACTCTATCCCCATTTATTCTTTTAAATATATATTTTTAATTATACTATCATAGTTGTGCCAATTATTTTTCCCCTTGCTCCCCTCCACCCAGTACCCCCTTTCCCTCCAGCTATCCCACCCCCCTTACTTCACGTCCATGGGTCGTGCATGTAAGTTCTTTGGCTTCACCCTTTCCTATATTATACTTAACTTCCCCCTGTCTATTTTGTACCAATCAGTTATGCTTCTTAATCCCTGCACCTTTTCCACCATTCTCCTTCTTCCCCCTCCCAGCTCATAACCCTCCAACTAATCCCCAGACCGACGATTATGCTCCTATTCTGGTTATTTGCTTAGCTTGCTTTTGTTCTTAGCTTTTAGATTCTGTGTTGATAGGTATGAGTTTGTTGTCATTTGAATATTCATAGTCTGGATCTCCTTGTTCTTAAATAAGTCCCTTTAACATTTCATATAATAATGGCTTGATGATGATGAACTCCTTTAGCTTTACCTTGTCTGGGAAGCACTGTATCTCCCCTTCCGTTCTAAATGATAGCTTTGCTGGATAGAGTAATCTTGGTTGTAGGTCCTTGCTCTGCATCACTTTGAATACTTCTTGCCAGTTCCTTCCTGCCTGAAAAGTTTCTTTTGGAAAATCGGCTGACAGTTTTATAGGAACTCATTTGTGGAAGACTCATCTCTTCTCTTGCTGCTTTTAAGAGTCTCTCTGTCTTTCACCTTTGGCATTTAAACTACTACGTGTCTTGGTGTGGAACTCTTTGGATCCAGCTTGTTTGGGACTCTCTGTGCTTCCTGGACTTGTATGTCTGTTTCCTTTGTCATATTAAGAAAGTTTTTCTTCACCATTTTTTCACTACATTTTCAATTTCTGGCTCTTCTTCTTCTTCTTCTTCTTCTTCCTCTTCTTCTTCTTCTTCTTCTTCTTCTTCTTCTTCTTCTTCTTCTTCTTCTTCTTCTTCTTCTTCTTCTTCTTCTTCTGGCACCCTATGATTCAGATGTTGACACGTTCAAAGTTGTCCCAGAGGTTCCTAAGCCTCTCCTCGTTTTCTTCTATTCTTTTTCTTCATTTTGCACTGGTTGACTGTTAATTTCAGCCTTATGTTCCAAACCATTGATTTGAACCCTGGTTTCCTTCCCTCCACCATTGGTTTTGTGTGGATTTTCCTGCATTTCACTTTGTATAGTCTTCACTTCTTCCCTTAAGAGTTTGTCATACTCAAGCATGTCTTTACAGTCTGTGAGCATCGTTATTACCAGTATCTAACTCTGCATCTCTTAGGTTGGCTATCTCCTCATCTCTGTTTTCCCACTGGACCCTTGATCCCTTCCCTCTTTTGGGCCATATTTCTGTCTCCCCAACTTGACCTGCTCCTGTGTTTGCCTCTGTGTCTTAGGTAGAGCTGTTGTACCTGTTACATGGTAAGGGGCAGAGCCTTAGGTGTTTCTCAGTACAGGGCAACCTGTTTCACCACATTGTGGCACTGTATATGGGGGAGGCGTCTGAGAGGGAACAATGCTGCTTGCTCAGCACTCATCCCTTTTCCAGGAGCTTCTCCCACTTCCTGTATGGGACTGGCACACCTCTAACTGTTTCCCTGGCCGTCGTTCCCAGGGTGGGTGGATTTGTGGATGTTCTAGGACTGCTGAGAGACTGGCGGCTTCTTCCTCCACCCCAATCCCCACTGGTTCTCACGGTCAGAAGCAACGATGCTTTATTTTCCCGAGCCCTGGAACCGTAAGCTGTGTGGTCTGGTCTGGAGCTGGGATATATTCCCCAGTTGTCCTCTAGACTTTCATAATGTGTGACTGCACTTTCTGCTGGCCGTCCACAGCCACTGCCTTGCTGCCACTGCCATCGCTGCCTCTGCCACCGCCACCACACCACCTGCTCTCCACCCCAGTTCTGCCCCTCCTACTTGTGTGGATGAGTATTACTTCTGTGTATCTGTTCGTTGGACTTCCATGCCGTGCAATGTTCTGGTAGTTCTGGGTGTTTTTAGTTCTGAGGTAGCTGTATTCCTTCTTATGGTTGTGGAGGGAGGGGAAGCATGTGTACCTGTGCTGCCATCTTGGCTGGAAGTACACCCTCTTCTCTCATTCCCCATTTAACTAACTCGCTTGGATTTCCTAGATTAATATAGAGGTGCATTTGGTACCATTTTATCCCTGGAAGAGCAGTGCACTTCAGAAGCCCAGAGAAGGGTAAAGGGCCTGTCCCACAAGCAGTTGGAGTTCAACAGATCCTGCTCACAGAACCTCGCCTACCACAGTCCACCTGGCATTCGGTAAGACTTTCCCATTGTACTACACATCTCATCTGCAATCATTTGTTTCATGTTGACATTTGGCATGTGTTTTATTTTTGCTCCTCACTGCACAGTCACTACTTCACACTGATTTGGTGCTTGAGGGTGGGAGTCGGGATCCATTTAAACCACCATGGAGAAGCAAAGAGGTGTGTGTCCCAGCCAGTGGCCTGTGCCTGCAGCGATCCTTATGAACGGGAATACCTCTAACACCCATAAGAACTTCATGAACCCCTGGCTTCTATGTTCCCACTCTTGGACATGCTATCATGCTGATACCCATGTCTGTAGATCGGAGGTCATCTCTGACTTCCTTGGGTGCACAGGGCCATGCTCGCACACCAGAAAAGAGACCCTGAAGCATTCCCCTAGGATGAGCCCCGAGGAGCACAAAAGGCACTGGATGTCCAATGGCACAAATGAGATCCTGGACATGACGCCAACCTCCACACACAAGTGATCTTTATTATGCAGTAGTGACAACAGGACACAAAGTGGGTTCAGAGGGCTGTGGAATTCTTCTGGTATCTTTCATATTTTTTCCCAAATAGTTGCCTTGTACTCGGCCTCCCCCAACTCTGCCTGTTACACACCAAAACAGTTCTTTCTGACACTCTTCTTCTTTTCCTTTTCCATATTCCAGTATTCTTCAGTTCAGTCTATCAAAACACAAGTTCCAGCATTTCTGGGAGATTCAGGTGGAGAAGAACAGGTCACACAAGCAATAATCCCTCTCAATAGGCAAAAACATGTGGTGAAACACATTGCCTGAGGACAATCCTGCTGTAGCTGTGGGACAGCTGCACCCCTAGACTTCTGTTAATTACCTTTCAATACCCAAGACCAGTCATAATGGACTCCAAATATGTCTTGTGCAGTTGGAAAGGCCAGTTCTGGCCAGCAAGGGTTTTGTCCAGATCCGGACGCTCACCAAAAAATAAGAAGAAAAAGCCATGTTATCTACAAGTTGAAATACTCTCAGTAGGTAAAACTATTCAAGTGAAACGCAGGGAAGTAAAGATCCTAAATGAGTCTCAAGTTGAATCCATCTTCTCTTCGATAGTGGCCCAGCCAAAGGCCAGCGTCCCACCAGGAGAGCGAGCAGCCTACAGGAGAGCTTTGACATTGGCACAGAAGATTCTGAAAAAGAGAGCAAAGTTGGGTCCATCCAGAGCATCAGATGATCCAGAGACCATTACAATGTCTCCAAAGGGGCCACGGATACAGTCTCATAAAAAATCTCGGAAGCCCAAAGGGCATTCACTGAGATGTCTTAGCCAAAGGAAAACCCCCAGATCACTGTTGGTACATTCAGGGGATGAAGACACCCCTGATGGTGACAAATCACAGGTACACACATGTGTCGCTCCTGTTCCAAGAAAAAAGCAAACAAAGTCCTCAGAGAGTTTCAGCATGTGCTCAAACTCCCCATTGCTTTCAGAAGACAACCATGAGAAAGAGGGCAAGGAAAAGACAAACACCTCAAAAGCTAGGTCCCGGAATTGCACAGTCAGGAAGAACGGTGCAGGTGCTAAAAGGGGAGGCGTGCTTCCATGTCGGCCACCCAGTTTCATCGTCACTGTGCCCAAGGCTCTGAAAAGAAAGGCACCATGCAGAAGCTGCCCAAAGACCTCGGCTGTCTCCTCTGACTGCTCCGGGAACATCGAGGACCCTGGAGAGGGTGCCTGGAAGCCAGGCTCCAAAGGTGTGGCAGCACCCTCCAGTGCCTCTAAACCAGGGCTGCGGTATTCACGCCGTTGGGCATGCAAACAAAGGAAGCGGTGGGCACCAGAGTTTCAAAGAACACAGCAGGAACCTCAACCTCTTGTTGACTCAAAGGCTATGAACCCCACCACCGCCATGAAGAAGGATGTTGCCGAGGATGTGGGACAACCGATAGTCAGGAAGAACGGTGCAGGTGCTAAAAGGGGAGGCGTACTTCCATGTCGGCCACCCAGTTTCATCGTCACTGTGCCCAAGGCTCTGAAAAGAAAGGCACCATGCAGAAGCTGCCCAAACACCTCGGCTGTCTCCTCTGACTGCTCCGGGAACATCGAGGACCCTGGAGAGGGTGCCTGGAAGCCAGGCTCCAAAGGTGTGGCAGCACCCTCCAGTGCCTCTAACCCAGGGCTGCGGTATTCACGCCGTTTGGCATGCAAACAAAGGAAGCGGTGGGCACCAGAGTTTCAGAGAACACGGCAGGAACCTCAACCATTTGTTGACTCAAAGGCTGTGAACCCCACCACCGCTATGAAGAAGGTTGCTGCTGAGGATGTGGGACAACCGATCGTCAGGAAGAACAGTGCAGGGGCTGAAAGGGGAGCCATCCTTCAATCTCTGCCACACAGTTCCATAGTCACTGTGCCCAAGGCTCCGAAAAGAAAGGCATCACGTAGCACCTGCCCCAAGACCCCAACTGTCTCCTCTGACTGTTCCGTGAACATCAAGGACCCTGCACAGGGTGCCTGGAAGCCAGGCTCTGAAGGTGCGGCAGCACCCTCCAGTGCCCCTAACCCAGAGCTGCGGTGTTCACGCCGTTTGGCATGCAAACCAAGGAAGCGGTGGGCACCAGAGTTTCAGAGAACACGGCAGGAACCTCAACCTTTTGTTGACTCAAAGGCTCTGAACCCCACCACCGCTATGAGGAAGCATGGCGCCAAGGATGTGCCACAACTGATAAGCAAGGCTGTCCCACAGGAGCTGGGCCCCATTGAAAGAGGAATGGTGGTCTGGTTTAAATTTCAAAAACACCCGTTTTGGCCAGCAGTGGTGAAGACTGTCAGCCACCCAGAGAAGACTGCAAGGGTGCTTCTGATTGATGCAAACATGTGCGCAGCATGGAGCGGCATTCGAGTGCCTCTTCGCAGGTTAAAGCATCTGCATTGTAAGGAGAAGGAGAAACTAATGGAGAGAGCCAAGAAAGTGTACGAGCATGGTGTGAACTGGTGCTTCTCCCTGATTTCCCACTACGGAGAACAGCTCAGTCACGGGTCTTTTGTGGGTTCTTTCCTGGACTACTATGCCGCCGACATCAGCTACCCAATTAGGAAAGCCATCCAAGAGGCGCATCTTGAGGTTGATTTCCCGAAGGTGAATTACGCCGACCTGGAAGATTCCGAGGAGGAGAGCTCCCCAGGCGGGAAGGGGCCCTGCAAGAAAACGCTCCCTGACCAGATGAGGGCTGCTTGGGACCGAGAAAACCAGAAGCTCGTGGACTTCATCGTGAGGAGAAAGGGAGCCGACTCCCATCTTCTGGACATCCTCAAAGGCAGGAAACAGTCCAGGTGGCTGGTGTCATTTATGAAATCAGCCAGATATGTGATCTGCGTTGAGACATACCTGGAGGATGAAGACCAGTTGGATGACGTGGTAGGGCATTTACAAGAGCTCTACAAGCAAATAGACAAGAAGGCGCTGTCTCTGACAAGGGATGACAAAGTAAGTTTTGTTCTGGAAGTCCTTCTGCCAGAAGCCATAATTTGTTCAATTGCTGCCCTTGATGGGCTAGATTACAAGGAGGCAGAAGTAAAGTACCTGCAAGGGCCACCTGTGCATTACCGGGAAAAAGAACTATTTGATAAAAATATCTTAAGGGAAATAAAAAAGAGATCGGCAATCGTGAGCAAGGCGAAATAACTCTCCCCCTGCACCCACACCTTAGCCAAGAGACCTCTCACTCGTAGCATTAGTAAGAAACCCCGACTGCACGAAACGTGTGATCCCTCCATCCTTTACCACACATAAAGACATTCTGGAAATTCGAGAATGTGATAAGTTTGTTTTAGATCTTTCTCTGGCAGTTGTGGGTGGCCCGGTCCTCATCATTTTTTGTTCACAAATTAATTTGTTAAAATATCACTGACACCTGTACTTGCCTCTGCTTGCTCAGATGTGTGACTCTCCAGGTCATTTAATAAAGTTGCTTTTGACCGTATATAGTTTGTATTTTCTTATAAGACACACACTCTGTCACTACCTGAAAGAGCCCTGGTAACAGGTACTAAGCAACAATTGCTTTCAAACGCTGAGACGTATTTTACAGAAACGTCACATGAGCTGCTCGTTATTTTCGTGATACATTCATATAAACGATTGAATTCCTTCCCAATATAATTCCTGAGTTTCCCCTGCTATGTGTATTCCTTTGGGGGAAGGGGGCAGGAACATCCCTGAGATGTGAGACCAATGACAGAGATCTTTTTCTATATATTATCACTACCATCAGATGGTTCTTGGAAAGGCAATCTGAAATCCAGACCAAGTGAAGGGATCATCTGCATATAGCCCACCTGTGAGTAAATGAGATCTCAGCATGCAGTAAACACTTGATCAGCCCGTGCTGGTAGAGCTGCTCCTACTGGGCCTCAGGGTTCTCAGCCCTCCTAGGGGGTCTGACGAGTCTTCCAGGGCCAGGACAGTGAAAGACCAGGTCCTCAGCGGGCGCCCCGTGTACATCCTCCAGGGTCTGCTCCACCGTGGGGGCCGCTGGGCGAGTGGGCAGCACCACGTGCTTTTTGGCCTTCGGGCCCGTCATCCCTCACCCCTTCAGTGTCCGGGGCCGGTGGAGGTCCACCTCTGCCTCTGTTTCCCCGCTGAAGTCACCTCACCTCACCTGGGCACGCGCCCAGGGCTGCTGGCACCAGAGGGAAGTCTAGTTTGACTCTTATGAACACATTTCACAACCTGTAGAAACATAGTTTCTTCTATTGGCAAATACACTCGCTTTCAAGAATCACACCTCTAACAAAGACATTTATCAGCAAGGCACTCATTAACAGCTCCAAATCCATTCTACAGCCTCTGCAACAAAAGCCAAAGCAGGCAAACCCAAGACTTGTCTAGCAATCAACGTTTTAGCATTTCAAAATATCTAGATATCCAATAACTTTCACCAAAATTCACTAATTTAGAGAGGAATAGGTGAAGTAAATTAAATCAAGGTGATCAGGTGTGGCTCAGAGTTTTTTTTTTCAACACTTTTCATAAGATTTACCTTCCAGAAATTTGCACATTAAGATAGTCCAGATAAGAGTTATTGGACACCAGGCATTTGCATTTCAAAGGCAAACTTTGGTTTTGGAGTTGTGGGCGCGAGGTGAGGGGATGGCATTTATTAGCTTCAGAAGTCTTCTTTAGCTCAGAGATAGTCTCTAAATTTTCTTGTTAACCTTTGAAAAGGTTATCTGTGCTCCTCCTAGAGGCTTTTAATTTCTAAATCAATAAGCTTCTCATTCATTCAGTTTAGTTTTAGAGCCAGTATTTTCTAATTTTGCATGCAAAAAAAAATTAGGCTCCAAAAGAAAACTGTAGTTTGGCCATTTTAAGTTGGTAACACTTCTGGTTAAACCCTCCCCTTTCTTTAATGCACGTACAAGTCAAGGCTTTCTACCAGGAGTATTAATGAGGGCTGGGGGGTGGGAGTTTCTCTGGCTTTGGAGGCACAGTTTACCATGTTAATTTTAGTTTGATTTTGAGATCTGTACAGTCTGTACTTCACATTCACAGAAAGCAATACGAATTGAAAAGCAAAATTAAAAAACCACCCACTCATTTTTTCCCCTCCAGCCCTGCCTTAACCTGGGTTCTGTCAACCTTTAATCTTAGTTCCACTTTGAAGATTTAAAAAGACAACTCAGATAAAGTCAGGGTCTCATACCTTAAAACAGGGAGGTCTGGAATTCCAGTTGAAACTCACCCGAGTTCACCCTTTGGAAAACGAAGAGCCAGTGAGGCACAATGGGCCTCTGCTGATACATAGCATGAGTCTGGGTCTGCAACGTGGTCCGGGGTAAGATTCTTCGGAATCCTGCTGACTCTGTCAAGTTGTTATCGATGTAAGAAACATTTGAAAATACAGAGAATTTTTGGAGAGTTTATTTGAGCCAAATTGATGGCCAGGAAGCAATATCTCAATGGATTCAGAAATGCTCCCACATTTGAATTCACGTGAATCAGAAACCTCTTAGCACTGAAAAGAAAGATATTAAGGTTTCTAAATTTATAACCCTCGGTTTAAGTCTGTTTACTTAACAGATTTATTGTAGTTTATTTGTAAAAACAGAGAACAATGATTGTAGTTTTAATAGTATTATTCTGAAGGTGATATGTAATAATGATAATGAAATGTTTAGGCATATAATGTTGAATGTATGTTAAGTTATTAGCTTTTATTCTCCTCATTATTATTATTATTATTTTTTTTTTTACACCATGAACTTGTAATTTTGAGTCATTTAGTCAGGATTGTGGTTTGGGAGGTGATGATATAATAGTTCGTTTCTTCATAAGATTTCTTCCTATGTAACGATTGGACTTATGATAGTGGCCTCCTATGAACCAGCTTTTATCAATATATTGAGTTCACCAATAACAAAGAAAATAAAATAACTCTTAATGTGGGGCTCTTCACTTCACAGTGGTTTATAAAAATGCAAATTAGTAACACTTTCTAATATGATGGACAATTTTGAATTATGAAATGTTCTATTGAATTTATTTATTTTAATACTTAATGTATGAGATAAATTTTGGCTTGTAATCGGTAGTATAACTAGTATATTTCATTGTGGGCTCAGAATGCTTGGTTTAGATTTAAAAGTTGAGCTATGAGCATTGTTTTCTCTACTGAATTACACAAAGTCCTTGCTATATGGAAATGGATATAGTATAAAAAAGGCATGCCTTCTCTTCCATAACAATCATTAGTACAGGGACAATCGATACTGTAGCCCTATAAATCTAACTGAGCCAGGGGCGATACTAAATATGTGTGATTGATTAGCTAAAAACAATCTTTAAGTAATAGCTCAAGTGATGGTTAAAAGTAGTTATAAATAGGGACTTCTGGCCAAGGTGGAGACCTAGACCAACACGCTGCATCTCCCTCCACCACTAAGAAGGAATACAGCTACCTCAAAACTAAACACAATGAGAAGTTTCAGAAAATCAAGCTGCATAGAAGTCCAACAAAGATATAAAGAAGAAATACTCATCCAGACAGGAGGGGCAGAGCCAGGGTGGAGAGGATGCGGTGTCGTGGCAGCGGCGGCGGCGGCGGTGGCGGCAGCAGCAGGCCAGCAGAAAGCACAGTCACACATTTTTTAAAGTCAGGAGGGGCACCTGGGGAGCGTTCCAAGCACCAGACCAGACCACACAGCTCACAGTCCCAGCACTGGGGAAAATAAAGCCTCACTGCTTCTGACTCTGCAAACCAGTGAGGATTGAGGCAGAGGAAGAAACTGCCAGTGTCTCAGCAGAGTACACTTGTTGAAAGGGTCCCCACAATCCTAGAACGTCCACAGACCCACCTACTCTGGGAACAATGGCCAGGGCAACAGCTAGAGAGGCGCCGGTCCCATACAAAGTGGGAGAAGTGCCTGGAAAAGGGGCGAGTGCTGAGCAAGTGGCATTGTTCCCTCTCAGACCCCTCCCCCACAAACAGCACCACAACGTGGTGAAATGGGTAGCCCTGTACTGACATATACCTAAGGCTCCGCCCCTTATAACATAACAGCAGTGACAGCACTACCTAAGACACAGAGGCAAACAAACTCAGGAGCCTGCCAAGATGAGGAGACAGAGAAGTATGGCCCAGAAGAGGGAATGGATCAAGGTTCTAGTGGGAGAACTAAGTGACGAGGAGATAGCCAAGCTAACAAACGAGGAGGGAGGTAGCCAACCTAATGGAATCAGAGTTTAGAACAGTGGTGATAAAGATACTCACTGGTTTGACAGATATACTTAAGTATGGCAAGCAAGTGCAAAAGGGAAGAAGTGAAGGCTATGCTAAATGAAGTGAAGGAAAATCCACACAAAACTAATGGTGAAGGGAAGGAAACCAAAGTTCAAATCAATGACTTGGAACATAAGGGAAAAACGGTCAACCAGTACAGAATGAGGAAACAATTAAGAAAAAAAATGAGGAGAGGCTTAGGAACCTCTGGGACAACTTTAAACATGTGAACATCCAAACCGTAGGGGTACTGGAGGGAGAAGAGGAAGAGCAAAAACTTTAAAACTTATGTGAGAAAATAATGAAGGAAAACTCTCCAAATTTGGCAAAGGAAACAGACATACAAGTCCAGGAAGCATACAGAGTCCCAAACAAACTAGTCCCAAAGAGGACCACACCAAGACACATCATAATTTAAATGCCAAAGGTTAAAGATAAAGAGAGAATCTTGAAAGCAGCAAGAGAAAAGCAAAGAGTTTCCTACAAGGGGGTGCCTATAGGACTATAGGCTGATTTCTCAAAAGGAACTTTGCAGGCAAGAAGGGACTGGCAAAAAGTATTCAAGGTGATGAAAAGCAAGGACTTACAACCAAGATTACTCTATCCAGCAAAGCTATCATTTAGAATGAAAGGGCAGATAAAGTGCTTCCCAGACAAGTTAAAACTAAAGGAGCTCATCACCACCATGCTCTTATTAGATGAAATATCAAAGGGACTTACTTAAGAAAAGGGTCAAAATTATGAACGTTAAAATGACACAAACTCACAACTGTTAACAGCTGAATCTAAAAAGTAAAAACAAAATCCAACTAAGCAAACCAGAATAGGAACAGAATCAAAGATATGGGGATTATTTGGAGGGTTATTAGCTGGGAGTGGGGAGGGGGATAAATGGGGAAATGGTGGAAGGATTAAGAAGAATACTTGTTTGGTACAAAATAGACAGGGGGAAGTTAAGAACAATATGGAAAAGGGTGAAGACAATGAACTTATATGTATGACACATGGACATGAACTAAGGGGGTGGGATTGCTGGAGGGAAAGGGGTACTGGGCAGAGGGGAGCAAAGGGAAAAAATTGGGACCACTGGAACAACATAATCAATAAAATATACTTAAAAATAATTTTAAAAGAAAAAAAGAGTAGTTATAAATAAATGTTTCGGGACTTCCAGCCAAGATGGAGGTGTAGGTAGACAGACACGCTGCGTCTCCCTCCACAACTGAGAAGCAATACAACTACCTCAAAACTGTAGACAACCAGAAGTTCCAGAAATCCGAGCTGCATGGAAGTCCAACAAACAAAGATATAAAGAAGAAATACTCATTCAGACAGGCAGGAGGGGCAGAGCTGGGGTGGAGAGAATGTGGTGTGTTGGCAGCAGTGACAGCAGCTGTGACTGGCCGACAGAAAGCACAGTCACACATTAAGAAAAAAGTAGGGAGGGACATCTGGGGAACGGTCCGAGCCCCAGACAAGGCTGCACAGCTCACAGTTCTGGTTCCAGGGAAAACAAAGCCTCATTGCTTCTGACTGTGCAAAGCAGTGGGGGGTGGGGTGGCAGAAGAAACTGCTGGTCTCTCAGCAGACTCCATTTCTTTAGAAGGCCTCCATGGTCCTAGAATATCCACAAACCTACCCACTCTGGGAACCACAACCAGAGCAACAGCTAGAAGGGTGCCAGTCCCATACAGGAAGTAGGGCAAGTGCCTGGAAAAGGGGCAAGTGCTGAGCAAGTGGCATTGTTACCACGCAGACACCTCCCCCACGTACACCACAATGCGGTGAAACAAGTCGCCTGTCACTGACAAATACCTAAAGCTCCACTTCTTACAATGTGACAGGTGCAACAGCTCCACCTAAAACACAGAAGCAAACACAGGAAGATGTGAATTGAGAACACAGAGGTATCGCCCAAAAGAGGGAGCAGATCAAGGTTCTAGCGGGAGAACTAAGTGATGAGGAGATCGCCAACCTAACAGACGCAGAGATGAAAACACTGGTGATAAAGGTGCTCACATTGAGCATTGGCCTGCGGACCAAGTGTCGCTGGTTTGATTCCCATTCAGGGCACATGACTAGGTTGCATGCCAGATCCCCAGCTGGGGCTGCGTGAGAGGCAACCGCACATTGATGTTTCTCTCCCTCTCTTTCTCCTTTCCCCTCTCTCTCAAACAGATAAATAAAATAAATAAAGTCACCCTTGTGAAAAATTAATTCATTAATTAATATTATAAAAAATAAATAAAGTTCTAAAAAAGAAAAGGTGCTCACAGACTTGACAAATACGCTTGACTATTGCAAATGCAGAAGGAAAGAAGTGAGGACTAGGCTAAGTGAAATGAATTAAAATATGCATGAAATCAATGGTGAAGGGAAGGAAACCAGGGTTCAAAGCAACAATCTGGAACATAAGGAAGAAATAAATAGTCAACCAGTACAGAATGAAGAAACAATTTTTGAAAATGAGGAGGGGCTTAGGAACCTCTGGGACAACTTCAAACGTGCCAACATCCAAATCATAGGAGGGCCAGCAGCAGAAGAGGAAGAGCAAGAAATTGGAAACTTATGTGAAAAAAATAATGAAGGAAAACTTTCCTCATTTGGTGAAGGAAATGGACATACAAGTCCAGGAAGCATACAGAGTCCCAAGCAAGCTAGGCCCAAAGAGGACCACACCAAGACGCATCATAATTAAAATGTCAAAGGTTAAAGATAAAGAGAGAATCTTAAAAGCAGCAAGAGAAAAGGACATAGTTACCTACAAAGGGGTCCCTATACACTATCAGGTGTTTTCTCCAAAGAAACTTTGTGAGCAATAATGGACTGGCAAGAAGTATCCAAAGTGATGAAAAGCAAGGACCTACAACCAAGATTATCCAGCAAAGCTGTCATTTAGAATGGAAGGGCAGATACAGTACTTTCCAGACAAGGTAAAGCTAAAGGAGTTCATCATCATCAAGCCATTATTATAGTAAATGTTAAAGAGACTTATTTAAGAAAAAGAAGAAGATCAAAACTATGAACATTAAAATGGCAACAAACTCACAACTATCAACAACAGGATCTGAGAAATAAGAACAAAAACAAGCTAAGCAAACAACCAGAATAGGAACATAATCGAAGATATGGGAATCAGTTGGAGGGTTATCAGCTGGGAAGGGGGAGGGGGAGAAATGGGGAAATGGTGCCGGGATTAAGAAGCATAAATGGTTGGTACAAAATAGGCCAGGGGATGTTAAGAGTCGTATAGGAAAGGCAATAGACAAAGAACATACAAGCATGACCCATGGACATGAACTAAGAGCGTTGGGACTGCTGGAGGGAAGGGGGGTACTGGGCAGAGGGGAGCAAAGGGAAAAGAAATGGGGACAACTGTAACAGCCTCATTAACGAGATGTAATTTTTTTTTTAATTGTGAATCATGATTTTGGTATCATGTTTAAGAAAACTGTTAAACCCAAGTTTTGAAGATTTTATTTTATTCTAAAAGTTATATATTGAGTTAATTTTTGTTTAAAGTATAAGATATTAAGGTCAAGATTCATTAATTTATGTATGGAGTTCCAATTTCTGAACATCATTCGTAGAAATGAGTATCCTTTCTTCATTAAACTACTTTTCCACCTTTGTCAAAAGTTGTTGGCTATACTTGTTTGAGACATATTCTAAACTTTCCACTATGGTTGATTGAGCTAGGTTTTTGTTCCTATGCCAATATACACGATCTTGACAGTGAGTCTCATATCTATAACTATTAACTGTAAGTGTTAATGTAACTATATAATAAGTCCTAAAACCAGGTGGTACAAAAGAAGAGCTGTTGTGCACGGGCTGATCTATAGTGCAAGACTATTTTTAGTGATCCTCTGGTGCCATTGATGCCACCCTTCAGGCGTGTTGGTTTCAGAACTGGTTGATTAAAGCTCTGCTGCAGTCTGAAAGTGGTCATCTGTGTGTTGGGCCTGGAGACTCTTTGGAGCATCTCCAGTGCGGGTCAAACTTAGCTGGCACTTTGGCAGGCTTCGACCACTTTGTACAAGATAAAAGGTGATCTGTGTTTGCTTGCTACTCGTGTTGGACTTGGAGGTACTTGGAAGAGGCTATACACTAAAAGCTGAGGCCAGCTGCCACTTTCCCTAGTCTTGTGGTTGCTTAGTTCAAGCTGTTAAAGGACAAGACCGGTTGCCACTTATGCCAAGCTTGGGGCCACTTGGTGGGATTCACAATGCAAATCAAGCTTGGTCGCTGCTTGTGCTGGGCTTGAGGTCACTTGGCTGGAGCTACAATGTACATCGAGGCTGACTACTATTTGTGTGGAAGTTTTGTGGAACTTTGCTATTTGTGTGGGGGGTTTGTGGAACTTTGAGAGATTCTTTAGCATGAGTTGAGGGCAGCCACTCTTTGTCTGTGGCTTTTGGACTTCTCAGAGAGTCTGAAATGTGAGCCAAATGCAGCTGCCACTTGTGTGAGGTTTGCCGACCTTCAAGAGAGTCTGAGGCACTAGCTGATGGCAGCCACCAGTTATGCCAAACTTCAGAGCCACTTGGGAGATGCTACAAAGTAATCTTCAGTTGGTGCCACTTAGGCTAGGTTTGGAAGTTCTTGGGAGAAGCTGCAGCGTGAACCGAGACGGGCTGGCATTTGTGCCAGGCTTGAGAGTCTTCAGCGGACACTACCATGCGAGAAGACTCCAGCTGCCAGTCGTGATGTGCTCAGATATGCTTGGTTAGAACTATACTCCAGGCCACGACTGGCTGCCTCTTACAACAAGCTGTGAGCTACTTGATGGGATTTACAATACAGGTTAAAACTGGTAGTTGGCTGTTCTGGGCTTTGGGACACTTGGCAGGAGCTAAAATACCTGCAATGGCTACTGCTTGTGTGGCATTTGTGGATCTTTGAGAGACTGTAGCATGAGCCCAGGGTAGCTATCATCTGTGCGAGGTTTGCAAACTTCTGAGAAAGTCTGCAGTGCAAACTGTAGGCAGCCACCACTTGTGTGAGGTTTGTAAATTTGGGAGAAAGTCCACCTCATGGGCTAGGCAGGTTGCTTGTTTGGAGAAGTTGCCATGAAATGTTTGGCCAGGGGAGCAAGGAGGGTGGTGCAGAATCACAGGGAGTCGCCAGGGCAGGGAGAAGTGTTAACCAGGTTAGTGGAGAGAACACGTTTGGTACCCACCTGTGCAGGGCCAGCTGAGTGGCAAGAGAATTCAACCAAGTAACAATGACACATGCCAGAACTTCCTTCCTCGGAGATTTGCCCCAACCCCTGCCTTTTAAGTCCTCCCCTTGACATTCAATTAAGGTCTACCTCCTATGTTCCTGGCACTTTCTGAGCTGCACTGGAACTTAGAAGGAGTGAGTTTGTGCTTGGATCCTTTAAGAGCAGCGTATCTATCTCCCACAGCTTTTGTCTCTCAAATGCAATCTCTGCTGGTTTTCACAGACAGATATTATGGGGATTCCTCTTCATGTCACTGGTTACCTGGACTGGTGAGCTGGGTGTGGGCCTGGGATCCCCCACTTCTCAGTGTGGGTGGGGGATTCACTATTGAGCTTCCTCTCCTGTTTTATAATCACCACCCTGTGGGTGTGGACCTGCAGGGTCCACATATTTGCCTCTACTACCAGTTTCAACATGGCTTCTTCTTAATATTCTTAGTTACAGGAGTTCTGTTCAGCTCCTCTTCAAGTAGCTCTCAATGTCCGTTTTTCCATAATTTAGTTGCAATTTCAATGTGCTTATTGGAAGAGGTGAGCTCATAGTATACCTACTCTGCCGTCTTGTCCAAAATCAGGCTTATTCTTCTTAGTTTGCATGGAATTCTTTTTTCTACTATTTTATTTTTTACATATCTACATCATTATTTATGAAGTAAATTTCTCATAGAATATAGATGGGATGATTTTGGTTGGTATTAATTTGACAGTCTCTGTTAGATGGGCCATTTATGTTAAATACAACTATTTATAACTTAAGATTTAATTATGCCACTTTACTATTACCTTTCTTTTAGTTGGCTCCTTTTTTGTTCTGTTAAATCTCCTCTGCTTACCTGTGTGTTAGTTGAATTTTTAAAATATTTTCGTTTGAGATTGGCTCAAGAGAAATTAGCCATCTGAATACTACACCAAAAATATTCTAGAAATCGAACAGATTTTTAGGGACCTGGAAGACTGTAATAAAAGATCTAATGTTTTTGCACTTGGCTTATTTCTTCAAAGGGAGAGTAATGGAGAGTATCTGGGAAAGCATTCAAAAAATATTTTTTGAAAATTCTCCAAATTTGTTAAAAGACTTAAGTCTACGGACTAAAGAAGTTTAGGGAAATCCAAACAAGATAAACTTAATAAATCTCTGATAAGTTACATCATAGGCAAAATTTTAAAAATTGAGGAGTGATGTCACCAAGATGGCAGAATAGCAGATCACCAGCCCGCATCCCCCAAAGAAACAAATATTTCTCAGCCATCCATAGACCAAAATGACTTTGTGGTAGCTTTAAAATCTATGCAGAAGGTTGTGAAATCCCAGCGGAACCCAAGACTAAGGATGACTGCTTTCTGAAGGGAAAAACACACAGCAATGGTAGGCCGAACCATGGACTCTGCTATGGACAGAAAGAAGTCCTACCCTTCTCTTAACTCAGGTGTAGTTTTTCCCTTATGCGATCCCTTTGCCAACCAGGAGGAGCCATGACCATCTGTACCATCGGTAATAGGCTTGAGAATCGTGGACCCAACTATGTTCATTAAAGCAGTTCATAACTTGAGTGTAATAGCACTCTCTCAGAATCACAAGTCAATACTGCATGCACAGTGGACCACCCAAGAGACCCAGTAGAAATCACAACTATAGGTGTTCCCATAACAGGGATGTAGACCTCAGACAGGGTTGTACATGAAGCAATCCTGTGAACAGGCTTCAGTCCTCTGGGACAGCAATTATGGAGGCAATCACTTCAGTTTTGAGCAAGAGAGGTGTTCGCCAGCTACAATCATTCTGCGCAGACTGGATGATGTTTCAGTTCTTTCAAAGTTACATCAGCATAAGGCTCCCTGGATCTCAAACATCAGGCAACCATAATGGCCCAAGAATATTAATAAAGCTCCTGTAATCAATACTAAAATAAAATGGAGACCCATGAACTGCTTCAATAATAAAACAATACTTATAAAGGAGCTCAGTGAGCAGCAAAAGAACACAGGTAGATAACTAAAACTCAGGAAAACAAGATACACAAAATGAGAAATTTTCAAAAGAAACAGAAAATGTAAGATAGAATCAAAAATAAATCCTGGAGGGGAGCTGAACTAAAAATATACAATAGAGACCCACCTTGAGCATCTGTCTCACCGAGGAGGGGTGTCAATAGAGGGGCCTGAAGCTAGAGCCCCAACTCCCCACCTCACAGCTCATCCCACACCCCTCCACCCTAGGAGTGCAGGACCCTGAGGAGCTTCATGTCCATGAACAAAATTTTAACAGGTTTGCAGGTCGTGCCAGTTTATCTCTTAAAAAAGATGTGGGAGAGACAAGAGAAAGATGGTGGCAGAGTAAATAGCAGTGTGGTCTGCCTGCTCCCATCGCGGAAGGACTTGGAGTATACACATGGAGCAGAGAGTGAGTGAGAGCAGCTTTCAGAGAGGGCGAACAGGGATGGGAGTGTGGGAACAGCGTGGGAGAGGCCAGTAACCATGGCCTGCACTCTCCAAGCAGAGTCACTGGGCTTCGTAGCCCAGCACCTCTGATGTACCAAAAGGGGCAGCTGCTGACCGGCTCATTAGCCGGGAGCTGCTTGGAAACTGCACTACCACCGTAGGCGTCCTGACCAGCGACATCCGGGAATGGAGTCAGCCAGAAGGTTTGGTGAAACAGTCGGAGGCACAGGAACACAGAGGCCAGCCCTGACTGCAAGGAACTGTGTGGATTAAGACTTGGTAGGGACCCCCGGGGCGGGCAGCCCTGCGCCCATGGGCGCATGCGCACAGAGGCTCTGCCAGACACAAATGCAGAACTGAGCTACAGAGAGGGATGCACATGGGGGAAACCTGAGGGACAACCTGGGATTTGGTAGGGACCATGGTCTGGCAGCCCTGTACCCACGAGCATGCACACACAAAGGTTCTGCCAGACAAAAACACAGACAGACCAGTGCTGCACTTTGGAAGCCACACAGAGACTTTTTTGGAAAAGGAGAGGAAAAAAGGCCCAAGACTGGGCAAGGACTATGGGCATGCACACCAGCTCATCGGCAGAGTAGAGTTGCTAAACAAAAATGAAGAGCACTACAGGGTACCACAGAACCAGTGGAGGGGGAGACCCCAACTCAGTGCAGGTCATAGCAGAGAGCTGTGGCAGACTCACGAGCGAGAGAATAGCAGCCCTAGAATTTAGCTATATCTCCTCACAGACAGAGAGCCGGAAAGGAAGATATGAAACCCATGGAACTCTGACCAGGGCCAGATCCAGAAAGAGATGAAAGCAGTAAAAACCAGATATTACTGGGGAAAATTCCACCATGGTATTTTTCGTGAGTTATTTTTTGTCCTCTCAGTTTATGCATTTTAAGTCACTATATCAGTTGTTATATTATAGTTTATTCCAAATATCATATGTTGCTCCCCCCTTGTATTACCCCACCTTAACCTCCGATCTCCTCTTCTTACTTTGGTCTTAAATTCTATCTTCTCTCCTATTTCTCTCATTCTGTAAGCTTAAATATGAAAAAAAATATTTTCCTCTCTTAGCATGGTTTTCACTCCTCATTCTTAGTATATCATCTCAGATTCACTTCCCTCACCTTTGGGCATCTCTTAAACTTTTCTTTCTTTCTTTTTACCCTCTTAGTCCCATCCCACTTATATCAACCATAGCCCAAAGGTTGTACTGGGAGAAAGCTCTTTCTTTGGTCTGTTTCCTACCTTCTCTCCCTCTTATTCTTATTCTTCTTTATGGTTTTTGTTTGCCTTGTTCATGCTCCCTCTTGCACTAAATATATAACATATAACTTCTGTATAAACGTAATACTATACACTTCCACTCTCTCACTTCATTCTACCCTCTCTGTCCCTTTTTCAACATACAATGTAAATATTACTTACTGTCTCACATTGCCGTGTCCCTACTCACTACTATTATTACTCCTCCACTTTCCCTCTCAAAAGTCATCTTCCTTTCAGTTAGCCAACTCTTATCTGCTTTTCCTTTAGTATAATAGTCTTAATCTCTTTACATCTATGTTAATGCTACCTCATTTGCTGCTGCTACAGTGATTATGGGTGGGGGATCTTTTGAGGGCATGGGTTTCTTGCCAGGGTTGTTTGTTTGTGTTTTAACATCATCTCCACAAAAGAATTGAACATGTGGTGGGAAGAGTGACTCTCAACTAGTGAGAGGAAAGGTTCCCCAAAAGAGCAATAGAACAACCACAAACACTGAAATACCACCAGACAGCCTAAACACACAGCATAAAGGGAATTCCAAGAGCATCAAGCTCAGGAGATCAAAGAGACTGCAACACTGAATCCCCCAGGTCTCCTATTACAGAAGGTCATACCATGAAGGCAGGAAGTCAAAGCAGACAAATCTAAGAAATAAAAACAAACAAGAAGATGCACCTAAAATGGGGAGACAAAGAAACAAACCCCCAATGGGAACAAATAAAGGAGGAATAGCCAGAAAAAGAGCTAGATGAAACAGAGGCGAGCAAACTATCAGACATGGAATTCAAAAGAATGGTTATAAGGAAGCTCAATAAACTTGACAAACTCAGAGAAAACTACAACGAACTCCAAGGGAATTGCAGAAAAACTCCAGGGAAACTATAAAGAACTCCAGGGAAGCTATAAGGAACTTACTGAGAACTACGCCAGCATTAAAAAGGACATAGAAACTAGTTATAAGAGCCAGGAGGAAATGAAGAATACAAGTTATGAACTGAAGAGCACAGTAGAAGGAATCAAAAGCAGGCTAGAGGAAGTAGAGGATTGGATCAGCGAGCTGGAGGACAAGGTAGAAAAAAATTCCCAGACAGTGCAACGGCAACAACAACAACAACAACAACAAAACACTGAAAAAGAATGAAGAAGGTATAAGAGAGCTTCAGGACAACATGAAACATAACACTATCCATATCATAGGGATACCAGAGGGAGAAGAAGGGGAGCAAGGGATAGAAAGCGTGTTTAAAAAGGGAATGACAGAAAACTTCCCTGACTTGAGGAGAGGAAGACATCATGCAAGTCCAAGAAGCACAGATGGTCCGAATGAAGATTAACCCAAAGAGGCTCACGCCAAGACTCATCGTAATTAAAATGGCAACATTCAAAGGCAAAGAGAGAATCCTAAAGGCAGCAAGAGAGAAACAGTCAATAACACACAAAGGAGCTCCAATAAGACTATCAGTGGAATTCTCAACAGAAACACTACAAGCCAGAAAGGGATGGCAAAACATATTTCAAGCAATGAAAAAAAAGGTCTACAACCAAGACTGCTCTACCCAGCGAGGCTCTCAGTCAAGATGGAAGGTCAAATAAGGAGTTTCCCAGGCAAAAGAAAACTAAAAGAATAAACTTCCACCAAACTGGCATTGCAAGAGATGCTAAAGAGACTGCTTTAAGAAGGTGAAGAAAAAGAGAAAGAGAGAAGAAGAAAGGTACAAAGGGGGGGGAGCACAATGAATAAGTAACTATCTATAATAACCTTAAAAGTAAATAGATTAAATGTTCCAATAAAAAGGCATAGGGTAGCTGAGTGGATAAGAAAACATGACCCACATATATACTGTCTACAAGAGACCCACCTCAGAACAAAAGATCTACACAGACTAAAAATGAAGGGATGGAAAAAAGTATTTCAAGAAAACAGACATAAAAAAAAAAAGCGGGGATAGCAATACTTATATCAGACAAAATAGATTTCACAACAAAGTCCATAAAGAGAGACAGAGAAGGACATTTCATAATACTTAAAGGAACAACACATCAAGGAGATATAACCCTGCTAAACATATATGCACCAACATAGGACCACCCAAATATATAAAGAAAATCTTGCAAGACTATGAGGAGAGTATCAACAGCAACACAGTCATAGTAGAGAATTTTAACACCTTGTTATCACCAGTGGACAGATCTTCAAGCAAAGAAGCACCAAGGATATTGAGGCATTGAACAACACTCTAGGTCAAATGAACTTAGTTGATATATATAGAGCCTTTCACACCAGAGAAGCAAAATATACATTCTTGTCAAGTGCACATGGAACATTTTCAAAGAGAGACCACATGGTAGGACACAAAACAAGCCTCAACAAATTCAAGAAAACTGAAATTATATCAAGCATCTTCTCAGATCACAATGGCTTAAAATTGGAAATCAACCTCAAGGGAAAAACTCAAAAACACTTAAACACGTGGCGAATGAATAACATGATATTAAGTAATGAATGGGTTAACAATGACATCAAGGAAGAAATCAAGAAGTTTCTGGAAACAAATGATGATGAATACACAACAGCCCCAAACCTATGGGACACAGCAAAATCAGTCCTGAGAGGGAAGTTCATAGCAATACAGGCTTACCGAAAAAGGACAGAGGAATCCCCAATAAAAAATCTAACCCTACACCTACAAGAACTAGAGGAACAACAACAAACAAAGCCCAGAGTGAGAAGAAGGAAGGAAAACATCAAGACCAGAGCAGAATTAAATGACATAAAGACTCAACAAACAATTCAAAACATCAATAAAACCAGGAGCTGGTTCTTTGAAAAGACAAACAAAATTGACAAACCTTTAACCAGGCTCATCAAGAAAAAAAGAGAGAGAACCCAAATGAACAAAATCAAAACTGAAAGAGGAAAAATCACAACTGATACCACAGAAATACAAAAGATTATAAGAAATTACTACAAACAACTATGTGAAAAGAGATAGGAATGATATGAAACCTGGATGAAATGGACAAATGTCCGGAAACATATCATCTTCCAAAACTGAATCAAGAAGAAACAGGAAGCCTAAGTAGACCAATAACCAAGTGTGAAATTGAAGCAGTAATCCAAAAACTCCCGGCACACAAAAGCCTTGGACTGGATGGCTTTACAGGTAAGTTTTACAACACATTCAGGGGAGAACTAACTCCTATCCTTCTCAAACTACTCCCAAAAATCCAAGAAGAGGGAAGACTCCCAAAATCTTTCTATGAAGCCAGTACTACCCCAATTCCAAAACCAGGTCAAGACACAACAAAGGAAGAAAACTACAGGCCAATATCGCTGATGTACATCGATGCTAAAATCCTCAACAAAATATTGACAAACCGGATCCAGCAGCACATTAAAAAGGTCGTCCACCACGAGCAAGTGGGATTCATCCCAGGCATGCAAGGATAGTTTAATATTCACAAATCAATAAACATAATGCACCACATAAACAAAACGAAAGACAAAAAAAAAAAAAATCACATGATCATATCCATAGATGCTGACAAAGCATTTGATAAAGTAAAACACCCATTTTGATGAAGACACTCAGAAAAATGGGAATTGAGGGAGCATACCTCGACATAAATAAAGGCCGTATACGAGAAACCTGAAGCCAACATCGTATTCAATGGGCAAAAACTGAAACATTCCCCCTAAGATCAGGAACAAGACAAGGATGTCCACTTTCTCCTCTCTTATTCAACATAGTTTTGGAAGTCCAAGTTACAGCAATCAGAGAAGAAAAATAAATAAAAGGCATCCAAACTGGAAAAGAGGAAGTAAAGCTATCATTATTTGCAGATGACATGATAGTGTACATAGAAAGCCTTATAGATTCCACCAAAAAACTACTCTGCCTAATAAGTGAATTTGGCAAAATAGCAGGGTACAAAGTCAATATTCAGAAATCAAAGGCATTTCTGTACACCAACAATAAAATGTTAGAAATAGAAACTAGAAAAAAACCCATTTGCTATAGCAACAAGGAAAATAAAGTACTTAGGAATAAACTTAACCAAGAAGGTAAAAGACCTGTACTCGGGAAACTACAGAACACTGAAGAAAGAAATTAAGGAAGATACTGATAAATGGAAGCATATACCATGTTCACGGATGGGAAGAATCAACATCATTAAAATGTCCATACTACCCAAAGCAATTTATAGATTTAACACAATCCCTATTAAAATATCAACGACATATTTCACACACCTAGAATAACTACTTCTAAAATTTATAGGGAACCAAAAAAGACCACGAATAGTTGCAGCAATCTTGAGGAAGAAGAACACAGTAGGAGGACTCACAATGCCTGATATCAAACTGTACTACAAAGCCACGGTGATCACGACAGTCTGGTACTGGCATAAGAACAGAAATATAAATCAGTGGCACATAGAGAGCCCAGAAATAAACCCACGTCTCTATGGTCAACTAATATTTGACATATGGGGAAGAAACATAAAATGGAGTGAAAAGAGCCTCTCCAACAAATGGTGCTGGGAGAACTGGACAGGGACATACAAAAAAATGAAACTAGACCACCAACTTACACCACACACGAGAATAAACTCAGGATGGATCAAAGACTTAAATGTAAGCCGTGACACCATAAAAGTCCTAGAGGAAAACATAGGCAGGGAAATCTCAGATACTCAATGTAGCAACATTTTCACCAACATATTTCCTAGAGCAAAGAGTAAACAAATGGGAGCACATCAAACTAAAGAGTTTCTGCTCGGCAAAAGAAAACATCAGCAAGATGAAAAGTGAACCAACCATATGGGAAAACATACTTGCCAATGTTACCTCAGACAAGGGTTTGATCTCCAAAATATATAAAGAACTTATAAGGGTTGGTGAAATATGGGGTGGTCTTCGGGCTTCACTTTAAAACTGGATTCTCTTTTCTATCCTAATGGCTTGGACATAAAGCGCCCAGAGGTGTGTGTGTGTAGGGGGGACTAAAATACTCCCCTCAGCCCAAAATTAGTATAGTGGACAAAAGGGCTTCGGACAGGTGTGATGTGTCTTGCACACCCTCTGTGAAAAAAGCCTTTTTCTTTTTCCTAAAGTGGCACATGGAAAAATTGTCTTCGGTAAAGATTTATTTCATTTACTTACAGCACATGGGCATGAGGACTAAGGGAGTAGGAGGTGAGCAGATTGGAAAGGTGCCTGGCAAGCACACAGTAGGTCTGCAATAAATATTAGCCAAGCAGGATTTCTTGGGCTGTATCCTGAGCCCCATTCTCTCTCCTCCCTACACCCTTCCTCTCACTTCTATTCTCTCCCAGAACTTTGACTTCTTCTGTAATGATTCCCAAATGTATTTGCAGCATGGAACTCTTTCCTGAGTTTCACATTCCTGTAGCCATATGTCCCTTGTTAATAATAAATATAAAGTTTATGAATAAACCATGTTGATTGCTAATAAGCCGTCTTCCCTTAGAAGCAGCACTTACAAGAATGTTCTTGACTTTTTATTTGAGCCAGTCCAAGTTTATTTATTTGAACAGTCCACTTCAACACAGGTGTCCAGCTCTAGTTGTAAACTGGGAGAGGAACATGAAAGGTTGGGGAAGGAAATTAACAGTGTGTGTAGGACTGCCTCTGAATTTCTGCTTGTTATCCAAAGCAGGTGTATATTCAAAGATAGCTCTACCCTTCAACCCTTATCACCTTCCTACCACAAAGTCATGAACACTGGGATTGTTGAGAGTGTGGTCAAACATGTGATCTCAAGGACCCTGACAACAGGCTATAAATGCTCCAGAACAGGAGACATATTCTGGTGATAAATAGCTACCTGGCACTTTGTTAAGGCTCCACATGCCTTAACCCACTTAAACATCATTATCAACTCCAAGGTGAGTGCTGACAATAGTCACATTTTCAGGTGGGTTCACGCTGGAATAGTAAAAGTTGCTCAAGATTACACAACTAGAAAGTAGAGGAACAAGAATATGAACACGTACTGTCATACTCCAGAGCCTCACTCTGTTCATCAAGGTTCCTTAACCCCAGCACGAGTGACATTTGGAGCCAGATACCTGTGCTGTGGAGGACCTCCTGTACACTGTAGGATGTTTAGCAACACCACTGGCCTCTACCCACTAAATGTCAAAAGCAAACCCCAAGTGGTGACAATCAAAAATGTCTCCAACATTGCCCAATGCCTCCTAGGGAGTAAAATTACCTCCCATTGAGAATCCCTGCTATAGATGGGAGTGGGCTAGTTTAGAGATTAAATAAGTTGCCGATCAATGATAACTAGTAAAGAGTCCAACCTGTATTCAAACCTAGCATGACTTGATGCCATATATTATGGCATATTAATCAATATGGCAGAAAAAACAAGAGCCTCCTCCACCACCACCCCCCAAAAAAAGAAAGAAAGGAGGAATGAAAGAAAATAAATAAGATGATTCTTTTCAAATGATTTGCTTTTGTTTAAAGCAAAAGAAAGAGAACAGAAGTAGTCCCTAAAGACTGTTAAAGAAACAGACTGTCAAAGATTGTTTTAAGAAAAAGAGTCTCTAATGTACTTAAACTTAACTAAGAGTACGCAGGAACATTCTATGAAGCAGTGTTTCCCAGACTCAGCTGTGTATTATAACGTCCCAGGGAGCTTTAAAAATACTGATATGAGTCCCAGCCCCAGGAGATTCTCATTTAATTGGTCTAGGATGTGGCCAGTGTTTAGGGATTTTTAAAGCTCTCCATGTGTTGCCCGCATGAATCCAAAGCTAAGAACCACTGCTATAAACAATTAAACTAACCTTATCAATTATGCATATTAAATTGATTATATTTCTTTAGCTTAATAGAAAACCAAATGGTTACTTAATAAACTGACTATGTACACTATTCTCAACATCCATTGAGCTACTGATCATCAAATTTGTAGACATCCATAGCATTCTATAGCCAGAAGGGAAGTATTCTCTAGTTCCTAACCTTTGGGCCATCTAGCCTCCCATCATTATTTGCAATAGAAAATGACCAAAAAATCTTGGAAAGGATATTTGTTATTTCATAATTTTTACAACATCGTAAAAACAAATTTTAGTTATTGGATAAAATCTGGTTTAGAATGGTTTTGAGGCTCTAAACATTCTTTTTATTATTCCAATATGTTTGACTGAGTGGTTTTTTCTAAAAGTTAACCTTGTCTCTACTATCATGAATAATCTAGAACTCAGTAGATGCATCAGTTTCTAATATGTGATTTATTCAGATGACAATAGGGCCTTATAGGTTTTCGTTAAGATAGTCTTCAAACTATGGAAATGATAACCATTTTTCTCAATGAGCTTTCTGTCACAAAGACCAGGGAATCTTGTCTAATATGAACATAACCCTGCTGTTCACTCCAAGTATACTTCTTTTCCTTCCCTGGGCAATCTACACCTGCACATAAGCAATAAAACAGTGTGTGCGTTCTGATCATTTCTCCAATACCGATGACCATTTCTAATCACACTGGACAAAAACTTGTCTAGCAATTTGCATTGATTCTTAGAAGACGGTCATTTCTCAAACACGCATCTAAATGTAGGTCATTTCTCACATACTGATCCATGGAATCTGCAAGGTTCTTCAGAATTAAACAAAAGAAACCAAAAATTATGTCCCGTTACAAGTTATCTTTCAATCACTACTCTGAAGATTAAGGGGTGGGTTTGCTTATTCTGTTTTGTGGTTTTTGCCCATTTTGTTGGGGCTTTTTTGGAGTAAGAAGAAGGCTGGGAAGTATAAAAACCTTTCCCCAGCCCTGTAAGTTTATAAATACCTTTCAAGAGTTGGATGGAGCTCAATAAGCTATGGTAGAAATGCTCTTCAAAAGAGTCTATACTTCCGTAATGGCTACCATTACATTGGAGCCTTACTTTAGACACCAGAACTCAAAATAGCACTGACTCTGGGTAGCAGCAATATCTGAATTTATCTAACACCTAGATTCCCAAAGAGTTATGTGTAATTTAATTACATTTAATTCTGTTTTACTTATACAAACGGTCCACTATATCCTGCAGTTAACTCTTTCATTTAAAACAGATGAGGGCAGAGAGCACAAATGCTTACTTCTTTTGAGTCTCCATTGCATCTAGTAACCTGGTTTATGTTTAAAATATGCTTTTGTGTTCAAAATACGTGCTATTTCTTGGTTGTCAGAGGTAAATGATTCTTGCATCACAAATGATTATTCTCTAATTTCTGCTTTTCCTTGTTCCATTGCTCCTTCTAAACTAGAGAGAAATTTAGACCAGGATAAAGCCTATGAATGGAAAGGATGAAGTGACAAGGAAAAAGAATGGTGCAGATGTGAGCGTGGGTTTTTTGATGACTGTTGATTACTTGACTCTGGCTTTCAGTTTCCATCGATTGGTTGGGGTCGACTGGATTGACTACCATTATGCTTTGTTTCTGAGAGTGAGCATTTTATTTTCCGTGCAGCAGCATGCCCCTCGTGCATAGGTCATTTCCCTGAGACCTCAAGTATCCAGGAAACAGCCAAGAGCTAGGAAATAAGTCTGAACACTTCTGAGCATCCAAAATAGATATGGCCATTTCCCCACTGTCCAAAACCTTACATAAAGTGGTAAGCCCTTTAGAGCTCCCTGCACGTAATTCTCGTAAACTGAACTGTGTGAGTTTCTAACAAGGCATGTTAGAAGCAGCACATTTGTTAGGAGGTTTGCAAAAATAAGGCTGCCAAAGCCTGAGACACTGGCAACCACGAAATGGCACCTGAGAGACAGCAAGAGAGAAAAAGACCAAACAACAGCAACAAGATAGAAAGCCTGACAAAACAAGAACCAAGGAATCAAAACTCAGATATCTGATCATGCCTTGTAGAGGCAAATAACCCTATAGTTGGACTGCATGTAAGGACAACATTGTATTCTAATGGGGAGAGATTGAGTCATGGTGACAAAACTGAGAAAGCCAAGAGTAAGATACACCCAGGAAACTGTTGGAGGGGGCAGAAAAGTATGCAATATGCTTTAGATCTATAGCCAACATCGTTTTGCAGTTGTTTTTGTGTTTAAGTGAGCGAAGATCATGGGGGGAAATGATATCTTAATTCTTAACCAGTTAACAGTTTTTAACAAAAAACCCATTCTTATTTAAATGATTTAAATAAGTCATTTAAATATGCCACATCCTCCGTAACATGCTGGATACATTAGGCATTACTGTATTTCGAGCAAAGCATGAAAATCTCTTTAGAAGTGTCGTGTTCTACGAAGTGTCACCATTACAGCAATGGAAGGAGAGACAGAGAGAGAAAGAGATACAGAGAGACAGAGATTCCAAGTTCTGTCAGGGTTATTACAGTTCCATCTTCCTTGCGTTTCTTTTCCAGCCACATGTGCTTTCCATTTTGACATAGTTACTAACACAATATTTAATTCATTCTGCTTTTATTTTATTTACTATCCACCAGACTTATCTTTCCATGTACCTCCATAATAGTCACAATTTTCGTTTTGATGGCTGCCATGTTCCTAAATTGCTTCCAACTTCACTAATTATCCATAAGAACTAGTGTAATAAATAAACATCTATACATATATAGCTATTATGTGCTTTTGTAGTTCTGAATTACAAATGTACCTAAGGTAGAGTAAGAAACGTACCTGAAGAGTGACCAGCTTTACAAGACTGTGGTAAAAATAAGGTCAAAACACTAATCAAAGCCCTCCTCCTAAGATTAGCAGTAATCTAACCCCTGGAGATCTGTTCTCCCACTGCTCTGCATTGCCCAAGATCCTGGGGATTCATTCAAATTCTTCACTGAGAGAAAACTAGGTACTTACACCATCTGGCGGACACTTCGTGACACTGCTTCAGTTAGTCCTGTACCGTGGCCCCGACGACCCCATGCACCTCATGGGCAACATGCACGGCTCTTATACTGGGAACACTCCTTGCCCACCTGTGAAGGGGGCCCGGTGGGCATTAGCATTCCTCTACTAACAGAAGAACACAGAGAAGCTCTGAGAAGTGGTTCCCTGACCAAGGCGTCACAACCAGTAAGGGACAAAGGCAAATGTTTCATCCCCTAAAACAAACCGTTGTCCATTTCATCACATGATCTCATCATGCCAAGCAAAATCTGAAAATATTGGTGGGGGGGCACTATTCACCTGATTTTTTAACTGTGAGGGACACACTGTACCATATATATAGGTCTGCTTCTGTATCATAACTTTTAAAATATCTTGTGAAAACAGAAAACATACCATATGTGAAATGATGCTCCAAAACACCCTTACACATTATTGGGCTCAAATAATTTTAGTCAGTTGAAATTAACAGTGTTATTCTTTTCCTTTTCATTGAATATATTGGGGTGACACTGGTTAACAAAATTATACAGGTCTCAGGCGCACGGTTCTACAGCACATCATCTGTACACTGTATTGTGTGTTCACCACCCCAAGTCAAGTCTCCTTCCATCACCAGGTACCCTCTTTGCCCTCCTCCACCTCCCTAGACCTTCTCCCCCTTGGAAATCACACTGTTGTTGGTGTCCATGAGGTTTTTTCCTCTCTCCTATTTGCTCAGTCCCTCTACCCAGCCACCCAACCACCCCCAGACAGCTGTCATCCTGCTCTCCATCTATGAGTCTGTCTCTATTTTGCTTGTTAGTTCAGTTTGTTCATTACATTCCACATAAGAGTGAAATCGTATGGTAATACTTAGAGATTAACATAAAAAACAACGTGAAAGAATCGAGTTGGAAATGCAGTCTCCAAACAACACATTATGGAACTTCAGATGTGTAGTTACACTCATTTCCATGTGATGATATGTCACTGCAGCCTATGGCTGTGAGATGAATTCACTTCCTATTTGCTTTTGAAAGTGTTTCTCCAGCAATAACTCTGTATAGCTGTGCCCTCTGCTGGATGGAAATGGGTACCACTTTGTGGAGCTGTGCAGAGATGTGGTGTGTTATAATTCCATCTATTTAGGCAGAAATTTTCATTACTTGAAGTCTGAGTAATATTTCATAAATTAGTTGGCTCCATCCCACGCCATTCCTCACTCATCTTTATAAGTTACCGGTAAAGAATCTCATCTACTGAAGATTCAAAATACTGTTAACGATTAGGTCAGTACTGTTTATCTGCTGATACTGACTTGTTACTTCCAAAAAAAGTACTCATGAATTAATATAATAACATAAATACAGATTAATCTTTTTGGAGTCTCCCGTGGTTCAAGAAAATGCATCATGAAGCCTCTCATTAGAGTATTTAAGTTTGCAAATATCCAAAGAACCACAAGTATCATCCCATTTAATTTCATTGGGCCATTAAGCAAGTGTTCATTCCCAGGTGGTATGCTATGTTTCAAAGACACAGAACCAAATAAGGCATAGCCCCAGTTCTCAGGAGTTTTACCATGGAACAGAAGATGCTGAGAAGGAAATGGACAATTGTGGAGTAACACACGTCATGAACACTGGGCATAGCTCAGATGCCCCTTCATTGAAGGACTTGCTTCAGCCTCAGAAAGCCACCTCACCCAACACCATGCCCCCTTCCCGGGGCTCCTGTCCAGTGACTGCTGCCTATGAGAGAACAAAGGCCCTGACATCTCAGTCTAACTTGGACAACTGAGAAAGGCCATTTTAGCTCCTGAGATGCCTGCGGGTTCCACAGAGGCTGTTGTTAGGCCACATCCAAGTTCAACTCTTCTCTCTAGCCCAGTGCTTCTCAACTGGGGGTGATTTTGCAGCCCCCCTCCCCCAGCCGCATACTTGGCAATGTGGAAACAGTTCTGGTTGTCACAACTTGGGGAAGGAGAGTGGTGTGTGGGTGCTACTGACATCCAGAGGGTAGAGGACAGGGATGCTGCTAAACGTCCACAATTAGCAGCCCCACCGTAAAGCATTACCCATCTAGGTCAATATGCCAGCAGTTGAGAAATCCTGTCTACCCAGTCCTGCTTCTTTCATTTCCCTTTCATAGGTGTTGGCCCCGAGGTCATTCCTTAATAAACATCCTGCACACTAAATTCCGTTGTTGAGTCAGCGTTTGGAGGAACGGTTACAAAAGGATCTATAACAAGAACCCATTTTGGTTTTATGTGTGTATATAAGCAAGAGAGTGGCATGTATGTGTTGAAATGTATTAGTATAACACAAACCTGGAAGGACATACTCTAAAGATGAAGAGCCGGTATTTTACAGTAATGGGACCGTGTCTTGTTTCCTTTTGTGCTTAAGTGCCTGGTTTCTGAGATTTGTGTATTTCTTCTTGTGATCTGTTCTGTGCAGAGAGCACATGTTACTTTTGCAACTTGGGGAGGGAAAGTGGGGTAATTGCAAAGAAAGAGGGCATGGCCAATAGTATCAAACATTGCAGAGAGGCCAAATAATGCCAGATAATAGCTAGGAAGAAGCCAGCAGAGAGCCTCGGGGAGGTGGCTGTAGAAGGCGAGGGAATCAAAGTAGGTCGTTTTCTACAGCAGTAGGACCACAAAGAGAAGTTGAAGAATAGAAGAGTAAGGTGCAGGAGATGAAAAGTCGACCAAACCGATTGCCAAGATCAGAGCCTGGACGAGATTGATGCAGACACAAAAGGAGCTGGGGAGAAGACATGTGCTGATGTAAGACAGAGGTGTGTAATTGGGCAAGGTGCGTGTGAGGGCGTGGGTTTGGATGCCAAGAACACAAGAATGGATTGGCCCAGGCAGAAGCCAAGAGCCCTCTTCTTCTAAAACAAGACGCACGGTCATTACGGAGTTCAGATGGCAACACATTTTGAAGTGATAAATTCTGCAACTGGTCATCTTCAATTTTTCAGTAGGAGGTGAGGTCGTCCACTGAAAGAGCGTCTGGGTGGCGGGACAGGAGTTTGCCAGGAAGGTGAAACGGAAGGGAAACGAGCGACCCAAAGCCCTGCCTGAGAGGGCATGCTCCTAGGAAACTTACCTTTCCTTTACCCAGTTTCAAAGTAAAATCTCAGGAGTGTTAGCACTACCGACATCACCGAGGCCAGGGAACAGGCTCCCAACCAGCGCTTCTCTACAACACTCAGGTGGCAGAGGGCTCCCGGAGGGCTCTAAAAGGCCCACCTGGCAGGATCAGCCACACCTGTACATCTCCACGGGGCTTTTGGGCACTCAGTATCACAGTCTGGGATTATTCTGTGCTACTTTCTGCTTTAGGGAACGGTGTCTGAAGATTTCCTTGCCTTGCCGTGGGGTTTCAAGAAGCTGTACAACCTCTCGCCGGGTCTTCTGGCATATCTCAATCTGATCTCCAGCTGCTGGGACTTCTCCAGAGTATAAAAAAGAGGGCATGTCATGCTGCAGCTGGAGCCTCGTTTTCTCCTAGCTCTCCCGGACACACCTGTCCACCCCCAGGACACGCTGATATGAGATCATTGTTAGCATATGGTCTTAATAGAGCGTGGAATTTTTAGGTGCTTTGTTAAAAGAAATGGTTCTCAACTGGGAGTAATTTTGCCTCCATGCCAAGGGGAGATTCGGCCATTTTGCTGAACATCCTACAATGCACAGGGCATCTTCCACAACGAAGAATGATCTGTCCCCAAATGTCAATAGTGCTGAGGGTGAGAAACCCTGCTTTAAAGAGTTCCTTATCTGCAAGGACCTTTTCTTTTTTAAAATCCTCACTCCAGGATATGTTTTTAGTGATGAGAGAGGGAGACGGAGAAGGAGAGGGAGAGGGAGAGAAGGAGAGAGATTGATTGGTTGCCTCCTGTATGCACCCCGACCAGGAATCAAATCTGCAACCTATTGGTGCAGGGGAGACACTCCATCAACTGGGCCACCCAGCCAGGGCTGCAAGGACCTTTTTAAAGTCTTCCTAAAACCCATATAAGGGTTATTTTTAATTTGAAATTAGTGTCTAAAATAAATCAAAGAAAATGCCAGATGAGAGTGACGAATGGTAGGATTTATAAATGTCCACAAGATGGCACTGAAACACAGACGAAAATTCAATCTTCTCCAGCCTCCATTTCAGAATGCAGTTTCTCACTCACCCTGGTCAGCTTTCTAGGGTAACAAAAGCCCATCCTTTTTCTAAAGGGCTTGTCACTTTTTTGTGCCTAGTGTTCCCTACCACCAGTATTTTCATGCAAGTGAATTAAAATGATTAATGACTAAAACTTAGCCTGGAACATAAAAAGAACAGGGCCACCTACTCGATCAGCTACAGAATTTGCGGGAGAATCTGCTAGCTTCTTGCCTTCTTTTTAGCTTAACATTTAGCTGGACACCTGGCTAGCAGACATTTCCAAGACTCCAGTACCCTTAGGATGGTCAAGTGACAAAGCTCTGGCCACAAGTGGGATTTAAGCAGAAGTGTTGTTGGAGACTTCTGGGTAATACCCTTAAAGAAGTGGTTCTCAACGGGGGGGGGGGTGACTTTGCCCCTAGGGGACATTTGGCCATGCCTGGGACATCTTTAATGGTCACAACTGGAGGATGCTAGTAACCTGTAGTGGGTAGAGCCCAGGGATGCTGCTAAATATCCTACAATGCACAGGACAGCCCCCCAAACACAGAATTACCCAGCTTCCAATGTAAATTGTGCCCCGGTGGGAAAACGCTACCTCAGAGGAACAGGGCATGCCACGGCTTCCCATACCTCTCTTCCCACTGGCTGTGACGGTACAGTGGTGCACCATCTTGGTCCATGTGGGCCAAGGCAACAAATCAGGGAGCATGAAGCTACAAGATAGGTGGCATCTGAGTCCCTGAGCCAGTGAATCTACCTTACCACTCTGAACACCTTCCACCCAGAGACAGAATATATACACACACACTCATGGCACTATAGTCCACATACTCGTAGTACTCCAGTAACTGCTCTACCTCAAACATATCTACTCTAGACCTGTCTGTTCTGCCTTACCCAGGAGGCCCTTGGCATTTTCTCCCTCCTACTTACCCCTATTTTTCTCATGGTCCTTCTCCCCTGATGTGGCCTCTTCCCTAAGGCAGATATTTCAACAGCACCCAACTGATTTATCAGCCTCACTCCATACCTGACCTTTCCCAGAAGATACTACACTCCTAACCACTCCCCATACACCCCCACCTCCACCCCCATTCTATCCATAGATATTTCATTTTACCCCACATTCATTTCTTAAACAGAGCAAAACTACTAAAAAATGTCAGTATCATGAAAGAGCAATAAAAAAATCTGGGGAACTGTTCTAGATTGCAGGAGACTAAAAGATGGCAAAACGAAATATATGGATTGTGGATAGGGTAGAAACGAGTGGCAGTAGAGGCCATTATGGGATAGTTAAGGAAAATTGAATATGAATTGCATGTGGAAGAATGTCCTTGTTCCTAGGAGATGCATACTGAAGTATTTAAGATTGAATATCATGGTGTCTGCAACCAACTTCCGAATGGTTCAGCAAAATAAGGATTATTTTATATAATAACTACATATTCATAAGTTTAGTCAGTTGGGTGCTAGATAGATTTTAGATAAAGCAAGATGGCAAAACATTAATAATGGGTAAAACTGGATAAAGGGTCTATGAGTACTCATTGTACTGATTTTCCTTTGGGTTTTATTTTTTCCCAAAATATAAAGGGCTAATAGAACATCACTTGAAGAATGTTTTTCATAATACACGTGCTTCTGCTGTAGTCCAAAACCAAGGAATCAAGACTTTTCCTGGGTGGGACTTGGGAATCTGCATTTTAAAAGTCCTAGCGCCCCAAGTAAGAAACACGCCTGTGAAACTGCATCTCAGACCCGCCTCTGCCTCCTCTGGTCCTGGATTTCCTTCAGAACTTAAACCTTGACACTAGTTATTTTTGACAATGTTGAAAGCAGGTGCAGCTAGGGATTGGGGGTGGTGAGAAGAGCAGTGAACTGAGGATATGTTCGGGAGCACTCCAGTATTTTAAGATGGGCAGACAAGGAGAATTCCATGAGACATCAACAAGGAAGGGCCAGGGAAGTAAGATGGTAGAAATGCCAGGAGTGCACGTATATACTTCAAAAGAGGATAGAGATAGATGACAAGGCATTCTAGGTGCGCCTGCTCTAGAAGTTGCATCAGGATGAGGAAAACTAAGTTGTTACATCAGTTCAGAAATGGGTCATTTGATGCCAGAGTAGATTTTCTTGGCCAGCCCTCTCTTCCTTCCAGTTGCCAGTATGTGCCGTGGGACTGGCTGACAGAGCCACCTGATATCTCAGACGGGAGAAATTTCTTTTCCAAAAAAAGCAAGGTCTCTGGGAGAGAGATGCTATCAAGCCCCAGAGAGAAAGTTTAGCAGTTAAGGGGGGTTTCCTTTGCTTCTTCCTCCTGCTGAATTCTGGGACGGGATTTATAGTTCTTGGGAGGCAGTGTACAAAACCACCTCAGAGTCACAGAAAATACTCCTGTTTGACATTTGAGAGTGAAGCGGTTGGGGATCATGGAGCCTGGAATCTACGGCTCCTAGAATTGGGTGGTAGTGAGAGTGTTAAATACAAGCTGTGAGACTTGACGAAGGGAAGTAAAAACCTACCACTCCTTCACCAATTGACTCCATCACAGCTGGGGTTTTACAGCCCCAGTCATAAGGGGCACCCTTTCTCGCTCTTACTTGCCCCGCTAAGACGTGTGTGGACCCAGGTATGGATAAATCCTCTTCACTTTCAGTGGAGCTCAGTGAGGCATTTTTAAAAATGTAAAATGAAAGAAGGATACAAACAGAAGTTAACAAAGGAAGTAAAGAACAGTTGGTCAGGACAACGGTCCATTTGATCCATTCTTCCCATAGCAGACGGAGCAACTGCTCCAGAACACAAATCTCACCCTGAAAATGCCAGGCTCAGACCTTTTAAGTGGTTTTCCATTGACCTCAGAAAAGAGTCCAAAATTATAAATGACACACAAGGCCTTTCTGATACTAGCTGACGTTTGGCTTTGTCACCCATCACTTCTCTTCACACACTCTACACTCCAGTTACCACTTTTGTATCTGTATGGCCACTGAAATCAAGCACAGTAGTTAAGAGTACAGACTCCAGAATCAGGCTACCAGGCCTTAATCTCAGACGTGAGCAAGACTCTGATCCTCTCTGCCTTCATTTCTTCAGTGACAAAACGAGGCTACCAACAGAGGTGCTTTAAGGATCAGATAAGAGGCCTGCCACAAAGTCAGCACACAATACATGTTAGCTGTTCCTCAACAAACAATGATTGGCTGACTGCCTGTCACGTCCATTTATCCCATGCTACTTCTCACCTAGAGGAAAGGCAGACATGTAAACAGGACATTATCATACGTTGTGATCAAAGTGAGGATAGAGCTGTGTGAGCCAGAGGGAACAACTCGTGGGTTTCCTCCCTCGCACCCTTCCCTCAGCTACATTCATCAAAGGTGTTACTTCAAATTCAACTTTTAGCCAGGCCCTGAGGCTTGAGAAAAGTAAATAATTTCCAATTTAATGCTGGCATTAGAACTTTAGGCACTGGCATAGTCCTACTGCCTGTTAAAATATCAAAATACTTTCATATTGCTTAGCAAATGCCCTGAGCACCTGAAGTGTTCTGGCTCTCGGGAGCACTGACTGGACACCATCAGCGTCCACCCTCGTTCCCCCTATGGCACATGTGTGGCAGCTTGTCCGACACTGTTCTTTTGCTCTCATACCCCACCCCGATGGTAGCAACTCTAGGCACTGTGAGCAAATGGGAATTACCAGTTTGTTCAAGCCAGCATTCATTTGGATATCACCTTGGCTTGCACTTGGGGATACCGCCTGCTCTATGAGTCCTAGGAGCTGTCTCTGTTTGCTTGTTGAGACGCCTGTTGTCTTAGGATAGCTTTTGGCCTTCTTTTGGGCCATGGCCTATGCCTGCAATACTCTTTGGAAACCTGTGCCTATCCACCAGCCTGGCTTCCTTCTAGCCATCTATCTACCCCACGTGAGAGGTTTCTGTTGCCTCCTAAAGGCACCCAATCCATTCTGTCGGTATTACCAGCTCTACGTACGCTAGGACTTATCATGACATGTGGCATTAGGAACATGTCCTGGTATCTATGAAAGAATACAAAGTGAGAGATTTGGAACCAGAGCTATCTGTCCTTGAATCCCAGCTCTACCATTTCTTAACTCTCTGAACTTGAGCAGGGTATTCAGCTTCTCTGGGCCTCAGTTGCCTCACCTGCAAAATCAGATAATACTAATATGTACTTCATAGGGCTTTGGGGAAAATTAAAAGACATAGTAGTGAAAAGCACTTAGAAGAATGCCTGGTACATAGGAAAAGCTCAGTAAATGTTATTATTGCTATTGTTACTATTCTTATTATTTTATATCGAAGCTTTAATGGGCACATTGAGCATATTTTCAAATAGTTTTACCTTGCTTGCCTTTTCGAGTGGCTCAACACCTCCACAAATGTAGGTACGAAAGACATTGATTAGCATGCCAATTTCCAAGGGGAAGAAACTGATGCTCAGCTATATTAAGGGATTAAGTGACATTAAGTGGCAGTGGTGAATGACACATTTTTGACTCCCTATTTTCTGTCATTTTCCCCACCTGGGAACACTGAAATAGGTGGATCATTATTTATTCAATAAAAATTTATTAAATGGCTACTATGTACCAGATATTGCGCTAAGCACCGAGGATACAGTAGTGAGCAAGACTGACATTCTAGTGGGAATAAACAGTCAATAACCAAACAAATAAGAATATAAATGACATATCAATTGGTATGATGAAAATAAAACAGGGTGATGTTTAAAGAATAACTGTGAGAGTTCGGTGAAGGAAGGAAGGCTTTTCTGAGGAGGAGACTTTCATGACAAGAAGACAAGCTGGAACCCTTTTCTTTTCTTTTCTTTTCCTTTTTTTTTTTTTTTCTGTGTGGTTGCCTCTCACTCGCGCCCGCAACTGGGGACCTGATGTGCAACCTGGTAATGTTCCCTGACTCGGAATCGAACCAGCGACACTTGATTCTCAGGCTGATGCTCAATCCACTGAGCCACAGCAGCCAGGGCTTGGAACCCTTTTCACATTTGATATGTGACTGGGATCTGGGAGGGAAGTTCTCACAGAAAGGAACTTCCTGCTCTGGGCCTCCACAGACAAGTGGAAGAAGCAGGAGGGAGGGCTGCAAGTTAAGGGTGGCTCAGGGCCTAAAGTCAGAATTAGAGACTTTCTGGAGAAGCACAAAGCAAAGAAACTCGTGAATAGTGCAAGGCATTTTCCTTACAAGTATTTATTAAGTCTATATTTTTCAATTAACTTTACTGAGATATAATTTAGATAGAATAATGTTCAGATAGAATAATGTTTACTAATTTCAAGTGTATAGTTTGCTGAGCCTTGAGAAATGTACACATAAACCTGCACTAACCACCCCCCTCTGTTATTATCAAGGTGCATAGATGACATTTCCATAACCCTAAAACATTCCCTTGTGAATCTTTGCAGTCAATTATTGTGAGGTATTTTGTATAATGTCCCTCGATTTGAGTTTACCGAATCATTTTCATGATTACGCCGGAGTCATGCTTTTTTTTTTTTTTTTTGCAAAAATGCCGTAGAGGTAATGTGCCCTTCTCTTGACATCATGTCTGGAGGTAGGTGGTGTCAATGTCTTTACTGGCAATGTTAACCTTGATCACCTAATTAAAATGTGACTGATGGGGTTTATCTATTGTAGTTACTCCTTTTCCCTTTGTAATTAATAAATATTTTGTGGGAGGAGTGATATCCCATAAAGATTTACACTGGCATTGTATGAGACCTATGTGTTGAATTAGAGAATATTGTTTTGTTTTATTTAGTTATAGTAGAAGCATAGTCTGTTTCTGTATTTATCAGCTTTCCTCTATTTTCCTCGTTCATGTTTTATGGCTTTGTTTTTTAATAAACACGGGTTCTGAATGAATAGGAAAACAGTGTGAGAAGAATGGAAAGAAACATAGAGAAGCAAACTTGGATTTGAATACCAACTCTCCCACTTACTGATCACATGACCTTGCAAAAGTCTTTTAAACGTAAGCCTCTAGTTTCTCATCGGTAAAAATGGCTAATAACAAACCACGTCACAAGGTTTTAGGAAGAATTATAGCACTTAGTAGTGTCTGGCACTCAGTAAGTGCTCTGTAAATGCCATTTCTTGCCTTCCTTAATATGCCAGTGTTTAATATTGTCATTGTCTTTCTCTGACTGGGTGGCTCTAGGATATAGAAACACAATCAATTTTTAGATGTTTTTCATGTTCTGACAGCACAAAGACTTTAGTGCAGGGGTAGTGCTCAACATTTTACATGTTTCTGAGTCGCTGGGGAGAAAGAATCTGGAACTGTTTTAGTTGATGGCAAATTCTTACACCTCACTAGTATTTTCTATCTTATACTTCTGCAAAGTTCACTTATTACTTCTGGTATTAGGGGACGTGATTTTCATGGATGTACAAATATATATCATTTGCAAAAGTAGCATTTTTATTTGTCTTTTTTCCGTATTAGAACTATTTTAAAGCAGAATTTTGAAAGGTCGATTTTGTGTTGTCCCTGTTTTCAAGCACAATTAATGCAATATGAGCTTTGTTGGGAAGATGTACTCCTATGTTCAGCAAGAGAGGAAACACTACAGACATCCTTCTCCTTCTCCCTGATATTTGTAAGGTTTCAGTGAAACTTTGATTTCTCTGCTTTTTCCTTGCTCCAAGTTTTATTTCCCCTTTCCTAAACTTGTTTGATTTGTTCCCTACGTTCTTTAAGCAGGAGCCAATGCATTGGCTTCTTTTGTACTGATACACGTTTTTAGGACAAGACGTTCTCTAAGTACTGCCTTGGCAATATAATGCCTACCCATTTTTGTTTTTGCCTCAAGTTCCATTATGGTTTGGCATGGCACTGTTACTGTATCTTCTGTATCACAATCAAGGAATTTTTTGCATTAATTTTTTATTGAATTTGTTGGGGTGACATTGGTTAATAAAATTACAATCTATAGGTTTCAGGCGTACAGTTCTATAATAAGCCTTCTGTATATTGTATTGTGTGTTCACCACCCCTAGTCATATCTCCTTCTGTTAGGGATAAAGAAGCAAGCCAGTGACTCTCAAACCAGCAGGAGAAAATTAACAGATGAATCATGGAAAAGGGGCGAGGGAACGACATTCTGCAGCTCCTCACACATATCTCTGGGCTCAAAAGGAGAAAGACTGTTGTCACCAAACACAGAGAAATGGGAAGATGTAGCTAGATAACTTGGCAAGTACAGTAAGTTGGACATAGACCTATAACTAGATTACCCTTAGTTAATCACACCCTGAGTTAAGTAGTTAATCACATTAGAATAGATTGTGAACCCGGATTAACCAGTAGTGGAGAAACCGGGGAGAAGGAGAGGGGAGGAGAGCTCATCGCCTTAGTATAAAACCAGTTTACTTTGTCTACTTTGCGCGCACATGCTCCTGGCTGGTGGTGCGCCCAGCTCCGCAGACTCACGAATAAATGCCTCGCTTTGCTGCTCAAGTCCTGTGTACCAGTGATTTATTGTGAGCGTTTCTCACCCTTCCATCACCATTTTTCTCCCCTTTATCCTCTGCCTCCCCCAATTCCTTTTCCCTTTGGTAATCACCATACTGTTGTCTATGTCTATGAGGTGGGTTTTTTTTTCCTTTTTCTTTTTTGGCTTAATTTCTTCACCTTTTCCACACAGCCTCTCAACCTCCCTCCCTTGTGACAGTTGTCAGTCTGTTCTCTACCTGTTTTGTTTGTTTATTTTGTTCATTAGATTCCACATATGAGTGAAATCATATGGTACTTGTCTTTCTCTGACTGCTATTAATTTTGACTTAAAAAAACATTACACAGTATGGAATTTCCTCAAAAAACTAAAAATGGAACTGCCTTTTTACACATTGATTCCACCGCTGGGATTATACCCTAAGAACCCTGAAACACCAATTCAAAAGAACCTATGTACCTCAATGTTCATAGCAGTGTTATTTACATTAGCTAAGGGCTGGAAACAGCCTAAGTGCCCATCAATAAGTGAGTGGATCAAAAACTGTGATGCATTTACACAGTGCAATACTACACAGCAGAACGAAAGAAGGAACTCTCGCCCTTCACAAGAGCATGAGTGGACCTGGAGAATATTATGCTTAATGAAATCAGCTAGCGGTGAAAGGCAAATACTATACGATCTCACCTAATACAGGAAGCTAATGAACAAAGCAAACAGACAAATGAGCAAAATAGAGCCAGTGATATATAAACAAAGAGCAGACTGACAGCGACCAAAGGGGAAGGGGAAGGGGAAGGGGAGTAATGGGGGAAAGAAAGGGAAGGGTCGAGTCAAGGAACAAGTATAAAGGACCCATGGTCATGAGCAAAAGGTAAGAACTGACTATGAATGTGGGAGTGGGGGTGGGCGGGGCAGGGGAGAGCAATGGGAAAAGGATTAGGACAACTGTAGTTGAACAACAATAAAATTAAAAATTAAAAAACTAAAAGCATATTAAAATAAAAATAGTACATTGAAATATTATTTATCTTGATTACTGAGTTTTCTGGTACCCCCTTAAAATGTGACCCTGAAGCAAGTGCTTCTAACACTTCACCTCAACACAGCCCTAGACCTGCAGTAACCTTCTAGATGAGTTATGCTCACAACTTCCTTTTACAATGGATGCCTGATGCTCAGATAGACTAAAACTGTCAGAGATAGCAAACCAATTAATTACACCACCTATCAGGAGATAATTGTGATTTTCCCCTCCTTCTTCTCCTGTCTTCCCTTTTTACACGTTGGGTTCGCGGCTCAGCAGAAATCTTTGCCCATTTCCAACTGTTGGCACTGAGGAAGGCCGCATTGCTAATATGGTGCCGGGGAGCACTTCTCAATTTATAGAGGTGAAAGGCCAGTGTCCCACCCTCCAGGGATAAACCTCAAGACTGCAGAGCTGTTCCAGACACTTGCCAGGGCCCTTTGAGGCCCAAAGCATTCTTTTCTCTCTTGGAGTTTGTCAATTAGTTCTGGCAAAAATCAAGTTTCCTCACCCTGATCTTACCTCATCTACACAGGTTTCCCTGAGAAAATATGGAAAAGAAACTCTTATAATCCTGAAATATCAGAAGTAAAAAAGCCCTCAAGGAGAATCTTACCCCAATGCCTTCCACTTAAAAGCACATATAACTTCCTGTGCTGTATCTCCACAGTCCCAGGAATCCCTAAGGCTGCCTCATAATAAAAATCAGGAGCAAGTCAAGAGCCAAGTTAATCAAGGAAGTAAACTACTATGGGCCCCAGTTATGCTCAGGGAGATCTGAGTCATCAGAAATGCAGCCCTGGCCCTGTAACTTGTTTATTAAGGATTTTCCTAAGGACAGAGACAAGGATCTGTAGTGGCTCAACTCCAAAGCTCTTCATGGGGTGGGATGGGACTGCAAAAGATTTGACTAGCTTTCATTTGAGTTGCGGAGCTTTAAAGGTTCTGCTTTAAAGGGGCCTGCCTTTCCTTCTGACAGGTCCAGGCACTGTGAAGGTAAAGTTTGCCTCCATGCCTCTTATCCCCCACCCCTCACCCCGTAAAGTGTCTCTCTAGGTTACATTGTCAGAGAATTTTGTTTTTATTTTAAAATATATCAAGAACACTTGCAAATGTGTTAGGATGGGCTTTGAGACATACAGCTTCCTTCACATAGCCACATTTATAAGATTCACCTTGTGCAAAGCATCACATCCATTCCTCCAGCTTAAACAGTGAGGGTAATTTCTGGCTACATTTTACACGTGAAGAAACAGGCTTACAGTCTAGGTGACTCTGTAAGGCCACGTAGCTAGTAAGAGGCAAAAGCTTTGACTTTTGAATTCAGAAGGATGCCACATCTTGTGCTTGTTCTACAAAGCCACTCGCCCCTAAAGGTGCTAAGGTATGCCACAGCAAACTAGCTAGTAGAGGACCACAGGGTCGAAACCACTATCTTGATCTCATCTGATCTGCAATGAATTCTAGCATTATAATTGACTTCTGAGAAGCATACAACAAATCTAGGAACTTAGTGCTAGTCTCAATGGAATTCGCATGGCATGGCTATGAGGAATTTACCATTCTGTAGTTTATTCTCAGAAAAATTTCCTTTCAGACTGGTAGAAGACAAGGAAATCTCATCAATTGAAGGAAATGACTTATAAGGAAACTTTATTCACACAGGGGGGAGGATCAGAACACATTGTAGTTCAGTCAGTAAATACTAAATAGCCATGGCTAAATAGTAAGTACTAAATAGCCACATGCAGTTGATATGGAGTGTGTGTGTGTGTGTGTGTGTGTGTGTGTGGGCGTGCGCGAGCGCGCGCGTGCATGTGGCAAGTGGTCACAATGTCCTTGAGTAATATACCTATCAATTTTTTTTTTGTCTAAGCTAGCTGTCCTGTCATGATGACTGTAGTCAAGAACCCTGCCTCAACATCCATGTATTTCTCCAGCTTATCCTTACATAAAAGAGTGCCTTAGTATGCAGGTGCCACACTATCTCACAGTTCTTGTTGGTAGAAGTCCCTGTGCTACTTCTGTTTAATTTCTTAAATATATGAGTCCCTGTTGTCCAGGCAGTATGGATAATTTGTTACTGTCTTGCCTGCCGCCACGAGAATAAAGTTGGTGTGAATTCCTTCTGCAATGCCCCACTGTCATTTTGCAGTCTCACTGAATCCAAAGTTAACCTGCCTGGAGCTGAGCTCCTGCGGCACTTGGTACAGTCAGCAGGACTTGCCACAAACGAAAGCTATGGAGCAGGGGTCAGCCACGGGGCACGGCCACTCAGGGTGGGCTATCGGGTTGGCCTGCATGGATATGTGGTTCATGGTGGTGACCGTGTTGGAGGCTTCGGTGCCCCTACAAGATTGGGAGAGGGTAGAAGTGACTCCTGAGGTGAGAGAAGAGGCTCTGCTGAAGATAGGGGGCTCTCTAGGGAAGAAAAGTGCCTGGGTAGGGGCTGGTGCTGTAGGCTGGCTATTTCTCTGTTCTGCATAAAGCATTCAGGGAGTTGCTTGAATTGGAAGCCCAGGTCCGAGAGTTGAAAGAGGACCTGTCTCAGGAGCAGGAATTGAGGGCTGCCTGGGAGAAAACATGGGAGCTATTAGAGGTGGAAGTGGCCACCCTGAGGGCCTGGATCAGGACTGGTTTTGTGACAGGATCAGAGGTACAGGTCATAGACTCCTCGGAGGATGAGGATGAGGAGGAGGATGTTGGGGAGGGCTAGACCTCACCCATTTCAGCCATGCCTGGGGTGGCGGTGGTGGTAATGCAGAAGATTAAGACTAAGTGTCCTTGAATGACTGAGGGTCAAGCCAGCCCCCTCTGCCAGTCACAGAGCACTCCACAGTGCATCCGTACTTGCAAGCAGAGCTGGTGGATTTGGGGAGCTGCTTCTGGCAAAAGGCGTCAGAATCTTTGGCGGCTTGGTTGCTAAGATTATGGGATGTAGGGGCGGGTGGCATTTTACTTCCTGGCCAGGGAATGGGTAAGCTTGTATCCAACCCCACGCACCCAGTGCTGAGGCAGCAGCTGCAGAATGCACACGAGACTCCAGGCAATCATTCCCTGTTAGATTGGATCAAGGCAGCTGATCGCATTACGTGGCCGAACCCAGGAGATCTTCCATCTACGTCCAGCAGGTGGCAGTTGTATACTGGGTTACAGCAGCTATTAGGAGAACTGGGACTGAAGGATGCTATTTATACTGTAATTTGAAAACTCATGGCCTGGATGAAGAAGTGTTCACAGCGAGAATAAGGGATTTGGTCCTACAAACTGCACTGTAGTAGTTATTCAGACCCAACAGAAACTACCCTGGGGAGGGGAGTAAAGGTGTGGTATACAAAACCAGGGAGGGACCTGATACCTGCTATTGTGTTATCTCAAGATATCTCTTTAGCATGCAGCCTACCGGACGAGCAAGACCTACCCTTGTTAGTACCACTAAAACCTGTTTTTAAAATCACCCTTAGGGTCAGTCTGTAGCAATGTGTACATGGACTGGGCATACACCCTTTGCTGAGGTGGCAAATGCCTTGGCATGCAGTGTCAGCACAGAGACGCCAAGCAGAATTGCCACCGGCTTACCATGGAGAGCGTGGATCCTTTGTTCCTGTCTCACCTGCTGCCACAAGAATAAACTTGGGACTTCTGGCCAAAATGGAGACATAGGTAGACACGCTGCATCTCCTTCCACAACTGAAAAGGAATACAACTACCTCAAAACTGGAGACACCCAGAAGTTCCAGAAAGTCGAGCTGCATGGAAGTTCAACAAACACAGATTTAAAGAAGAAAAACTCATCCAGAGAGGCAGGAGGGATGGAGCCGGGGCAGAGAGGAAGCAGTGAGGTGGCAGTGGCAGCTGTGGCATCGGCAGTGGCAGACCAGTGGAAAACGCAGTCACACCTTTAAAAAAAGTAGGGAGGAACACCTGGGGAGAGCTCTCAGCACCAGACCAGACAGTGCAGCTCACAGTTCCAGCACCAGGGAAAATAAAACCCATTGCTCGTGACTGAAAGCCAGTGGGGGTTGGGGCATGGGTAGAAGCTGCTGGTCTCTCAGCAGAGTTCCTTTGTTTAGAGGCCCTCAGAGTCCTAGAATGCCACAAACCCACCCATTCTGGGAACCACAGCCAGAGAAATAGCTAGAGACAGCCAGTTCCACACAGGAAGTGGGAGAAGTGCCTGGAAAAGGGGCGAGGGTTGAGCAAGCAGCTTTGTTCCCTCTCAGACTCCTCTCCCTCATATGGCACCACAACGTGGCCAAATGGGTCGCCCCATACTAACGAAGACCTAAGGCTCTGCCCCTCACAATGTAGCAGTTGTGACAGCTCTACTAACACAGAGGCAAACACAGAAGCCTCTCAAGTTAATGAGACAGAGAAGTATGGCCCAAAAGAGAGAACGGATCAAGGTTCCAGTGGAAGAACTAAGCGATGAGGAGATAGGCAACCTAACAGACTGAGAGTTCAAACCACTGGTGATAAAGATGCTCACAGATGTGACAGATATGCTGGAGTGTGGCAAATGCAGAAGGGAACAAGTGAAGGCTAAGTTAAGTGAAACCAAGGACAATCCACACAAAACCAATAGTAAAGGGAAGGAAGTCTGGGTTCAAATCAATGACTTGGGACATAAGGAAGAAATAAACAGTCAACCATTGTAGAAGGAGGAAACAAGAATTGAAAAAAAAGAATGAGGACAGGCTTAGGAACCTCTGGGACAACTTGAAACGTGCCGTCATCTGAATCATAGGAGTGCCAGAAAGAGAAGAGGAAGAGCAAGAAATTGAACATTATGTAAAAATAAATAAATAAATAAATAAATAAATAATGCCAACTTTGGCAAAGGGAAGAGACATACACGTCCAGGAAGCACAGAGTCCCAAACAAACTAGACCCAAAGAGGACCACACCAAGACACATCACGATTAAAATGCCCAAGGTCAAAGATAGAGAATCTTCAAAGCAGCAAGAGAAAAGCAGAGTTACCTACAAAGGGGTGCCTGTAAGACTATCAGCTGATTTCTCAAAAGAAACATTGCAGGCAAGAAGGGACTGGTAAGAAGTATTCAAAGTGATGAAAAACAAGGATTTACAACCAAGATTACTCTATCCAGGAAAGCTATCATTTAGAATGGAAGGGCAGATAAAGTGCTCCCCAGACAATGTGAAGTTAAAGGAGTTCATCATCACCAAGCCCTTATTATATGAAACGTTAAAGGCACTTATTTAAGAGAAAGAGGGTCAAAACTATGAACATTAAAATGACAACAAAGTCACAACTATCAACAACAGAACCTAAAAAATAAAAACAAACCAATAAAAGTAAACAGGCAACCAGAATAGGAACAGAATCATAGGCATAGGGATCATTTGGAGGGTTATCGGCTGGGAAGGGGAAGGAGGAGAAGTAGTGCAGGGATTAAGGAGCATAATTAGTAGGTACAAAATAGGCAAGGAGACATTAAGAATAATATAGGAAAGGGTGAAGCTGAAGAACTGGTATGCACAACCAATGGACATGAACTAAGGGGGGTGGGACTGCTGGAAGGAAGAAGGATACTGGGTGGAGGGGAGCAAAGAGAAAAGAAATTGGGACAACTGTAACAGCATAATCAATAAAATATACTTAATTAAAAAAATCAACTTGGCACCTTCCTCCAAAGAAACCCTTTTGTTCCTCTAATGTGGGACATTGAAAAATTAATACCTGCCTTTTGTCATCTAGTGGTTATGGATTGAATGATGTCTTTTAACCCTGTTGCCAAAACTGTTGTCCCGAGAATACAACAAGGATGCCAGCCCGTTAAACCAAGCACGCCATTGTCCGGGGACAACCAACGGACCTGGAGTCTGCAAGACCCTTCCCCATGTGAAAAGACCACCCTCCCCTCCACACCCCCATTCTTATTAGCGATGTCTGGACCCAAGGGTAGGTAGGCCGACGGCCATGTCCAGAAGCAGCTAGAGGAGCTCCAGACCGTCACCCATTGTCCTTTATAAGATTATAAAGGGTCTTAAGTCTGAGAGGGGGGATTGTTATTTTTTATTGTTAGAATAATTAGTTAATTGATTAATTAATTAATTTTAAAAAAGAACAATATAGGAAAGGATGAAGCCAGAACTTGTATGTACGACCCATTGGTATGGACTGGGTTGGGGGGGTTGCTGGGGGAGGGGTGCTGCTGGGTAGAGGGGAGCAAAGGGGGAAAATTGGAGCTATTGTAACAATATAATTAATAAAATATACTTAAAAATAAATAAATAAACTTGGAATGAATTCCCTCTCAAACACTCCACTGTCATTTTTTGGTCTCACTTAATCCAAAGTTAACCTGCCTGGAGCTGAGCTCCTGCAGCACAGTAGCCCATCTGCAAATTCCTGACAAAGACCGAGAAAACCGTACCCTCGGGATTAGAGGGGAGATTATCAAGTTATATGTGTAATGTGGCAGAAACAGGGGGTCCACAGGTGGCAAACCTCTGGATCATAATGGACAAACCATATTACTTAGAGATTTGGACATGAGTTATATCTTTATGTCTTGGGTGCTCAGAAAATTACCTAAGGTCAGATATAGACCCAAGCCCAACACTGTATCACTAATCCTTGGATTTAGACCCACTCCCCTCTTTTGCCTCAGATATATCTGATTAAGAAACACGACTTTTTTTTTCTAGCCCTGGCTGCTGTGGCTCAGTGGATTGAGCATCGGCCTGCGAGCCAAGTGTCGTTGGTTCAATTCCCAGTCAGGGCACATGCCTGGGTTGCAGGTCAAGGTCCCAGTTGGGGGCTCGTGAGAGGCAACCACACATTGATGTTTCCCTCTCTTTCTCCCTCCGCTCCCCTCACTCTGGAAATAAATAAATAAATAAAATCTAAATAATAATAAAAAAGTTAACAATAGAACGTATATTTTAAAAAAAAGAACACAACGACTTTTTTTTTTAATTTTTTAATTCATGTTGTTGCCTAGCTTATTTAACACCTTGTACTTGCATAGTCCAACTGCTCAGACGTATTGGGAAAGACAGTCGTGTAGTGTGTTGTTCAACTTGCCTAATGAAGGGGCGCCCAGATGGCATGGAATGCTGCTGTGGGGATGGGGTGACTAGCTACAGAGTTGTTGAAGGGACTGTTAGTTTACAACTTAGTGAGCAGCCAGTCCAGCAGTTGTTTTCTAGCCATGTTGTCCATGGCTTCATCCAGTTGTCGTTCCTTGGCAAACCTCATTACTTCTCGAAGGAGATCTCCAATACTGTACCCCTTCTCTGCTGCCTTAGCTGAAACTTCTGGAAGCTGTGGAGGGAACAGAGATAGCTTGAGTCATGTGATACTTTTGAAGAAAGGTCTCAGGTGGATAAAGTGAACTACCCCCCTCACCCACCTTTCCGCCCATGACTAAGATTAGAGTAAAAGCTTTCGCTGATCCAGGACTGCCTTCCCTCTCCTTTTTCCTTGACCCTCCTCTAATGTCATAGATCAAAATGAAAAACATAACTTCATTTTGAGCATCAAAAAACAAAACCTGGAATCAGTTGTCTTTACTAAATACTTCTCTCCAAGGCCTGGGTCTTTTGGTTAGTCTGTGCTGATTGCTAGGTCAAGGTTAGGGGTGGCCATCTCCCCCACCTTCCTAAAACATATTTTACCAAGTAGTTTGTTTAAAGGGTCACTGAATTTAAAAAAAAAAAAAAAGCTAATCTTTCTCGCCTCCTCTTGGCTGAAATGTGCAGACCCCGAGGTGCTACAGCCTCAATTAATGGTTCATTGCTTTTGTGTCTTTTTATGAGGATAAAGTAATTCATAAAGCACATAGTAAAGAGCATACTTGAGAAAAATTTGGACTGCTCGTGAGCCCTAAGTACAGTTTTGCCTCCCTTCCCCTGCCCAGTCTAACCATCTTTCTTCTTGTGCTTTGCCATTGCTTACCTTCTCCAGTTGTCCATCATCATCTCTCACGAAACAGAGCACAGGCACCTTAAATTGGGAGGCTGCAATCCACTGCAGGACAGCCTGGAGCTGTTTCTGCAAGCTACTTGTTGAGCACCAATTATTGATGATGACTTCCGGCCCAGAAAACTCTCGATAGTTCTGTGACATTGCACTACTGTGACTGCATCTGGGGCCACCAACTTGGAAACTTGGGTTGTGTACCAAGGCTGCTTGTTCTTCCAATTCGGCCAGGGCTTCCCTGTTGTTGTGATACCTAGCCATGATAAGGCACAGCTTCCTCACAGGTTCTACCAGTTGATTGATGAATTGCCAGTTCATTTGCATCATCCCGCTGGCAAAATCAAGGTCTAAATTCTCCTGGAATTGTTTTTCCCCTCTCTTGGACATTGAAGTTGCTTTGTTTGGCCTGGGCTCAGAAGGCTTGCTCTCCCCTTCAGATTGCTCTTCACTGTTGAAGGAGGTCTCACTGAGCAGTTTCTGAATCAGTGATAGAATGATGTTTGACATATCGGACTTTTGGCACTCCGCCTGTTGTTGAGTCTCCTTTACAGAGGTAGATGGCCCAGGAGCTCCACAAGATTCTAGATGTTTCACTGAAAGTGCCTTGGCACTTTGGTCACTTGCGTTCTTTTCAAATTGGGCACTCTGAGTCCTATGGCCTATGGTGGAACCAGGATAGTCATCTTCAAGTGCATTTTTGGCCTCGGCCTGCTGGGTCAGGTGGTACTGAATCAGCATAGGGGCAGAGACAATCAAGTCCTTCGCCAGTGACTCTGTGGAAGGGCTGATCTTCTCTCTTTTTTCCTCCTTACTCACGCATGCTTTGCCAGCCATCTCGCCTTGGTTTCGTTGTTTTTGGTTCCACATGGACAGGCTCTCCTTGAGGATGTGTTCAGCAACTCTTTCAGCGCTAATCAATGACTTGCACTCCTCTGGTTTTATTTTGCATTTGTCCTTCCCCTTCAATTCAGTTTTCATGGTGGAGAATTCAAGACTTTGGTTTTGACTTTGGTTCTCGTATTTGAGACTGTGGGAGCCGGCCTTCAAGGATGCGTACAACAGAGGCTGTGATTTAGACTCCTTCTCTCCAAGCAGAACAGTAGCCAGGCGCTTCAGCATGGCCTCCATTATATGTGTAGCATTTTGTTTTCCGTGGTTGAACAGACTCTTCTTGACAGCTGAGATAAAGTCGCAGTCAGTCATCAGGGCCGCAGTGATATTATGCAGGTTCTTCAAGCAGGAATCAATCAAATCAGAGACAACTTCCTGGGTGTGTTTTAACAAAACCCTCTTCAGGACCACACAAGCGGGAATTGGCTTCCCAGGAGCATGCACTTTCAAGGTCTTCAAAATGGAGACCATCAGGTCAGATGCCACCTGATTTGCATAAACCGTGAGTCCTTTACTGATAGAGTGTGAAAAATCTTTGCTCTCTTGTTGGCACATCTCTTTGTCTACCCCCTTGTTCTTGTTGGATAATTCACTATACATAAACTTTTTCCTGCCACCTTCCCTGCCCTCTTCTCCAGTGTCCCGCCTTTCCACATAGGATATTTCCTCAGCATCATGGGCCATGTCAGAAACGATCTTGCTCACAGCGCTGCGGGGAGTGTTTTTCCCTTTGTTCCCAGAGGGTGGATAGATTGAATGACGAAAGCATTTGCTTCCATTTTCCAACTTCTTGATTTCATTACAAGGCATCTCCATTACCAGATTAGATAGCCGGATGATGGTGAAGGAAAGGTCATCCATGGGACATTCTCCCTCAGGAGAGATTACTGCCCTGTTAGTGCTAGAAGATTTTGCTGGAGAGGTGGAAGGACTCTGATTTTTGTTGGTATTCTTGGCTGCAGTCATGTCTACATGTGGGCTTTGAGGTCTATTGGCCATGTAATCGATATTCAGTTTATCATCATAGATGCTGTAGCAGTTTGCAGAGGGTAATTTGTGATGTTCATTTTCATCTCCTATTTTATGTTTGCAGCTAGAGGCTGAGGGACTTAGTGCATGTTCGAAACCCAAGGCATACTTCTGGATATCATTTAGAAGCCAATTTACAACAGTTATAGGATCAGAGGGAGCTTGTGTGAAAAGGCATATAGATCCGTCCATCTAAAAAAAAAAAAAAAAAAAAAAGAACACCTAAGAGTTTGGGGAGGCTACTTTCCCCCTTATTTTATTTAGAAGACATATCTTTCTAAACTGCATACATTAGGGGTTTACCCTTTAGGATTTGCATGGAAACATAATACATAATTATATCCCTTTGAGCACAAGTGGTAGCGTGTCAATTTCACATGAGCACGTGTGCTTATCTCAACATGTGTCAAAAATGTATCAATGTGTCTGTCATGTGTGTGTGTGTGTGAATAACAGTATAGCAATTCATAAGTGGGGACATCTCAGTAGATGTGAGAATGTTCAGTCTGTGTTGTTAGCGTGTGTGTCCGTGTGCACATGTCAGTGCACATGTATGCCTGCCTGTGTGTAAGCCTGTGTAACAATGTGTTGACATCAATACCGATTTTATATGTTTCCTGTACGGGCCAACGTGTGCATGATAGCGTGTACATTTTGTACACTGTGTGAATGTAAAAATGAATGTGTATGTCAGTGTGTCTGAATATGTAAATGACAAGTGTCGATTTGAGTGATCTGCATGTTTGTTCATAATACAAATCTAATAGAATGTATCATGGAGCTATACCTATATGTGTATTAATCCTGTCTGCAGCGCGGCCTCCTGAGACTCAACGGTTTGGCTGAACTAAGTGGCTGGGTTGGTGAAGAATGGGGTGGTTTGTGGGCTTCACTTTAAAACTGGTTTCTCTGTTCTATCCTAATGGCTTGGACCGAAAGGGCCCAGAGGTCTAAGAATGGGGAAAGCTAAACTATTTCCCTCAGCCCAAACTAAGTAGAATGGGCAAAAGGGTTTTGGACAGGTGAGATGCGCCTGGCACACCTTCCTCCAAAGAAGCCCGTTTCTTTTCCCTAATGTGGAACATTGAAAAATTAATCCCTGCCTTTTGTCATCTAGTGGTTATGGATTGAAGATGTCTTTAAACCCTTTTGCCAAATCTGTTGCCCCCAGAATACAACAAGGATGCCAGCCTGTTAAACCAAGCACGCCGTTGTCTGGGGACAGCCAACTGACCTGGAGTCTGCACGATCCTTCCCCATGTGGGAAGGCAACCCTCCCCTCCACACCCCCACTCTTATTAGGGATGTCTGGACCAAGGGTAGGTAGGACGAACGACAACCATGTCCAGCTTGAAGCAGCTAGAGGAGCTTGAGACCTTCGCCCATTGTCCTTTATAAGATTATAAAGGGTCTTAATGTCTGAGAGGGAGGGATTGTTATTTCCTATTGTTAAAATAACTAATTAATCTTTTATTTATTTAAAAAAAAAGAATAAAAAAAGAATAAATTCACATGTTAACATATATAGTAATTAATAGATAATAGATAATACATCAATAAATGTTTATGTTCAATGTGGATCGGTGCTAATATAATGACTGTGTACGTCAATAAATTGGGTATCAGTTTATGTTATATTTATATGCTACGTGAATGATTGAGAATGTGTGTCAGTGTTGCACACACCCTGGGTATTTGAGTACTTGTGTGAATACGTGAGTGGGGATGTCATTGTATTTGTGTCAAGGTATGTATCAGTGCATTCAAATGTTGTTAGTGTCACTTTGCTTAAGTTTGTATGTGTGCGTATCAACATGAGGTATATTTACAGAGTGGGGCGAAAAGTAGGTTTGCAGTTGTATGTATGGAAAATAATAAGTAATAATTCAAGAATAAACCGTTTCACATACTCATAACTGTAAACCTACTTTTGCCCCACCCTGTGTAAGAGTGCATGCCTATCACCTGAACTTGTACAGTCACTGTGTTTTGATCGAGGCTCATGTGTGTATGTTTATGTGTAGTGTGCATGTTTATGCATAGTGTGCATGGATGCATATATAGATGTTGATGTGTCACATGTGGGTATGTCAATGCAGCTGACTCTATACCTTTGTGTAGGTGAGTCATTGTTTATGAATATACACACACATGTGTTGTTTCAATGCTTGTGTGTGTTCATCAGTGTCATATGTAGACACGTAGCCAGGGATGTGTGTGTCACTGCTCGTATAAATTATTTTGTATATATTGCTGTGTGTCAGTGTAAATTATGTGCATATGCTCATGTCTAGATATGTGTATATGTATTATACATGTCTTCCACTCCTTGCTAAGTACCATCGTCCTCTTTACCCCTTCCATTGCTTCATCTCCTTACTTTCTACTGAATCCCTAGAAGTTTGAGGTCATGATAAGTTCAACATTTTGAAAATGGGTTTAGGTTACAATCAAGGACACCTGCATTATGTGTAGGAAATATGTGCTGCACTTTTAAGAATAAACATTAGGTATAATTTATCCCTTTCTTAAGACTTCAAAATGGAGTCCTCCTTCCAACTAAACCCAAAACTCTTTGAAGAATATTTTTAAACTTTTTTTCTTCCTTAGGAGCCACTCTCATCACTCCAAATGTGTCTGAGGCCAGAAATGTTGTTCCTGGTTATAAGATAAGCATAGAGATGCAGAACAAAAAAAAAAAATTGACTCCTTTGAGATAAAACCAAATATCCTATTTCAATATCAACTAATCCAGGTTTGTAGGACTGTGAAGGTGACTTGTCATGGGCCAGGAGCCCAACAGATATAATTTAGGTAGTTACAGAAAAACAAAAGGACTTGCATGTGACAGTGGTATCCAAATCGAATTGCTTCTAACTTTACGCTACCTAACAGTCTGTAATCTCTTAGGCAACAGGTTTGGGGAACAAGCCACTACAGTTCTTGGTCATTGTGGATTCTCTCTGTTCCATATATGTTTGTTCTTTTTTTATTTTTTTTATTTATTTTTTTTTTGGACACTGGGCAATGTGGAGCACACAAGCCCATTAGAAGACAACAGAAAGCACTGAAAAAGATCATGCTTTCATTCCACATCTTTGTTAGGATAAGGGTAGCAAGATTCTGTTTGGAGTAGGGACCTGCAATCAGGGAAGGGCATTCTGAACCTCTGTGATTAGTGCCATTGTTAGATACCTGGACATTAAACTTACCTGACTTTGAACTTAGGCCTGTGAACTCTGGAATATCATAGTAGCCAAATGTAGGGCCTTGTTTGGAAATATTTCTCTTACCTTTTGTGAACCAGAGTCTTCGGTGTCAGCACTGGACTCTGGGAATTAGAAAGGGTGGACTCGGAAGCTAAGCATACCTTAGACTGGTTTTGCCTCTCAGTAGCCTTGATTATAATAATTTCTTTCTCTTTCAGATGGTGTTGCGTTAGGTCACCTCCGGAACAGGAACCACCAGCATCCTATGGGATGAAGTGGTGAGATTCTTATGAATAACTGCTTTTTGAGACTTCTCCAAGCTGCCCTCTCCAAAACATGAATGTCATATCTCTTATCTTTTCCTTTCAATGGAGAAGGATAAGTAGGCTTGTGATGCTAGCTAATGTTTGAAGAATGAGATATTGTTCTCCTCACAAATTACTACCCCTCCAGAGGCATTCACAAATCCATAAATCTTAGGAATCATATTTCATGAATCGTCAAACTTTTGGACAGTTTTCTCACTGCTCTGACATGCTACCTTCCATGCTGTAATTCTTTCAGGCCTACCAGCAAATTAAGTTCCTTCTAGAATGAGATTTGGCATCAAGAGTGACAGTATATTCTCAACCGGGGGTTTGGGGTTTTCAAAAATGATGGCTGCCCACCTGAATCTCCTCCATCCTTCCACCCTCTGGCACAGACTTTCCCTTTTATTATGCTGCCACTGATAACTCTTTCAGCAGTTTCTCACTCATTCCAACTCTGAGGGGAGCAGAGAATACTCACCTTGGAACCTTTATCTTCCACTTTCATGGTGGACACATCGACAAAGCATATCTGCACCAAAGTAGGACAGCGTATTGAGGAAAATTCTAGAGAAAAGACTGCGGTTTCTCTTTGAGACGATAAAGCACCTACCGCATAGGGGTTCTTGTGAGGATTGATTGAGAGTGAATACAAAGCTTTTAGCAGAGTACCTGTACATAGTAAGTACTCAATAAATGCTATTAGGCAGAGAGAATCTTATCATTATTGTATTTCCTAGATAAGAATACCTACCTGTCAGAGATGCCCAAATTACAATACCTACATTTACTGAAAAAAGTAAGAAGAAAGGTGCCTTGCCCAACTGACGCAAACTCAAAGCTGAAACTTACATTAGAACTCAATTCAGGAAACTAAAGAGCAACACAAACAAACGAACTAAATAGGCAAAGACTAGAATAGTAGTCAGTAGGGGGGAGGGGGGAGCGGGAGAAGGGGGATAAGTAAGGGAAGGGTCTAGTCAAGGAATGTATATGAATGACTCATGGACATTGACAACGAGGAGGGATATAACTGTGGGAGAAGGGATGGGCTGGGAGGGAGGAGCAATGGGGGGAAATGGGACAACTGTAATTGAATAACCAAAAAATAAAATTATAAATAAATAAATAAATAAACATTAAAAAAAAAAAAAGAAACCAATTCCCTGGCTTTCAGTTAGAGCACTTTCAACTACCGTAGCGTTCCCCAAAAGTGGTGTTTTTGCTACTGATGTTATAGAAAACTTTAAGTGATACATGGATAAACATTTCTGTGTTTAATATATGTACTTTTTTGTTGTTTAGTAGGAAAAATACATACTAAAACATAAAACCTGTGACATTATGGATAATATTGCTTAGGTTGATGGTAATTTTTAAATGTCAGTCAATTAAAAAAGCATTAAATACATAACAGTACGAATGGCATTTGAACGTGATAAAAAATGTGAAGTATTACACATTTTGCCCTCCTGTGGGAGTCCCACTTGAGTGCAACTTACTTGTAGCTAGCTGATATTATTATGATTCCATTAGGCTGGTAAAACTAGGCAACCACCACTCCTCCCTCCCCTGAGGCTCCCCCCACCCCCCTCCCCAGCTACTCTTCATTCTCCCCCTCCCTTCACGTGTCCCTCTGTGATGTATAAGCATACTGCGCCCCGCCCCCGCCCCCACCCCCACCCCCCAGCCCACAAACTTTACTGAACTTGATATCTTAGAGAAACGACACTATCACCCTCCATTAGTCTATTCTGGGTTCCAGGATATCTGTATCCATAAAGCAATCCTTTCCACCCCTTAGTAGGAGTAATTTAGTATCTTACCACTTTCCGTTCCTGTTCTTGCTGTCCTTTTGGGCTATGGAGCTTGACCTTGCACACACCCCTGGCGCTGTGTAACCACTCAATATTATCAGGCCTCTGGAAAGACAAAAGAAAAGGAATCTGAAAGGCTTATATATAGTTTTTAGAAACTGGCTCAGTTTGGATAAGAAGGCCCTGGAACTCAGCTATGTAGTTCATATTGGGTTAGGCTAGAAACTGGTGGGGTGAGTAGTGGGAAAGGGATTCTCTGAAATTATCAGGATCATTTTAGCATACTTCGTTGGGAAGCAAATTTAAAAGGAAGTTTAGAGAACGTGGAGATTAACTTTAGAGACTTATTTCTACTAAACTCCACTAAATCTCACCTGCCTCTACTTCCTTTGCCATTCTTAAGCACCTTCAAGGAATCAAGCATACCTCATCCCCCTTAATTGAATTTTAGTTAACCCCAGTTCAACCAGAGCCTTTCTCATGATATAAGGAGTGAAATGGGATAAACAGCTGTAACACTTACCACATAGAGCCATTGGAGAAGACTAAGGCCAACACTAGTAGAGTGAAAAAATAACCTTTTTAATTAAAACAACATATGAGATCCCACAATAGAACAAGATTCTGAACACTGAGAAAACTCGGTCTAATAGCTATAAAAACCAGGCCCCGATCCCATAGAACCATATTTAATTTTATTTTTGAAAGAATAATCATCTCTGCCAACTTCTCTTACCACTCCCCACCACCTCCCACCCCAGCCTGGAATTAAAAGTAAAAAGAAAGTGGAAAAAGCCCTAAATAATGTTTGTTATGTAAGACCTTAGACCCATGTACAGGAAGACACAGTTATGGGTTCAGTAGAATTGTTTTGGTACCTCGTACTTGGATTTGACTTTGTTTTTTAACTAACAAGAGAAACTTTTTGCCAAATGGTAGAGGGCTATTGAATTCCTCTCCTCCAACTTCCTTCAAAATTTAGACCCCTTTAACCTCTAGCTCCCTTCTCCTCTTCCCCTCTTTTTCCCCCTCCCTTCCTCCCTTTACCTTCTTCCATTTTTCTCTCCCTCTCTCCCTCCTATACTCAGCTATCCTTTCACCGGATAGTATTACATGCCTACCCTTTATGACCCCCCCAACCCTCCAAGATCTTTGAGGGTCTCCCAAACATTTAGGAAAAGGCTTCCCATACCCTCAAAAGAGGGGGTTTCTTTTTTCCCAGAACTAGAGATCACTAGCCTAGAAACAAAGAGAGGGAGGCAAAGAGGTCTCTCGTGTCCAGATTCTAAAGAACTGTAAAAAACAACAACAACAACAACAACAAAATATATAAACTCATTACCTTGATAATGAAGTTCTTTTGGCTGAAAATGTGCCACCAAGAAAGGAGATGTGTCCCTTTAGATGGATCTGGGCAGTGTCAAGTTCTCGGGTACCCGCAGCTGGCTGCTGCCCTTGTCAGCAGTTGGACAAGACTGAAGGGCCAAAGCCTTTCCTGCTGCTTATGACCCTGGGACATGACACCAGAGTTTGTTGGGTCACAATGCCTGAAACCATAGCAACTGCAGCAAAAGTGTAGCAGGCTGGCAAACTCAACATCTCTTCATATGAAAACCACCTCAAACTGCCTTCTGTATGACAACCTTCTGTTCTCTCTAGAAGGGTACACATAATCCTTTCATGTTTTGTCCAGTTCACACCTTGAAACCTCCTTTCTCTTTCTTCTTCTTGCTGGACTTCCAGAACAATCTAATCATACTCGTTACCAGTAGAGTCTATTTTTCACAGAGCAGTGTTGATTTTCACATCTTAGCTTAATTTTCTTTGGTTTCCCCCCTGAAGGTTCAGAGTTAGAGACAGAGTTAATCAAAGTCCTTTCTGGGTATCCTGAATGAAGGTATGAAAATAGAAAGTTGGAGACTTCCTTAGCAGCTTCTGTGGTTTTATCTCGCCATTAAGACACTTTTAGTCAAAAAGAAGTTCAGAAGACTTGTGCAATATTGGAGTAGGTTATTTCATAAGAACTTGAAATAATTCTTTTCTCGTGCATTTGGATGCTATGATAATCCTTCCAGTCTGACATAAGATGTTCGTTCTTTCCTCAACTCCCCATACTCTCCTAAAGCCTTGACCACCAGCTAGCACTAGGACTTCTACTTCATGACATTGCTGTTTCTTTCTATAGCTGACAATAACAGCACAAAGTTGGGTGTCCTTAGGATCCTGGGTGCCTAACTGGTCCAACAAGCTCTAACCTTCATCATGAAACATTATTAGCCCAGAATAAAAGCCAATAGTCTTGGGACAGGGTCAGCCTTTCAGAGGCTCCTCAAGCCCCTCTTTATTATTCTCCACTATCGCCAGTGCTGGGTTTCTTGGTACGGTATTCTTTAGAAGGTCATCTATTACACTTTGGGGTGCCTTTAGCTTATCCCCAGTGTGGAACCACTCGCCCACAACCAAATGACTTGCAGGGCGCTCAAGTATTATTTTGTTCTCTCCTTTTATTTTTTCCACATGTCTCCACTTTAACCTCCTACATGAGAAGAACTGCATCTGAAGTTTTAAAAGATCGGTTGAGATGACTCTCCTAAACGCTAGGGTTTCATAGTCTTGGTCTGACTTCATTTGTTACTTTCCCTGTTACCTCTAGGATTTCATGTCTTAAACTTGTTGTCCAGTTCTGATCTTTTTAGTTCATGGCATCGAAGAGAAACAGAGCTGGACATCTGTTAAAGGTGGCAAGGTAGATTTTATTCAGGCTACTGCAGTAGAGGAGAGACTTTAGATAACTAGAGCTCAACTCCAGTGCAACAAAAGGCAGGAGCCCTTTAAATGCTGGGGTGTGCTAAAGGAAAAGTATTGAGGGACATTTTGGGGGCCAACGGAGTTTGATCACCATGATCAGGGCCTCTGCGTTTGCTAACTGGCACTTATCAAAGTTGAACTCCTATCCTTCCATAGAGATTGGGAAACAGAGGCTCTGTCTTTCTTGATGATTACATTTCGAAGGGATGGCTCCCAGGTCCTGGAAACAGATATTTCTGGGTTGTAGAAGATATGTCTCAGAGGGACAGAGAAAGGATTTACAATTACAAGTTCTGTAAATGCTCTATGAAAAGGGAGGGGAGGCAGGGGCCCATGGTCAGGTTTTGGCTGAAACAGACAGGGAATTCTTTTGGCAATGTTGAGCTTTCTCAGGCCGGTATATTAAGGAGGCAGGGATCATCATTCTAAGGACATGCCTTGAGCTCATAAAAACTGAAAGTTGGAGTTTTTATAAGCCAAAGGTGAGGCCTAATTGAGAAGAAGGTTCAGATAAGCCTGACTATATCAAACCATTATGTTATATACCTTAAATACACACAGCTTTTATTAAAATTTAATTTTGGTCAAGAAGGGAGCTTTCGTCAATAGCGATGGGCTAAAATCCACAGTATAGAACTTGTTTTTCCTTTACCAATCTTTTGTCACGGGGAACTTCTGATATTTAAGTTGGAGCTCCTGTGTCTGGCTCATGTCTATGGAATAAGAAGCAAAGAAAGGAAATGTTTATTTATTCTCCAAGCACAAGAATGTATATCCCTAAGGTTAAAAAAACAAAACAAACAAACAAACGGACAAACAAACAAACAAAAAACCCTCTGTGTCTCCAAGCCCAGAAGGGAAAATCTGTGATCTGGGCCTGGAAAAATGTCTTATCAAATCCTCCAAACGACAAAGAGAGAACTCTTATTGATGATTAGAGCCCTGTCCCATGGTACCCCAACCTTGTCATCCTGGAGGCTAACAAGAGCAGTTTTTGGATGATAAACCAGTAATGAAAATGCAAGGAGGCTCAGTCATATGGTACTGCCTCTTCTTTCTCTTAAGCTGCTGAGGCTCTCAGAGTGTCCCGTACTGACAGATGGGGAAGAAAGGATGTTCAGAGTCAAAAAAAAAAAAAAAAAGGAACATGCTACATTAGTGTGTGGATATGTGTAAAGTAGTATGCACTTAGGTTATCCTCTAAGAGACAAACATAAATATGTTAAACCCAGAAGCTTTGGTCACCTTTTTTTCCCCCTAAGACCATCATTCATTTTCTAGCCTTGTTTATTCTATCCAAATATCTTCTCCTCCATACAAACTTGTGAATAGCCATACAAATCACACTTTAACTATGCTTTCAGTTTGTATTTGATTTGAAAGAGCTATTAATAAAAATGGAACCTGTGTTTGTAATGTAATTATTATGAATAATGGCAACATGAAGTTGAACTGAACCGAACTATCAGCCTTCATGAAACTGGTCTGCCTCTCAGTGCCACCAAGTATCTTTCAGCCTCAGATTTAGCCTCCCTAATTTAGTTTATGCAATGATACTGTGACCATTAGGTTTAATCAACTTTTCCTATTCTTGGATCACCTACACTGAAACCTTGAAGACAGGTTCTCTCTTTCTCTTCGTATCCGTGGTGATACGGGCTACAGAGTTGGGCTCAAGAAACAAATAACGGTTTTGAAAGTTCAGGCAGGAAACATAATTCAGAAAGCATGGAGTCATGGAATCTGAAATAATAACAAAGATTTTGGTTAGCTATTTGAGTGGGCAGCGTTCTTCATAAAGCAAAAACTCACACTTCAGGCATGCCTCAGAATCACCCGGAGAGCGTATTGAAACAGATAGTTGGGCCCCCTCCCAGCGTTTCTAACTCTGCAGGTCTGAACATTTGCCCGGTGCTGTGTTTTGCATGCATTATCTCATTTATTCCTCACGCAGCTGTATGATATGGGTACTATTTTAATCCAGGTTTTATTAACGGCAAAATGGAGCCCAGAGAGGCCATTTGATTGGTGGTTCAGCCACTTCCGGTATGAGCCACTTCCAGTACGAGCCGCTTCCATTATCTTGGGGACGGGGGTTTACGTGTGTGTGCTCAGAGATTAGCACGCGTTTACTCTCTTCTAGGGTCCGAAGATGCAGAAGAGGAATCCCCATAGCAAAAAAAGCAAGGGTAAAAGGTACCTAGTCTGAATTTTTGGCCCTCTCTGGTGGTTTCAAGCCTGGTTGAAAAGTGTTGATCGGTTATCTCGCCCTGCCGGTGAGCATGCTAGGGTCCGCGCACCACCTGTTGGCCGTTAGTGTGAGGCGGTTGGTCTGAAACCGTCGGTCGTGAGGCCGCTGGTCTGACGTGGTAATTCCGAGGCGGTTAGTCCCTTATCCCTCTGCCCCTCATCTGTTTGTTTTGTTATGTTCTGTTTTGTTTCGTCTTTTTTCCGTTACTGACTGGTGGGGAGCGGCTCTCCCGTGTGTAGCTTTAGCTTTCAATCCATGTATGGCTTGTTAATGGTGCTTTAAAAAAATGTTTATGTCAGAGCTGGAGAAGTGGCTGAGGAAACTAGGCTGTTAGTCGGGATTCTTTTTCGTTTTTTATCAGACCAACAAACTTTTCTGACAGAAAAGTATTTAAATGTAATATTAGTTGCTGACAGTTTTTCTCCTTCCCTCCAGAGAGTGTCTTTATTTGTCAATAAATGTTTCAAACAAAGGCCTCGGAGGAAAGAAAGGGGATCTGGAAGCATAAACCTCTTCAGGTTCCCTCATAGTGCTTATAGGCATCGATCCGCCCACACACCCTTCAGGATCGCCCCTGGTTTTAGGGACATTTAAATAGGATGAAGACTGCCCTAGTCTTCAGCTTTGTCAGGTAGTTGCCCCGCAGGGATGTCAGACTTAACCTTTCTGTGCCTGTTGCTCTCAAAGCTAGATGGTAATGAGTTCGTGTGGCCACTAGGAGTTCGCAGCTGCTTGGGAAACGTGTTTCCACACGGTACAAGATCACTCCATACAAAAACCCATTTTGCCAAGGCATTCCTCAAATTAAAAGGGAACTCGGCGAATCCCCCCTCTAGAATAACTTGCATCCGAAAACCTGCCGTTTTATGTATGTTACATTTATAACCTAATATTTCATAATTATTTATAATAGAGATGACACACTTATAACATTAATGTACTATTTCCTTAGTAGTCCCATCAAAAAGATGTGTTAGGTTCAAGGAAGAACTTCGCCTAACTCTCTGTATAGACTCTTAAGAGTTGCTCATGTACTTAGACACTCAGTAATCATTCTTGGTGATGTTGGGCTGAATATGACAACAGTGACTGTACTGGCAATAATGGTGTGCCGAACAACATGTCCTCTGAAATCCTTAGCAGTTGTATTTTAGCCTTGCTTTGGCACGTATCATGTTCTTTCGTGTGTTGGTAGTTATTTCATTATGAGCGTTACCTTTCCAAATACAGAATGAGTGTGTTTTACTCATTGTCATTTCTCCTGCCAGGGGTACTATTAGGTTCATATATATTAGTAAGTGCTTAAGGCTATTTATATAATTCAAAATCAGTGTGTGCATTGAAAACTGATATGTTTGTTATATGTCTGTTATATCGCAATTTTTGTTTTAAAGAAAGAAAATTACTGATAACGGTTGTTCAAGAATTGCTGTGCCCAGAACCATATAGAACTGCTTGGCCGTGACCAAGAACATTGGACTATTTTGGTACAAATTGCCTGGCTTATTGAACCAACTTCCTCACTGGTTCCATGGAGTCTTTCCTGTCACTCTTCAACAGACTTTTTAAAGAACCAATATATTTTATTACCCACTGTAATTGTATAACAGCTTCATTGACACCTAATTCAAATACCATCCATATAAAGTGTACAATTCAGTGACTTTCAGTGTACTCACAGAGTTGTGCAGTCATCACCAAAATAGATTCTAGAACATCTTCATCACCAAAAAAAGAGACCTCATGCCCTTTAGCTATCGTAACTCCCCCAACTCTATACCTCTCCAGCTGTTGGCGGCCAGTAATCTGCTTTGTGGATGTATAGATTGACTTATTCTGGACATTTAATATAAATGGAACCATATAATAGGTAGTCTGTTGTGACTGCTTTCACTTAGTATAGCTTTTTGCAATGAAGAGTTGTGACAACTTGTGTGGAAATGCTGTTTATGAGGACAGTTCATTAGAGACAGTGCCAAGGGCTTTCATTAGGGGCTGGTCCTCCAGGCACCCTCTGCCTAGCACATACCAAAATCCCAGAGTCCCAGGGGGAAAGCTGTTGTTCACCATAAATCATATTGTTTGCACAAACAGTTAAGGTACAATAAGCTACTCTCATCAGTTGGGATAGTGGGAGCCCTTCCCTCCGACCAAATCCAAGTTCCTAGATCCCAGCCAAGGGCCAACCTTGCAAGCAGGATTTTCAAAAACGATAGCATTGTCAGGCCCACTATGTTAACTCTTCTCTGCACAGATTTTGATACAGATTGTATTGATTCTGTAGATCAATTTGAGGGCTGCCATCTTAACAATATTAAGTATCCTACTTGATGAACATGGGATGTCTTTACATTTGTTTAGGTCTTTAATTTCTCTCGATATTTTGTGGGTCTCGGTGTACAAGTCTTGTAGTTCTTTGATTACATTTATTTTCTAAATCTTTTATTATTTTTGATGTCATCGTAAGTAGAATTGTCTTAATTTTATTTTCACATTGTTTCTTGCAAATGAATACAATTGAAATAGAAATACAATTCAATAGAAATACAACTGAGTTTTGTATGATCTTATGTCCTGTACCCTTGAGCTGGTTTATTAGCTCTCATAGCTTTCTTTTTGTGCTCATGGATTCCTTGGCCTATTAACGTGGATTGATTTTTTTGAACCAGCCTCGCATCCCTAGAATAAACCTCACTAGGTCATGGCATATAACATACTTCTTATATTTGGCTACGTTCTGTTTGCAACAGCTTGCTAAAGATTTTGAGTCTATTTTCATGAGGGATATCGGTCTGTAGTTTTCTTTTCTCATACTGTCTTTGTATGGTTTGGTATCATGGTAAAAGTGTTCTCATATAAGTAGTTGTAAGGTATTTCCTCCTCTTCTGTGTCTTAGAGAGATGGTATAGAATTGATGTTAGTTATTCTTTAAACATTTAGTTTAATTCTCCAGTGAAATATTTTGGGCCAAAAGACTTTTTTTAATTACAAATGTAATCCCTTTAAAACAATGGAACTATTCAAATTATGTATTAAATACTGAGTATATCCTGGTCGTTTCTGATTTCCAAGGGATTTTTCCATTTCAATTAAGTTGTCAAGTTTATATCTATCATAGGGTCTGTAATGATATCCTTTGTTTCATTTCTGCTATTGCTAATTTGTATTTAATTGTCAGTCTTGCTAGAGGTTTGTCAATTTTATTGATCTTTGCAAAGAACCAGCGTTCTGTTTTATTAATTTTCTCTATTGATTTTTCTATTTTCTATTTCATCAATTTTTGCTTTTATCTTGAATATTCCCTACTTTATCTTTGCTTTGGATTTATTTTGCTCTTCTTTTTCTAGTCTTGATTTGGAGCTTAGATTGACTTTTAGACGTTTCCTCTTTTCTAATATAGACAGTGGGCTATAAATTTCTCTTGCAGCAGTGCTCTGTGTCCTACAAACTTTGATGTATTGTATTTTCATACTCATTCAGTTCAATGCGTTTTTATTTGCCTTAATATTTGCCCTTTGATCAATGTGGTGCATTGTTTAGTTTCAAAGTATTTGGGGATATTCCTGTTACTTTTGTTATTGATTCCTTTGTGGTCAGAGGTAACACTCAATGATAATTTCGCTTGTTTTATGTTTGCTGGTTTGTTTTATTTATTTATTTTTCCTTTTATTTATTTATTTTTTGGTTTTTCAATTACAGTTGTCCCATTTTCCCCCATTGCTCCCCCCACCCAGCCCATCCCTTCTCCCACAATCATATCCCTCCCCATTGTCCATGTCCATGAGTCGTTTATACACATTCCTTGACTAGTCCCTTCCCATACTTATCCCCCTTCTCTCCCTCCCCCCTCCCCACTACTGACTGCTATTCTAGTCTTTGTCCTATTCAGTTCGTTTGTTTGTGTTGCTCTTTAGTTTCCTGTATTAGGTGATATCATACGGTATTTTGCTATCTTTGCCTGGCTTATTTCACTAAGCATAATTCTCTCTAGTTCCATCCATGTTGTCGCAAATGGCAGGCGTTCCTTCTTTCTTTCTGCTACATAGTATTCCATTGTGTAAATGTACCACAGTGTTTTGATCCACTCATCTACAGATGGGCACTTAGGCTGTTTCCAGCACTTAGCTATTATAAACAGGGCTGCTATGAACATAGGGGTGCATAGGTTTTTTTGAATTAGGGTTTTAGGATTTTTCGGGTATAATCCTAGCAGTGGAATCGCTGTTTCAAAAGGCAGTTCCATTTTTAGTTTTCTGAGGTAATTCCATACTGTTTTGCATAGTGGCTGCACCAGTCTGCATTCCCGCCAACAGTGCAGTAGGTTTCCGTTTCTCCACATCCTGGCCAGTATTTGTTGTTTGTTGATTTGTTGATGATGACCATTCTGACAGGTGTAAAGTGGTGTCTCATTGTGGTTTTTATTTGCATCTCCCTGATGGCCAATGATGTTGAGCATTTTTTCATGTGCCTATGGACCTTCTGTATGTCCTCTTCGGAGAAGTGTTTGTTCAGGTCCTTCGCCCGTTATTTAATTGGGTTGTTTATTTTCTTGATGTTGAGTCATATAAGCTCCTTATATATTTTGGAGATCAGTCCCCTGTCTGCGATATCATTGGCAGATATGTTTTCCCATATGGTTGGTTTCCTTTTCATCGTGCTGATGTTTTCTTTTGCTGAGCAGAAACTCTTTAGTTTGATGTAGTCGCATTTGTTTATTTTTTCCTTTATTTCTCTTGCCTTAGGAGATGTATCCGTGAAGATATTGTTACGTGGGATATCTGAAATTTTCCTGCCTACGTTTTCCTCTAGGACTTTTGTGGTGTCACGTCTTACATTTAAGTCTTTAATCCATCTTGAGTTTATTCTCGTGTGTGGTGTAAGTTGGTGGTCTAGTTTCATTTTTTTGCACGTCCCTGTCCAGTTTTCCCAGCACCATTAGTTAGAGAGGCTCTTCTCACTCCATTTTATGTCCCTTCCTCCTTTATCAAAGATTAGTTGACCATAGAGGCCTGGGTTGTTTTCTGGACTCTCTATTGTGTTCCACTGATCTATGTGTCTGTTCTTATGCCAGTACCAGACTGTTTTGATCACAGTGGCTTTGTAGTATTGTTTGATGTCTGGTATCGTGATTCCTCCTGCTGTGTTCTTCTGTCTCAAGATTGCTTTTGCTATTCGGGGTCTTTTTGGTTCCATATGAATTTTTGGAGTATTTGTTCTAGGTCAGTGAAATATGTCAATGGCATTTTAATAGGGATTGCATTGAATCTGTAAATTGCTTTGGGTAGTAGGGCCATTTTGATGATGTTGATTCTTCCCATCCAAGAAGATGGTATTTGCTTCTATTTTTTTTGTATCTTCCTTCAATGTGGCGTGATTTTCAGTGTACGGGTCTTTTTATCTCTTTGGTTAAGTTTATTCCTAGGTATTTTGTTTTTCTTGCTGCTATAGTAAATGGTATTTTCTCTTTTGCCTCTGTCTCCGATAGTTTATTGTTGGTGTACAGAAATGCCTTAGATTTCTGTATACTTATTTTGTACACTGCTATTTTGCCAAATTCACTTATTATATCGAGTAGTCTTTTAGTGGAGTTTATAGGGTTTTCTAGGTATGCTATCATGTCGTCTGCAAATAGTGATAGTTTTACGTCTTCTTTCCCAATTTGGATGCCTTCTATTTCTTTGTCTTGTCTGATTGCTGTGGCTAGGACTTCCAACACTATGTTGAATAGGAGTGGAGAGAGTGGACAGCCTTGTCGAGTTCCTGATTTCAGGGGAACGCTTTCAGTTTTTGTCCATTGAGTATGATGTTGGCTTCGGGCTTCTCCTATATAGCCTTAATTATGTTAACGTATGCTCCCTCTATTCCCATTTTGCTGAGTGTTTTCATCATCAATGGGTGTTGTACTTTATCAAATGCTTTCTCTGCATCTATAGATAGGATCATGTGATTTTTGTCTTTCATTTTGTTTAGGTGATGTGTTATATTTATTGCTTTGAGAATATTAAACCATCCTTGCATCCCCGGGATGAATCCCACTTGATCATGGTGTATGATCTTTTTGATGTATTGCTGGATCCTGTTTGCCAAAATCGTATTGAGGATTTTAGCATCTATGTTCATCAGTGATATTGGCCTGTAGTTCTTTTTCTTCGTTGTGTCTTGACCTGGTTTAGAATTAGGGTAGAAAGAGTTTGGGATTTTTTCCCTCTTCTTGGATTTTTTGGAATAGTTTGGTTAGGGTAGGAGTTAGTTCTTCCCTCAATGTTTTGTAAAATTTGCCTGTGAAGCCATCCGGTCCAGGGCTTTTGTGTGCAGGGAGCTTTTGGATCGCTGTTTCGATTTCCTCCTTTGTTATTGGTCTGTCGAGACTTTCTACTTCTTCTTGGTTCAGTTTTGGAAGGTTATACGTTTCTAGAAATTTGTTCATTTCTTCTAGGTTGTCGAATTTCTTGCCATACAGTTGTCTGTAGTAATTTCTTACAATTGTTTGTATTTCTGAGGTATCAGTCGTGATTTCTCCTCTTTCCTTTCTGATTTTGTTTATTTGTGTCTTCTCTCTTTTCTTCTTGATGAACCTGGCTAGAGGCTTATCGATTTTGTTTATTTTTTCAAAGAACCAGCTCTTGGTTTTGTTGATTTTTTGGAGTGTTTATTTAGTGTCTATGTCACTTAATTCTGCTCTGATCTTGAGGATTTCCTTTCTTCTTCTTGCCCTAGGCTTTGTTTGTTGCTGTTGTTCTAGTTCTTGTAGCTTTAGGATTAGTTTTATTTTTTGTTTGTTTTTTTTTTTTTACTTGAGCTTCTTCTGTTCTTTTCAGATATGCCTGTATTGCTATGAACTTCCCTCTTAGGACTGCTTTTGCCGTGTCCCATAGGTTTTGGGCTGTTGTGTGTTCATTGTCATTAGTTTCTAGAAATTTCTTGATTTCCTCTTTGATGTCATTGTTAACCCATTCGTTATTTAATAGCGTGTTATTCATTCTCCATGAGTTTGGGTGTCTTTGATTCTTTTCTCTGAGGTTGATGTTTCGTTTCAAGGCATTGTGGTCTGAAATGATGCTTGATATCATTTCAATTTTCTTGAATTTGTTGAGGCTTGTTTTGTGTCCTATCATATGGTCTATCTTTGAAAACGTCCCATGTGCCTTTGAAAAGAATGTACATTTTGCTTCTTTGGGGTGAAAAGTTCTATATATATATATATATATATATATATATATATATATATATATATATATATATATATATATCAGTTAATTCCGTGTGGTTTAGTGTGTTGTTCAATGCCTGTATATCCTTGGTGTTTCTTTGCTTGGATGATCTGTCTGTTGTTGATAATGGAGTGTTGAAGTCCCCTACTATGAGTGTGTCGTTGTTAATATCCTTCTTGTGGTCTTCTACTATTTGCTTTATGTATTTGGGTGCTCCTATGTCGGGTGCATATATGTTTATCAGTGTTATATCTTCTTTTTTTTTTTTTAATAATTTATTTGTTAGTTTGTTTATTTATTTATTTATTTTTAGAGAGAGGGAAAGGAGAAAGAGAGGGAGAGAAACATCACTGTGTGGTTGCCTCTCACTCGCGCCCCCAACTGGGGACCTGATGTGCAACCGAGTCATGTGCCCTGACTGGGAATCGAACCACCGACACTTGGCTCGCAGGCTGACGCTCAATCCACTGAGCCACAGCAGCCAGGTATATCTTCTTGATGGACTGTTCCTTTAAGTATTATGAAATGTCCTTCTTTGTCTCTTTGTATTGCCCTTGCTTTGAAATCCGTTTTGTCTGATATGAGTACTGCTACGCCAGCTTTTTTTTCAGGTCTGTTTGCTTGGAATACTTTTTTATATCCCTTTACTTTCAGTCTATGTAAATCTTTTGTTTTGAGGTGTGTTTCTTGTAGAAAGCAAATATGTGGGTTCTGTTTTCTTATCCATTCTGTTACCCTATGTCTTTTAATTGGGGCATTTAATCCTTTTACATTTAAGGTTATTCTCAACATGTATTTATTCATTTCCCTTTGAACCTCTGTTCCTCTACTCTTTATGTATATATATATATATAAATTTTTTTTTCTCTTTCTTTTTCTTAGACTATTCCCTTTAGCATCTCTTGCAATGCTGGTTTGGTGGAGATGTATTCTTTTAGTCTTCCTTTGTCTGAGAAACTCCTTATTTCCCCTTCTATTTTGAGTGAGAGCCTTGCCGGGTCGAATATTCTTGGTTGTAGGCCTTTGTTTTTCATTGCTTGAAATATTTTTGACCATTCCCTTGTGGCTTGTAGTGTTTCTGTTGAGAAATCGGTTGACAGCCTTATTGGAGCTCCCTTGTAAGTTATTTGCTGTTTTTCTCTTGCTGATTTTAGGATTCTCTGTCTTGGAATGTTGCCATTTTAACTATGATGTGCCTTGGAGTGGGTTTTGGGGGGTTCCTCTTTATTGGAACTCTCTGTGCTTTCTGGACTTGCATAACTCTTTCTCTCATCAGGTTGGGAAATTTTTCTGTCACTATTTTTCCTATCAGTTTATCTATTCCTTGTTCTTCTGATTCCTCTTTGATTCTGATTACTCTTATATTGCTCTTCCTTATGCTATCCTGCAACTCCCTTATCTCTTCTTCATACTTTTTAAATCTTTTTTCATTTTGCTGTATCGTCTGAGAATTTTTTCCTACATTGTCCTCTAACTCACTAATACAATCCTCTGCCTCGTTTACTCTGCTTTTGACTGCTTCTACTGTGTTATTCGGTTCAGAGATTGCATTCTTCATTTCTTCCTGGTTCTTGTTGATAGTTTCTATGTCTTTTTTATGCTGGTGTAGTTCTCTGCAAGTTCCCTGTAATTTTCTTGCAGCTGTTGGTAACTTCCTTGGAGGTTGTCGTAGTTGTTTTTGAGGTTGTCGAGTATATTGAGCTTCTTCACCATCATTGTTTTGAATTCCATGTCTGACATTTGGACTATGTCAATTCCATCTACCTCAAAATAAAACTACCATGCCTCCTTCTTGATTAGAGCACCTCAAGTGGCGAACCTCTTTAGTTTGATAACCCAGCTTGCTTGAACAGACTCACATATTAAAATGGTAAAAGAGAGAGAGAGAGAGAGAGAGAGAGAGAGAGAGAGAGAGAGAGAGAGAGAGAGAGAGAGAGAGGAAGAAAGAAAGAAAGAAAGAAAGAAAGAAAGAAAGAAAGAAAGAAAGAAAGAAAGAAAAGAAGGAAAGAAGGAAGGAAGAAAGGAAGAAAGGAAGGAAGAACAGAGTGGTAAATATTGAGTATAGTACAACCTAGTAAGATTCTAAGAAGGGAACCATCGGGAAAGGTTGCCACTAATAAGTATGACTTAGGCTGGTCTTTATAAGTTTAGAACAGTCAGAGAAGCATATTCTAAGCAATGGAAATTGCATAAAGGCTTGGAAGAAGAAACATATAGGACGTGGTGTCTCCTGAGGACGAGGCAGCCTCCCCAGGGAGTGGTGATTTATGAGGGAGGTATGGAGAGCTCTGGAACAAGGAAGGGGCTTTCCAATTTGATTTCAGAAGTGCTAGAGAGTGACTGTGTGTCCTCGAACAGCTAGAGCAATGTAACAAACCTAGTACTGTGCGACCTTAGGACTATAGCAGTTTTCAGGAAAAGCTTACTGGAGAAGATGTGTTGGGGACAGAGGTCACCTGAAGATGAAAGTGCAGACTTGGGAGCAGACAAGAAGAGAAGCAACAGAGCTTGGTTCAAGATTGGAGTCAGGGAGCAGAGAGAGGGAACACTCAAAGCTCACTCTAGGGTTTCTAGCTTGGGTAGTGTTGTAGGTTGAATTGTGTCCCTTTCAAATTCACATGCCTAAGTCCTAATGTGCAGAACTTCAGAACATGACCTTAATTTGGAGACAGGGTCTCTACAGAAGTGATCAAGTTAAAATGACGTTATTAGGGTGGCCTCGATTCATTATGATTGCTGCCCTGGACACAGGGAGAAACCATGCAAAGACAAAGTTGGGGGTCAGGTGTACCACAGATTTCCAGCAAAACAGGACGCTCTCACAAGAAACCAACCTGCCAACACGTTGATCTTAGACTTCTCTGGCCTCTATAACTATGAAAGAATGAATTTCAGCTGCTTTTTACTTATTACTTTTTTAAACAAAAGAAATTTAGTTTCTCACATTTCTGGAGGCTTGCTTAAGATAAAAGTATCATCACGGTTGATTTCTTCAGAGGTGTCTTTCTTAAGCGTATAGATGACCATCTCCCTGTGTCTGTACATGTCTGTTCTCTGTCCATCTCTGTGTCTAAATTTCCTCTTTTTAAATCCACGCCCACTTTGATTTTATTTTAATTTGATTACCTCTTTAAGTATCTCCAAATACAGTCACATTCTGAGGTACTAGAGGTTAGAACTTCAACATATGAATGGAGGGAGCATTCAGCCCATACAGGGAAAGAAGAAAACACAAAAGGGGAGGCAGATGAAAAGAAGGAAAAAAGGGTGAAGGGTATGTATCAGTTTTGAATGGCTTCCTCTGCAGGTCATAGTAATTCACAGAGTATTGAACCAGGGCTTTGCTTTTATCACTGACATTAAGTTCGATGGGGGTGGTGTGCCATCACTGGCTCAGCTGGGAAAAAAGGTCATCAAAGACCAGGCTCTTGCACTATTTCTACTCTGCCATCTTTGCGTTTTTCATCTGAATGCTGGTTGTGTCGCGGGGACAAGATTGCTGTTGCAAACCCAGAGATTCTGTCTGCCTTCAAGACAGGAAGATGGGGAAATAGGCTCTACCGATGATCTCCCTTCTCTGTCCTTTTCATGGAGAAGCCAGGTCTGTCCCGGAAGCCCCCTAACACATTTCCATTTATGTTTCCTTGGCCATAATTGGGTCACGTGGCCAGCCCTGGCCACCAGAAACTCTGGCTTCCCATATCCTTTGGTAAGAGGCAGCAAGGAAGAAGGGGGTCAAGATACCTCATGAATTAGTCAATCAAGTTCAGGTTAGGGAGGGAGAGAGGAGTGAGCAAAAAGAATAGTAGGGAGCTGGGGGAAGAGAAGAAGAGGAAACTTGTCTGCAATCATTTTTAATTACTTTATGAAAAAGACGAAGTTTTCAAATGGTAGCCCTTTCCAGGGTAATCCCCTCGTCTAATCATTAGTTATTGTAATAGCCAAAGTATAGTTCAATAGCTAAACAACCTCTCATCTCTTTGCAAAAACGTATGCATTTCTGCTGCTTTGAAAAGAGTAAAAAATAAAAGAATTGTGTTTGGAAATAACAATACTTCAGAGACAGGCCTTAAACGCTTCCTTTGTCCCTTAAGAAAAGCCCTGCAGAGATATGGCCAAACCAATGTAAGAATCAGCATTCAAAAGAGGAAGGGAGCCCACCCATGAGGGCCCTCAGGGTAAATTTCATGAAAAATCTGGAAGGGATACCCACATGCAGGTACTACTGGCAGGCTCAGGTTTCAACTTAATAGCAAGTAAGGGAGTTCAATAAGTTACTTGGGAATAAACATGGAGATTCAAGGAATCCCTGAAAACATATACATAATAATTTTGGAGTTGAGGGAAACTCTGATTAAAATAAAAATGTTTTAGTCCTGGCATTCAGAGTAAGATATACAAGAGGTCAAGAGGCCAAGTAGTGCCCTAACCAGTGTGGCTCAACTGGTTGGGCATCATCCATTAAAGTGAGAAGTCACTGGTTCAATTCCTGCTCAGGGCACATGCCTGGATTGCAGGCCAGGTCCCCATTGGGGCACCTGTAAGAGAGGCAACCGATCGATGTTTCTCTCTCACGCCAATGTTTCTCTCTTCTTTCTCCCTCCCTTCCCTTCTCTAAGAATAAATAAATAAAAAATCTCAAAAGAGAGGCCCTCTATCTCTTCCAACAAAGACACAAAAGACCAAAAATCAGAGAAAGGAAACCTAGAGCTTTATCACTCCAACACACTAGATTTTTGTTGCTGTTGTGTCCTTCCAGAATCTGTGTACATGTATATCTTTTCAGATGTAACCATGGCATATGCACTGCTTCATGTTCTACTTTATTCAATTTTATATCGTACACCGTTCCCATGTTTCTGCACAGTTTTCACTACAATCCTGCACACTTCATTATGCTGCTGAACCATAAGGATTGGGAACACAGGTTGCCTCCATTTTGTTTCTTGAGCTGTTCTTGTGAAAGATGAAGGTCGAGTTCTAAACATTGGAAGAATGCATTGGGGGTAGGCGGAGCAGACTCCATATACCATCTTTACTTCCTAGGTCTGCACTTGACCTTTCCCTGCCTCCCACTCTGCCATCACATTGGGCATCCTCATCACAGGTAGTTGAAAACCCCTGTAACTTTCAGGTACCTTCTTTCCAGAAAAGAAAATATAGGGTTCACTGCCTTCCACTACAGCAGTAACTTTGACAGCCATTCTTCACCTATATAGGATGGTTTCTTTCAAAATCACGTGTCAAGGGGAAGCTGTAACAAAGACAAAAGAAAGCCTCTTTAATATTGTGCTCTGAGTCCTATGTAGTAGGCTTGAGGGACACAGAAGCTTCTCCTGGATCATAAATGGCACGTCCATGCCATAGTGGCCCTTGGGCTTGATAGAGATCTTGCATATCGATTCTTCACAATTCCTCCATCTTCGAAAGCTACAGTTCTTAACAACAAGTTAGTATGTTATATTCTCTCAAACAGTTGTCTGCTTTATGTAAGATTGGCACTTGTTTCAGGGTTCCGGGAAACAGACGGTTAGGATAGTTCAAAGTTAGGATATTTAAGCAGTGCTTAATAAAGTGGTCTGTTCAAAGAAGTGTAGGCAGAAGACAGGAAGATCACAACGAAAAGGGAAGTTTACTCCTGCCTTTGTGACAGGTAAGCCCTCACCACACCCAGGTATACTGAGCTCCCAGCACCTGGAAGGGGAAGTGAGGAGAAAGGGGCGCCTAGAGGGAGAGATACTGATGGTGGGGTCCACCCAGCACCGCTCCACATGGGTCTGAAGGGAACCTGCTCTCCTCCCCTTTCTGATCTCCTCAGGGATCCTCCTGGCTGATGCCACCTGGAATCTGGAGGGCAAGGCCTCATATAGTTCACTAGCCAGCCTCCCAAGACACCAGGCAGTGTAAAAAGCAACTCAGGAAAAGCAAGAGGGAGAAATCTGGCACAAAGTTTTTAAGGAAGCATTAAGCTTCTCAAAGGGTACCGACCATGTTCTAAATCCCTAGCTTTCCGGTATTAGACAAGAACATAGCAATGTTTCTCATCTGTAAATGGGGATAATAATAGTTGGCTGAAATGAGGCCAGTGTCACTCCAGGAAGACCAGCCTTAAAAAAAAAAAAAAAAAAAAACTAGAACAGGTTTACATTGATGAATAGGTGGCAGCAGGTGTGTGGGTGATTTGCAGGTACTTTCCCTAAATGGGGCTCTCCCTAATTCACCTTGCTTGATGAAGTAAATTCAATGTTAACAGCTGCTGCCTCTGGAGAACCACATTTGGAGGAAAAGGCAGCAGAGGGTATATGAGGTAGCTTACTCTGCTTAATCTCTCTTCCTTACCTTTGACTTGTTCCTCATAGCTGCAGTTCTTGGACGCAATTTTGTCTCCACTGCTTTGCAATTAACAAATAAAGAGGCTCAAGCCACCCAGTGAGTTTCCCAGCAGCTGTTTATCCAGGCCGCCCTCCAGCTGGAGGGAAACAAAGGCAAAACAAAGAGCATTTTTCTCCCTCCCGGGCCTCGGAGTGACGGTCCCCCAGCTTCCTGATCCTCTTTAATTGATTCTTCAGACTAAAGTGAAGAGGCGATGGACTTCATGCAGCCTCTCCTGGAAGAAGAAAGTTTTTGAAGGAAACCTGCTGCCTGATGAATGGAGGAATTTCCTCCTGCACTGACAGGTTCTCCAGTTTTATGCCTGTACCACACAGGAATTCAGAGGCAGGAGTGTGGACACCGGAAGGAGCAGGTAACGTCTGAACTGGAACGAGAGACAAGAAATAAAAGCCTCAGGTTAGAGTCTTGATCAACATTACAGTTTGGCTTATGCACATTTCTATGAGTTCTGTGCCTAAAAGATATACATTTATAATTTTCTCTGAATACAGTTTCAATGGTCCCCAATTCCAGGGTGAGGAGAAACAGTGGAAGGACTCATGAGGCACCAGCATTTGAAAGTAAGGACAGTGTCACTCGGTGTCGATGGTACCCTTGGGCTGGCCCGTTCTGAATCTTCTAATTGAATTAGATATTAGATATGCTCTCCTCAAACTTCTAGGAAGGTTATTTAATACTTTCGCTGAAGCAAAAAAACTTGTTACTTTCCAAGCAACCTACTCCCTTTTGAACAGCTCTTTTTAAAAATCATTTTATATGCTTGACATATAGAAAGCTGTACATATTAACGTATACAACTTGATGAGTTTCAGCGTAAGCACACATCCGTGACCATTATTACAATCTGTCATAATGCATCCATCACTTCCAAGTTTCATCTCACCCTCATTATTATTATTATTAGAAAATGTTACCTGATATTTACCTGAATAATGAAAAGGCTGTCTCACAGAACGTTTGTGTCCAAATAAGCTTTTCTAGGTCATAAAGTGGGCTAAGAAAATGATACGTTTTAGACATCTTTAATCCAGGCTTGATGCAAATTATGTCAAGACTTGATGCCTTAAAATTCAATAGCAGGGACTGTAGTGGAAGCAGCTGCTTTTGAGTTTGTTATGTGATAAACTAACCATTAACTTTTGCTTAGAAAGACAAGAGAAGGTCAACTAATATTTACATAACCTTTAAAGTAAATTTTAAGTTGAATCTATACTTACTTGTTTTGTTTTCTTTTTTGTTTTTTAAAGATGTGCTGATCAGTCTCCTTAGCTAAAACAAAAACATTTAGAGGACATTGAAATGTTTGGTTTTGTTGTTGTTGTTGTTAATTGTTCCACCTTGAGACCATGGATGTTTATCATAGAAAATGGTATTAGAGTATTTGTTGTAGAAAACTACAAAGTTCACTTCAAGTTGTGATCTATGTTTGGCAGAGAGATTTGGTCTATTTCTCTAACCTTGCAATGGCCTGCTGATTGTCACCTTACTGATTCACGATGTGCTAACTTACATGTAAATACACGATAGAGACCATTACAGAGTTATTTTTTTAGAAAGTTTTATTGTTTATGCTATTACAGTTGTGTAGGAATACAAGTCTTTATTTCTCAGGGATGAATGTGAGGAGTGCAATAACTGGGTTGTATGATAACTTTATGTGTTGTATGATAACTTTATGTGTTGATTTTTAAAAACAAACTACCCTACAGGAATACAGACAGAGTCAGAAATGTTCACGCCCCTTTGACTTCAATGGATAGATCTTCTATACAGAAAACCAACAAGGAGAGAGCGGCCTTAAATGACACATTAGACCAAATGTATTTAATTGATATCTTCAGAGCATTTCATCCCAAAGCAGCAGACTATATGTACTTTTTAAGTGCACATGGAACATTTTCTAGGATAGACCACATATTAAGACATAAGTATGTTATTAAACAATGAATGGGTCAACAATGACATCAAGGGAGAAATCAAAAGATACCTTGAAACAAATGAAAATAAGGACACAACAATTCACACTCTGTGAAAACACTGGGAAAGCAAGCAATCCTGAGAAATAAATTCATATCATTGCAGGCCTATCTCAAAAAAAACAAGAAAAAGCTCAAATGAACGATTTCACTTTACACTGAAAGGAACTTGAAAAAGAATAACGAACAAAACCCAAAGTGAGCAGAAGGAAGGAAATAATAAATATCACAGCTGGAATAAATAAAATAGAATCTAAAAAAGATACAAAAGATTAATATATCTAAGAATTGGTTCTCTGAAAAGATAAGAAGGATTGGCAGGCCTTTCACCAGACTCATCAAGAAAATAAAAGGATGCAAATGAATAAAATCAGAAATGTAAGCGGAAAAATAACAACTGACGCCAAAGAAATACAAAGACTTATAAAAAAGATATTGCGAACAACAATAAAATATGCCAACAAACTGGACAACCTGAACGAAATGGAGTAATGCCTAGAAACACACACTCTTTCAAAAACAAATCAAGATGAATCAGAAAATCTTAGTAGACATATTACACCTGGTGAAATTGAAGCAGTAATAATAATCTTTAAAAACCTCCCAACAAACAAATGCCCTGGACCAGATGGCTTCACAGGTGAATTTCACCAAACATTCTGAGAAGAACTAACACCTCTCCTCAAACATTTTAAAATAAAATTGAAGGGGAGGGAAGACTCCCGGACTCATATTATGAGACCAGCATTATTCTAATTCCAAAACCTCGTAAAAGATTCTACAAAGGAAGAAAAATATAGCCCAAAGTCCCTGATGAACACTGATGCTAAAATCCTCAACAAAATATTAGCAAACCAAATATGGCGATGCATCCAAAAGGTCACAGATCTTTATCAAGTGGGATTCACTCCAGAAATGCAAGGTTGGCACAACATTCACAAATCAAAAAATGTGATTCACCTATTTAAAAAATGAAGGATAAAACCACATGATCATATCAATAGATGCAAAAAAAGCTTTTGATACAATCCAGCACCCATTTTTGATACAAACTCTCAGCAAAATGGGAATAGAGGAAACATACCTAAACATAATAAAGGCCATATATGACATACCAACTGCCAGCACCATACTCAATGGGCAAAAACTACAATGTTCCCCTCAAGATGAGGAACAAGGCAGGGATGTCCACTTTCACCTCTCTTATTCAACGTAGTACTGGAAATCCTAGCCATAGCAATCAGACAAGAAGAAAAATAAAACCCATCCAAATTGGAAAGAAAGAAGTAAAACTGTCTTTCTTTGCAGATGAAATGTTTTTGTACATAGAGACTCCCAAAGATTCCACAAGAAGTTACTAGAATGGATAAATGAATTTCACAAAGTAGCGCGGTACAAAATTGATATCCAGAAATCAGTTGCATTTTACAAGCCAATAACGAACTAACGGATAGGGAAACTGAGAAAACAAGTCCATTCACAATTGCTTCAAAAAATATAAAATCCCTAGCAATAAACCTGACCAAGGATGTAAAAGACCTCTTCTCAGGAAATTACCAGACATTGAAGAAGATACAAGTGGAAACACATACTGTGTTCAAGCATAAGAAGAATTAGCATCATTAAAATGTCCAAGCCACCCAGAAATCTGTAGATTCAACACAAGTTCCATCAAGAACCCATGGCATATTTCACAGAGCTAGAACAAATATTTAAAAGTTGAGATGAAACCGCAAAAGGCAACAGGGATCCTGAGAGAAAAGAAGAAAGTTGGCGAAATCACGCTACTTAATGTGAAACTATACAATTAAGCCATAGTATTCAAAACAGCATGGCTCTGGCATAAAAAAAGCACATGCCTGTATCAGTGCAACAGAACAGAGAGCCCAGAAATAAATCCACACCTTTACACTCAATTAATATGTGACAGAGGAAGCAAGCACACACACAATGGACTAAAGAATGCTTACTCACCAAATGGTCTTGGGAAAGTTGGACAGATACATGCAGCAAAATGAAACTAGGCCACATTCTTACACCACACACAAAAATAAATTCAAAATGGATTAAAGATTTAAATATTAGACCTAAAACCATAAAAGTCATAGAAGAAAACCTAGGCAATAAAATATCAGGCATGGCTTGTAGCAATATTTTATTGGATATATCTCCCCAGGCCAGGGAAACAAAAGAAAACATAAACAAATGGGACTACATCAAACTAAAAAAGCTATTGCACAGCAAAGGAAAACATCCACAAAATAAAAAGACAACCCACAGAATGGAAGAACGTACCCACCAATACATCTGATAAGAGGTTAATATCCAAAATTCATTAAGAATTTACAAAACTCAACACCAAAAACCCAAGTAACCCACTTAAAAAGTGGGCAAAGGAGCTGAATAGACAGTTCTCCAAAGAGGGCATACAGATAGCCAATAGACATATGAAAAGGTGCTCAATGTCACTGATCATCAGAGAAATGCAAATGAGGACCACAATACGATATAACCTCACACCTGTCAGAGGGGTTATCATCGATAAGTCAAAAAGCAATAAGTGCTGGTGAGGATGTGGAGAAAAGGGAACCCTCCTGTACTGTTGGTAGGAATGCTGATTGGGATGCAGTATGGAGATACCTCAAAAAAATTAAAAATAGGTCTGCCTTTTGACCCAATGTTCCCACTTCTGGGGATATATCCGAAGGGACACAAAACACTAATTTGAACGGACATAAGCACCCCTGTGTTCATTGCAGCATTATGTACAATCACCAAGATACGGAAGCATCCCAAGTGTCCATCAGTAGATGAGTAGATAAAAGAAGTATGGGGCATTTCGTTTTAAATGCTGCTAAGTCGTAAAAAAGAAGAGCAAGCAGGTTTTTACCCTTTGTAACAGTATAGACAGACCTGGAGAACATTATGCTAAGTGAAATAAGCCAGTCAGAGAAAGACGAATAAAAAGGACTTAAGGAAAAAACGCAAAGACCTTTCAAACTCATGGAGAATGGATAATATGCTATTAAATAATGAATGAGTTAACAATGACATCAAAGAATAAATCGAGAAGTTTCTGGAAAAAAATGGAAAGGAACACACAACAACCAAAAACCTATGGGATACAGCGAAAGCAGGCCTGAGAGGAAAGTTCTTAGCAACACAGGCCTACCTAAAAAGGATAGAAGAATCTCAAATAAAACATCTAACCCTACAGCTACAAGAACTAGAGGAACAACAACAAACAAAGCCCAGAGCGAGTAGAAGGAAGGAAATCATCAAGATGAGAGCAGAATTAAATGACATAGAGACTAACCAAACAATTCAAAAGAGCAACAAGAGTAGGAGCTGCAGCTGGTTCTTTGAAAAGATAAAGAACACCGACAAGCCTTTAACCAGGATCATCAAGAAAAAAGGAGAGAGGACCCAAATAAATAAAATCAAAAGTGAAAGAGGAGAAATCACAACCGATACCACAGAAATACAAAGGATTGTAAGAAATTACTACGAACAACTGTATCACAAGAAATTTGGCAACCTAGATGAAATGGACAGATTTCTGGAAACATATAACCTTCCAAAACTGAATCAAGAAGAAGCAGAAAGCCTGAATGGACCGATAACAAGTATTGAAAATAGAAACAGTAATCAGAAAACTCCCAGCACTCAAGAGCCGTGGACCGGATGGCTTCACAGGCGAATTTTATAAAACATTTAGGGAAGAACTATAGCCTATCCTTCTCAAACTACTCCAAAAAATTCAAGAAGAGGGGAGACTTCCAAACTCTTTCTATGAGGCCAGTATTTCCCTAATTCCAAAACCAGGTCAAGACACCACAAAGAAAGAAAACTACAGGTCAATATCGTTGATGAACAGAGATCCTAAAATCCTCAACAAAATATTGGCAAACTGGATGCAGCAACACATTAGAAGGATCATACACCACGATCAAGTGGGATTCCTTCCAGGGCTGCAAGGATGATTTAATGGATGATAGCAAATACTATATATATTATATGCTATCACCTAATACAGGAAACTAATGAACAACACAAACAAACGAGCACCTGAACCGGAGGCATGTAAGCAAGGAGCAGGTTCACAGTGACAAGAGGGGAGCAGGGAGGGAGAGAAGTGGGGTAAGAAGGGGAATGGTCTAGTCAAAGAGCATGTATAAATGACCATTGACATGGATAATGGGGTGGGGATTGACTATGGTAAAAGGGGTGGGCAGGGTGGGGGGAAGCAATTGTGAATTAAGTGGGACAGCTATAACACATAAACAAACAAACAAAAAACTTTAGAGGGATAAAAAAATAAAAGCTAAATAAATAAATAAATAAATAAGCCAGCAAACCTCCCCTGCATCTCAAAAAATCTCTTCACATTAAAAAAAAAAAAAAAAAAAAAAAAAAAAAGGAATTGTAATACCTAAGCCAATGTTGGGAGGGGAAAAAAATGGAAAAAGTGGGAGGAATCAAGATCTATCTAATCGAAGAAGGTTATGATGGAAGACGGGCAGAGACATGGATTAAGGGACCAGACAGAAAATGCAAAAACTGACCCATATAACTCCTCTGAACTGGTTTGGACAAGGGAGAAAAAGGAATTCAGTAAAATAGTCTTTCAACAAATGATGCTACAGCTATCGCACAGCCATGGGAAAAAAAATAAACTTCAACCTAAGTCTAACACTTTATTCAAAAACTAACTCAAAATGGATCATGGACTTCGATGTAAAATATAAAACTGTAAACGTTTCAGAAAAAAATAGCACAGTGGAACATGTTTAGGAACTGAGGCTAGGCAAAACGTTCTTGGTTTCACACCTAAAACACAATTCATTAAAGAGAAAATCAATAATCTGGAACTTAGCAAACTGAAAACATTTTGCTCTGTGAAAGACTGCTAAGCAGATGAAAAGAAAAGTTTCACCGTAGAAAAAATATTTTCGAACTCCGTATCTGAGAAATGACTAGGAGCTAGAGTACACAAAGTACTCTGAAAATTCAACAGTAAAAAGGCAAACAATCCAACTGGAGCATGGCCAAAAGGCATGAAGAGATATTTCCCCAAATAAGATGGCAAAAAAGCACATCAAAAGATGTTTGGCATTATTAGCCGTTAAGAAAATGTAAAGTAAAACCACAATGTGCTATCACTATATCCTATCAGAATGGCCAAACTAAAACACTGTGACAACACGAACCCCGAGAAACTGGATTATTGCTGGTGGAAATATAATGATAAAACCACCTCGGAAAAGTCTGGCCGTTTTTAAAAATTAATTAATTTATTCTTATTGTATTTCTTTCCATTACCATTGAGTCCCCTTGTAGCCCCCTCCTCCGTAATCACCACACTGTTGTCCATGTCCATGAGTCCCTTTCCCTCTTTGTTCAATTCCTCCCCACTACCCTCTCCTCACCACTTAGCTGTCATCCTGCTCTCTATCTATGAGTCTGTCTCTATTTTGCTTGTTAGTTCCGTTTCTTCATTAGATTCCATGTATGAGTGAAATCATATGGTATTCATCTTTCTCTGACTGGCTTCTTTCACTTAGCATAATGTTCTCCAGGTCTATCTATACTGTCACAAAGGATAAAACTTGCTTTCTCTTCCTTTTTTACGGCTTAACCGTATTCCATTGTGTAAATGTCCCATAGTTCTTTTATCTACTCATCTACTGATGGGCACCTGGGCTGCTTCCGCATCTTGGTGATTGTAAATAATGCTGCAATAAATGTAGGGGTGCTTATGTCCTTTCGAATTAGTGCTTTGAGTCCCTTTGGATATGTTCCCAGGAGTGGGATTACAAAGGCAGATCTATTTTTAATATTTTGAGGTATCTCCATACTGTATTCCACAGTGGCTGTGCCAATCTGCATTCCCACTAACAGTGCAAATGAGTCCCCCTTTCTCAAATGATAGCCATTCTGATAGGTGTGAAGTGATATTTCATTGTGGTTGATCTATCATTTTTAATAATTCCAATATTCAGACTTTTTCAGAAATATGTTCTAACATTTTTACCTCTGTTAAAAGCCATATCTTCCTGCCTCTTTGTATGCTTTATACTTTTTTGTTGATAACTGGACATTTTGAGTATTATAATGAGCTAACTCTGAAAGTCAGATTCTTGCCCTCCTTAGAGGTAGCTTTTTTTTTTTTTTTTTTTTTTTTTTTTTTTTTGTATTTTGGGAGTTGTAGTCATCCATTGTTTGAAGTGACTTTTCCAAATTAATTTTGCAAAATCTGTATTCCTTGTTGTCTGTGGTTACTAACGTTTCTGTTCTATTATCTCTGTCATCAGCTTGTGAGCTGACAGAGATGTCCTGACACGAATGGATTTTTTTTTAAAATGTGTGTGAGATGTATTTATTTTTATATCATCTGATAGATGTTGCCATGGAAGCCGCTGAAGCCAGAGGGGGGTGGAACAAAGGGAACAGTCTTCACTGGTCACTCAGGGAACCACCAGACCAGCCAAAATACATAGCCCTAACATTTTCTAAGGCCTCACCATTTCCCTGGCACCAGCCAACTGTTCTAGGAAGGTAGAAAGCAGCAGGGTTGAGGTAGAGAATGGTAGCTGGTTCACACTCACAGCGCTATTACCAAAGTTAGTTCAGCTGCCCTTCATCAAGCACTCCCTAGTTATTGGGTCTGATCGGGTTCCAGAGTTCTGAAATAGTTAACTCTGATTGCTTTTGCCAGCTTAATGGTTGTTTCAGTGGAGTGACTGACTCCTGGAGCTTACTATTGTGATAGTTTCTGAGACATCTCTGGTAGTTGTAGATACTATAAGTACCAAATACATTTATATATTTGGCAGTATACTGACGGCATCACTTCACCTGTTCAAGTAAAGCTTAGAGACCTTATTTCTACTTGTAATCCTTTACTTTTACCCATTTATAACATAATTATCTGAAGTATCTTTTATACTTACATTTAGGACCTCTTCAGACAATGATAAAATTGTGGTATACCATCAAACATAATTTATAAAACTCAAGAGGAAAAGGAAAGCCTATTGTGTTTACCTCTATATTTTGGTCTGTTGCATTTTTTTCCGTTGTGACCCAAGGTTCCCTTTGTCAATATTTCTCTCTTTCTTCAGAATTTTCTTTCGCCATTCTTGCAGGATGAGTCTACTGACAACAATTTTTCTTTCTTTTCCTTTATTTCAAAATGTATTGATGTCCAATTCACTCTTGAAGGATATTTTACTGCATATACAAATCTGGTTTACAGTTTTTTCCCAACTCTTGAATAACGTTATGCCACTTCTTTCTGGCCTCCATGACTTCTGATGGTTTTCAAGATTTCCTTTTTTATTTTTATTTTTGTCTTTAGTGTTCAGAGGTCTGCGTATGTTGTATCTTGGTATTGATTTCTTTGGATTTATCCCTTTTAGAATTCAACTCAGCTTCTGAAATCTATAGGTTTATACATTTTACGGCACTTTGGAGGCTTTCATTGTATGGCTACTTTTCCAGCATGTCCTCTTTCTCCTCTCCTTTCTGGGATTCCAATGATATCAATGTTTGACCGTGAGTTATATTCCTCCAAATCCCCAAGGCTCTCTTAATTTTCTTTAAGTCTATTTTCTCTCTGTTTTTCAGATGAGGAAATTTCTATTGCTTTATTTTCAAGGTCACCGATTATTTCCTCTATCACTCTTTTTTGCTGCTGTGGACACTATCCATTGTGCTTTTTAAAGTTTCAGCATTGTACTTTTCAGTTCTAAATTATCCTTTTGTTTGTATTTCATATCTTATGCTTCTTTGCTTAAAACTTTTATTTCTTTGCTGAGAGTTTCTATTGGTTTCATGTACAACAATTGCTTATTGGCGTATTTTTGTGATGTCTTCTTTCAAGCCTTTGTCAGATCGTTTTAATGACGTTACTGACAACACAGATAAATGGTTGGCTTTGTTAGCACTGGGTGCTGATGAAAGCCACTGACTCTCCATCAGGCCTCCTTTGACTACCACAGAAGAGAAGGAAAAAGCCATCTTGTTACTGCCAGATGGGCCTTGAACTCGTGGCTCTTCACGTGGTCTCCACTCACACGTGTGTTTAAGGGAGGCCTCATTATCAGCTAACAGAGATCAAGCTCTGATTCTACTCAGCTTTCTCTGACACCACTCCAGTTTTGGGAGGTTGGGTGTGGAACCCCTATTAAATATTTGTGTAGGTGGAAACCTAGTCTTCTCTCACTCAGCCTTTTCTTGCATGGGTGGGGATGAGGCCATAGATTTTCCCTGTGGTGGTTGGCTGTGGTAAAGTGGTTATTGTATAAAAGTTTCTGTCCTGCCAGGCTAGTTTTCTGTCCACACCTCTCTTGGGGCTTTTGTGACTGTTGTTCATATCTGTTGGTGTTTTCAGTTTGCTGGCCTCTTCAGCTAAGTTTGTGATATGTGAAGCAAAAAGAAAGACGAGGAAATTCATCATTTTGTCATTTATTTTTGCATTCTGAGGCCTTTCGGTAGTCTGCCTTCTCTCCACATTTCAGAATCTTCTGTTGTTTGATAAATATATATTATTTCCAGAGTTTTTAGTTATAGTTAGCAGAAAGAATATGGAAAAGTATGCTTGGTTCGTCCTCTAAGAGGCAGAAGTCAGGATATGATTTTTACTGTGAAGTGGAAAGGAGAACAACTATAGCGTGGGTCACAACGTATTTATGGAAATTCTGGTCAGGGAAAATAAGTACAATTTCTTTCTCTTGAATACTTGATTTTCAGAGAGCAGCAAAGAATCCACTCCTAACTTGGCTCTTAGAGGTACAGTTAAAACTGAAACGATCTATGTGGTAGAAGAGCCATTGAAGACATTGACTAGAGGTTCAGACCAGAGCATGTTCATTGTAAGAGACATCAAAGGGACCTTGAATGAAGCCCCAGGCTTCTTGCCCTTCTGCCGGTGGCTTTGGCATTATCTTCATCAGCAGGTGATGCTTGAGGTAGTGGAAAGACAAGAACTAAAGCAGCAAGAAGTAGTGAAGATACAAGTCAAAGATTCCTTGTGATAACAATTCTTGTTAGCTCCTTTGATTGTCTTGTCTTCATATTCACCCAGGAACGCAGAAGGAGCTGATAGTACTACTGCTCTGATTCCCTGAAGAAGATAACCCTAGCGGTAGGTAGGGGGAACATGGTGCCAAGATTCAAAGGGACAGCATTTCCTTCTTATTTTTCCAGAGAAGAATGTGCATTTGGGTTCAAAAACCCCAACTTTACACTCACCAAAGAGACGGTATTACTGCCTAATTGTACGTAGACCCTCAGAAGCACGTTGATGGCCCATTTCACCGAGGAGGGTGTTACAGCCACCCACATTCTCAGGTAGTTGAGATGATGTAGCTAAGACCATGTGGAACTCGGCGGTGCCTTAGTGGTAGAAATGTCAATATCTTCTATCATCTCAGCTTCAATGGAGGGTTTGTGAAGGAAATGACATAGAAATAAGACTTCTCCTTGGGGAATCACCTCATCCTTGACTAATGAAGCAAAAATGACTCCAATTTATTTCTCAGGTTTTATAGGAAATCCTCCACTTTGACTGCTTTCTCTTAAGCCTAATGTCTACTATGAGGTCCACTTCTTAGCCAGTTTCTCTAAGTCCCACGAATAGAAAGAGAAGGAGAGAAGCTCAGTCTGTGTCTCTTAGATCAGGATATAAAACCCTAAAACCATCCACATACCTAAGAGACAATGCAAAGAAACAAAACTCTGAGTCGATCTGCTTCTTATCCAAGAAATTAACTGTTCAATTCACACTCAGATAATAAGAAAAGTGATGTCCGTGAAATGCTCCTTCAAGGTGTATAAGTACAATGCACCTAGCTATGGCCACAACTTATACCAATTGTCTCAGCCAAAATAATTCCTGTGATATATCTGAGATTATTCCGAGGTACAACCTTCTCTTCAACAAACCCTAACATGATTTTTCCTAGCATAGATTTAAATTGGTTTCAATATGTATTACTAGAAACTTGAATTATTTTATTTTTAGAACCAAAGCGCATGCAGAAACTATTTATTTCCTCGACTGCCTTCCATTTATGTGTCATAGCTGGCCCTTTGTCTTCTGGGCCTTCAAAGCAGTCTGACTTTCTCATGTATTGCCCACCTGTGAAGTTCCCTGGTTCTGCCGTAGACAAGAGAGTTTCCCATCATGATCTCTGAAGTATTGCTATAAAACTTGGAATAGGGAGAGAGTTCCACCTGCAATGCAAGGAGCCTGAGTACTATGACCCGAATGTTTGTGTGTTCCTAAGTTACATATGTTGAAATCCTAACGCCCAGTGTTACAGCATTAGAAGGTGGGCTTTAGAGAGACAGTTAGGTCATGAGAATGGTGCCCTCACAAATAGGATTAATGCTCTTATAAAAGGGACCCCAGCAAGCTCCCTAGCTCTTGCACCATGTGAGGACACAGAGAGAAGGCTAGAAACCAGGAAGATGACCCTCAGCTAACCATGCTGGCTCCCTGGTCTTGGACTTCTAGCCTCCAGAACACTGTGAGAATTTAATTTCTGTTGTTTACATGCCACCAGTTCTGTGGTATTTTGTTACAGAAGACTGCACAGATTAAGACAGGGTGTTTCTGGAATATGTGTTTATTGGCTGCCTGTGTCACTGGCGAAGGGCTTCTTGCCCCACCCCCTCAAGGTAGAAATCAAGAGAGGAAGCAAAACAGATTCAAAGAAGAGGGAGAGGAGCTAGGGAGGGAGCTTTGTTCATCAAGGGAGCACACAGTAATGTCGACTGTGGCTCTCAAACTGCTGCCAGGGCCTGGCTTATGTAGGGCTGGGTTCTTCACATAGGTAGGTGCAGAGAAGGTGTCTTTGCGTTCCAGATTCCCACCATGAGCTCACATCAACTGATGCAGGCACATAGCAGAGCTCTTTGGGGAGTGCCTGAAAAGAAACTTGAAACCTATCTAGGCAAGGCTTTAAAAAGAACTGAAGAGCATTCCCATCCATTGGTGAGGAGAAGCTCAGATTGTATCTCTTAGATCAGGATATAAAATTCTAAAACCATCCACATACCCAAATGTGGCTCCTGCAGTATCCCTCTTCCTTATCCTCTCTTCAGGAGACACTGTCACAGTGAGGACACCTGCATCAGGGCTCTGCTTCCCCTCTTACTCACCAAAGCGCTCAACCTTACAGAGCAGGTTCTTTCCTGCTACTAGCCCTGAGCTCCCAGTCCCACAGAAGAAAAGAAAAATCATTCCCACTGCTGTCATATGACTCTGGCCCTACAAATTAGCAATACTTCAACACTCTGCTCTTCTATGGGAGCAATATTTTTATTTTATTATTGCTCCTTTTGATTTTAAGAAAACAAAGGTTAATATTTTTATTTTACAGATAAAAAAGAAGTGAAGACAAGAGCACGGGATTACACTTTACCAACATTAGCTTCCCCCAAAGAAAAAAGACAGCAAATCTATAGAACCCAGGTCTTTTGGCTTCCTAATCGTGTAATTCTTTTACAAATCCCCGATCTTTCACCCACACACACTGTTGGAAACTCCAAAACGTCTGGGATATTTCCCAGGTTTTCTGAACTTGCAGAAGCGGTGGGTATGGTTTTTGCAACAAGGGTCTGACATCATCCATGGGTCCACAGTGGAACTGGACTTTGTCTTCCCCTGGAGGAGAGGGAGGGAGTTGGCCTGTCTGAGACTGCAGCATCCTGGAATATCTGAGGGTATACCCAGCTTGCTGTGGATCCATTGTGCTCATAGCTTAAGTAATTATTCATTCTGATGTGTCTGCAATAGGTCCCAATTTGTGCCATTGTCTTAGGGAAATTATTAGTAGAGCCCCCTTTCACTTTATAAGGTTTTGGTGGAAGATTTCTAAGCCTACGTATAGTCAACGAGGGCTTGGCCTAATGCTTTCTCTTCGGCTAAATGTGATGTGAAAGAGTTCTGTCATTCCTCTTCCTGTCTACAGGGCAGTGCTTGCGACTCTCTCCCCTTGATACCAAAGGACCCAGACTTGTTCACACTGAGCAGGAGACAAACAAATTCTTCCCTGACATCAGAGCTCACCAGCTTTGTCTCTGCAGTCGCTGAAGTCAGCACTCTGGGTCCCACCTCGCTGCCAGCTTGTTTCTGCCAAACCATGCTCCATGCCCTGCGTTATGGAGCTTTCCCCATCGTGACCTCTCCAACTGGACTGCATGGCCCCATGTGTCCACCAACGGCATGGCCTTCAGCATTTAGTCAGTATCTCTAAGCCTCAATTGTCTGAGCTGTGAAATGGGGAGAATAATGCCTAAATATTGGGGTTCTTATGAAAGCATATGAGGTACTTCCTGTGACAGGGCATTGCAAGTTCAAAGTTCCATATTGTCTTGATTGAAATTTCGCGGTTAGTGTCTCCAAGGGTCTCTCCTAGCCATAACCCTAGATATGTGTCCCACTTGGACCAAAACTAATCACCCTGGTGATGAATGATGTTCCAACCTACCAGGCATAGTCAAGTTCTCAGCCTTCTGTGTCCAAAGTGGGGCCATTACATTTCCACCAGTAGGAGGATTAAGCTCTTTCTCAGTCTCCCAAACTAGTCATGGCTGGAAGCAGAATAAAGAGTATTTTTACCAGTTCTTCACCCAGGGGCTTGGGAATAAGGGCATTTTGCTTTTGCTTCAAAAGTAAACCAGAACCTAGAATCTGAGAAGGTGGCTCTCATTTTGCTCCCAAGCCCCATCCCCCACTGCCCAGTACTACAAACCCTGCCTTGTTCTCCCCAGCCCTCTTCTAAGCAGAAGGGCTCTGAATTCCAGACTGATGGCTGGGGCTTTACTCCACAGGGCCTCGTGATGACAACTGCATGGGATTCTAAATCTAAACCTCTCTCTGTGTTAGAGCACTTGTTGCTACTAGGCCTTGGGCCCACCTTCCTTGAATCCCCACCTGGCCCAACACTGCCATATACATGTAAACATCCTTCGTGGCGAGCCAGATGGAGTTATGTACCCACACTGACAGATGAGTGGATTCTGTTAGTTTCAGTCCCACCTGGGTGGGAGCGCATAAGTACAATATTTTACCAGGTCCCCTACTCAGTGACCGGTACTGAGGAATCCTGAGACGAGACTCAACAAAGGAGGAACCAGAGCACCTTCCTTACTTAGTGTTAAACAGAGTCTTGGCATTTCCATCTGTGTACACATGACCTCAGCTGCCCTGATGTGCCCTAGCCCTGCTCTGACTTCTAAGACAGTCTGCCCTTTTCTTTAGTGAGGGGTTGAGAAGAAGAGGTTGCCTGTGGACAGAGGTGCTAACCTGAACTTGGTTACATTGGATCTATGACCTTACACTCTCTCTGTGCTCCATACCTTTAAAGCCACACATTTAATCTCAGAGAGGCTGTTAGAATCATTGTTCATCCATGCAGGAAAACAATTCATGGAAAATGAAATTAGACAGAAAATAATAGAGGAGCTTATGTCAGACAAAATGGAGTGACACCTCTGATAACATGCCTGCATGTTATCCTTTTCTCAAAGGTGGCCAATTACCCAAAAAAAGCAAAGCTTACCTCAGAGAAAACTGACCACTTCTTAGAAAATAACTTCACACTACAATAAACAGAAAAGGGAGACTAGTACATTCATTTCATCATCAAGTTCTTAACCTAGGTTTTAACATATTAAAAAGTCAATCTCAGCAATGATCAAAACTCACTTTTTTGTTGTTTGTTTAGCAAAATAGAAAAAGGTCAGGAGGGCAGAGAGATCTTGCTATTTGAGGAAGACATCCTCAGATATTTAATGTCAATGCATTGCTCAGCCACAAACTTCTGAAGAGCAGATGTAGCCAACTTGGTTATATCTGAGGAAGCACAGAACATTAGCAGGAAAGAAGATCAGCTAGTGGGGGAAGGAAGTGATTGTTAAACAGAAGCACAGCATACTTATATACAGTGCATTTTTAGATAGAAGCAGCTCATTCCTCCATGAGATTCTCTGGCTTCTGCATTAGCATTCAATGTGACATCATGGCAGCACATCTGGCTTTTGGGAATTACTAGGAGACAAGAGGAGGTTTTTGTTTCTCAAAACCTGTGCGGTTTCTCCTTTCTCTCTGGGCATTGGTGGCCAGACCACTAGAGCCATATATGATTGCAAAACACTTTAATCTTAAGGGGCATGGTTGGAGAAATATATAAACCCCTCATTCTCTGAAACATAAAAAGTTTTATTTCCTACACGGAGCCCTCAGTACTTTACTACTAAGTAGGGACTTCAGGAGACAGGGCAGCAGTGACTGAGGTTACCTGTCTGTAGGTAACAAAAGCAGCATCCTGTGTGCTGTGGTTTAAGGAGTTGGGAAAGTGTTCTGTTCTAAATATTCCCTTTCTATGCTAACTCCTTGTATGATCTTTTGTCATCAAAGTGCCAGAAATTGAACAATTTTCTCTACACAGGTGTCTGCTACACTGAGAAGGGCATAACCCCCAAGGCAGATTAAGGCTTTCATATTCTATTATGAATAAGACTTCTAAATGCATTCCTATGTAAGTCATAGGAAAGCAGGAAGTGTTATCTTGCTAAAATGGACGAGAGAGCAGATCCATTCTAGTTTGCGGAGAAGGAGAGGCGAGGTAGAAAACCTAGGAGACCACCCAAAGGTGAAGTAAGAGCTCCCAGGCATTCATGGAAACATGGAAAGAGCGTACATGAAATCACCGAGGGGAACAGAAACATCAAAAGAGGAACAAGCAGGGCCCCAGAGACTGTAAAGGGGACCACAATCTTCTCTATATTCTGTGATCTTGAAGCTCTTCCTTTCTCTCTATTCACGGATTATTATTGGTCAACTTTATTTTCTTGTTCCCACAGCCTAAAGAAATATACAGCAGGTCCTTCAATGCTATTTTGTTCAACAGCGTTTCATTATAATGTTGATGAGATGCTGCAGAAAGTCACTCTTATTTATATCAATTATCTTGGGGTAAAATCGCTTTCATTACATGTCATTTCACTTAAAGTCACAAAACACATTGACAAGTTAAGTGAGGACACGTGCATCTCATTAGTGCCCCCACTCTATTCTCAAACCCTACCTAGGTAGCCAATCCTCCATCAACCGTGACAAAGCAGCCCAGATTCACTGAAACGTCGTTTATCTTCTGTGTGGTCTACCTTCTGTGTACTCACCACCTTCCCATGGGGAGTCATATACGTTATTAAGTATTTAACAAGAAAAAAAAGGGGTAAACAATAATAACTATTACCACCTTCCCATTAGGAGTTATATACCTTATTATGTATTATGCATTTAATGGAAATAAGCAAGGCAAACCTTAACTATGATTTAATTATTGTACTTTGCTTAGAGTACAACATATATCAAAAATGGTTTCCTTGGGTAAAACATGAATGAAATAAGATGAGAATCAGCTAATGGAAAGGTTGGAAACCACTAACCTAGAAGCTCCTAGTGATTTTTAAACTTAATATTTTTTATGCATAAAAAGACCTGAGCCCTGGCCAGTGTGGTTCCATTGGTTAGAGTGTCCTCCCTTAACCAAAAGGTTGCGAGTTTGATTTCCAGTCAGGGCATGCTCCTGGGTTGCAGTTACATACCTGTTGATCCAGCCCCATCAGGCACATGTGATCCCTGGTAGGGGCACATGTGCAGGAGGTAACAAGTAGATGCTTCTCTCTCGTGGACGTTTCTCTCTCTCACTTCCTCTCTCTCTAAAAGCAATGAAAAAAATATCTTCAGGTGAGGATACAAAAAATACATCAGAATTTATCTTCTAGCCTGAAGTAACAAAACACACAGATTCTAGACAGAAAATGAAGGACAATGATCCTTGAGAAATAGAAAACAACAATTAGAAGCAGCTAGTCAAGGAACTAGTATAAATGACCCATGGACATGAACAGCAGGGCAGGGAATGACTGTAGGGGCGTGGGAAGGACAGGGGAGTGCGATGGGGGGAAATGGGACAACTGTAATAGAACAACGATTTCAAAAAGCTAAAGAAAACAAAGAAAGACAGAAAACAGGTGAGCCACCTTACTGTCGAGATTTTTAAGGTTGTAATACAGGGAGAGGAAACCCAGGTGGGAACCAGAGGGCCCCTTGAGTTGAAGGGTACAAGGCAGCTAGAATTCATAAGACCAAGAACTGGCAAGGAGAGAACTGCAAAAAGAGAAAACCCTGAAGACCCGCAGAAGAACCCCCTTGAGCAGTCAGCAAAGTACTGACCACTATATTCATGTGAAGACACTACCCAAAACCAGAGATGGGGAAAACACTTGAAAAGATTGGAGGAAGTAGTACCCAATCCACATACAGGGCCAGAACAATGTTTACACCAGCTAGACTGACTGAAAAAACAAACAAACAAACAAAAAAACCCCTTAAACTACACCATCTTCAAGATCAAGATTATCAACAAATTTATATATATATATATATATATATATATATATATATATATATATATGACTCAAAATACACTATAAACTAACTAGACTCAAGAAAAACCGGTACACATGACCCAACAATAGCAGAGTATATATTCTTCTCAAGTGCACATGGAACATTGCCCAGGATAAACCATATGTTAGGCCATAAGACAAACTTCAAGTTAGAGAAAATTAAATCATAAAAAATACATTCTCAGCCATAATGGAATTGTTAGAAGTCAATAAGAGAAGAGAATGTGAGATGTTCACAGATATTTGGAAATTAAACAACACTAAACAACTCACTATTGCAAAGAAATCACAAGGAAAAATTAAAAAAAATACTTTAAGGAGAAGGAAAATGAGAACACAACATGCCAAAACTTATGGATGCTGCTAAAGCAGCACAAGGGAAATTACACTGTAAACACCTAGAATAAAAGAGAAGAAAAACCTTAAGTAGTTAACTCTACCTTCTACATTAAGAAACTAAAAACAGCAAACTGAATCCAAAGTAAGCAGAAAGACTTAAAGGCCAAAGGCTAGAAAAAGATTTGAAAAGAGAGTGTATAGAAACAATACAAGAAATTAATAAGGAAGAGAGGGAAGATGGCGGAGAAGTGAGGGGAGGCTGCGCCCTCAGGCTCCCGAGACCCGTCTGTAGTTTGGACTAATTGCAGACAGAACATCTTGGTGAGCAGCTGGACACTGGCAGGAGTCGAGCCTTGGCACTGCTGGATTAGAGAAAAGCCATCTGGGAACAACCTGTTGCGTGAGGATAGTGGAAGAAAAAGGGACAAAACGGGATTCCTGATTGGGGTGGCTGCCTGAGCTGCGGCTGAAAGGACACAAAGGCTTTTTGGCGACCACAGGCTTACCCAGAGAGGAGTCAGGAGGAAAGCGGATCTCTGCCTGCTGGCAGAGTCGGGAATCGACCAGGCGGCATTGGCGCTGGAAGACGGGAGACAGTGCTGCTGAGCAAGTGAAATCGTCATTTTTCCTTGATATTTTTCTCTTGTGAACTGTGGAGAGTGGGGGGAAGTTTGGGGGTGATAGGACATTCTTGAGGAGCGCAGGTGGAGAAGTGCACTGGCTCACTCCCCACCCTCCCCTTGGGTCGCGGGCGCGCATAGGGAAGTGTCCTCATTCACTGGCCCAGGTGTGCAGGGCCGCGAGCCCAGGTGCCCCTCGGACACACCCCAACAGATATAAGATCAGTGCCCCAACGGGCGCAGAGAGGGCCCACTGGATACGCAGAAGACTGTGTGCAGTCGCGCCTGGCCAGCTCCAGTGGGCGCCAGGCCCAAGTGCCAGGCAGGAGCGCAAAGCATTTGCTCAGGCTCTGCTCGTGCCCGTCCAGGTGGGTGCGGGAACAGTGGGCGGCTGCAGCGCCACAACAGCAGGCAGCAGGAACTCACAGACACTCACTTCTACTGAGCACAAGTGTTCTGAGCCCCACCCTAAGAGGCAAGAGACCAACTCTCTGAGTACTGCACAGCAGACCTGAGGCTAGCTCCCGGGTCGCCTTGGGCTAGCACGGACGTGCATGCGCAAAAACATCCCGCTGACATCAATGAGGACCAATCGCTCACTTCCACTGTGCACGAGTGTCTGGGGCCCAGCACTGGCAGGCAAGAGACCAACTCCCGGAGCACAGTGCCGTAGGCCTGAGGCAAGCTCTCGGGCTGCCTTACCAGCTCACAGGCATGCCGGGAAGGACACCTTGGCTAGCTCCAACAGGCCCTTAAGGAACGCGCCATGCGGGGGCCCTCTGCTGCAAGGAACAGGAACCTCTGACCCATCTCAGTAGACCAGCTGTGGATACAGAAAAACAAGACAACACACAAAGGCTGAACTGACACCTCCACAAAAGGATTCAAGATAAAGTGGCTAGAGTGACTCTCAATCAACTAGCCAGAAGGAAGATCCTAACAAAAACCATCTGAAATATAACCAGAGAGCATAAACAAATGACATAAAGGGTACCACAAGAACATCAGGCTCAGGAGATCAAAGAGACTGAACCACTGAAACCCACAGATCTCCAATAAAGAATCTCACACCACAAAGGAGGGAAGTCAAAGCAGACCATCACCCAAAAAATAAAAAAAAACCCAGAAGAATCCAACATGGTAAGACGCAGAAACAACCTCGCAATGTAAAAAGGAAAGAGGAATCCCCAGAAAGAAAGGCAGGTGGAATAGACATAGCCCAAATGTCAGACATGGAATTCAAAACAATGATGGTGAAGAAGTTAAATATACTCGACAACCTCAAAAACAACTACGACAACCTCCAAGGAAGTTACCAACAGCTGCAAGAAAATTACAGGGAACTTGCAGAGAACTACACCAGCATAAAGAAAGACATAGAAACTATCAACAAGAACCAGGAAGAAATGAAGAATGCAATCTCTGAACTGAACAACACAGTAGAATCAGTCAAAAGCAGACTAAACGAGGCAGAGGATCGTATTAGTGAGTAAGAGGACAATGTAGGAAAAAATTCTCAGACGATACAGCAAAATGAAAAAAGATTTAAAAAGTATGAAGAAGAGATAAGGGAGTTGCAGGATAGCATAAGGAGGAGCAATATAAGAGTAATCGGAATCAAAGAGGAATCAGAAGAACAAGGAATAGATAAACTGATAGGAAAAATAGTGACAGAAAAATTTCCCAACCTCATGAGAGAAAGAGTTATGCAAGTCCAGAAAGCACAGAGAGTTCCAATAAAGAGGAACCCCCCAAAACCCACTCCAAGGCACATCATAGTTAAAATGGCAACATTCCAAGACAGAGAATCCTAAAATCAGCAAGAGAAAAACAGCAAATAACTTACAAGGGAGCTCCAATAAGGCTGTCGACCGATTTCTCAACAGAAACACTACAAGCCACAAGGGAATGGTCAAAAATATTTCAAGCAATGAAAAACAAAGGCCTACAACCAAGAATATTCGACCCGGCAAGGCTCTCACTCAAAATAGAAGGGGAAATAAGGAGTTTCTCAGACAAAGGAAGACTAAAAGAATACATCTCCACCAAACCAGCATTGCAAGAGTTGCTAAAGGGAATAGTCTAAGAAAAAGAAAGAGAAAAAAAAATTATATATATATATATACATAAAGAGTAGAGGAACAGAGGTACAAAGGGAAATGAATAAATACATGTTGAGAATAACCTTAAATGTAAATGGATTAAATGCTCCAATTAAAAGACATAGGGTAACAGAATGGATAAGAAAACAGGACCCACATATTTGCTTTCTACAAGAAACACACCTCAAAACAAAAGATTTACATAGACTGAAAGTAAAGGGATATAAAAAAGTATTCCAAGCAAACAGACCTGAAAAAAGAGCTGGGGTAGCAGTACTCATATCAGACAAAACGGATTTCAAAGCAAGGGCAATACAAAGAGACAAAGAAGGACATTTCATAATACTTAAAAAAACAGTCCATCAAGAAGATATAACACTGATAAACATATATGCACCCAACATAGGAGCACCCGAATACATAAAACAAATACTAGAAGACCACAAGAAGGATATTAACAACAACACACTCATAGTAGGGGACTTCAACACTCCATTATCAACAACAGACAGATCATCCAAGCAAAGAAACACCAAGGATATACAGGCATTGAACAACACACTAAACCACACGGAATTAACTGATATATATATATATACAGAACTTTTCACCCCAAAGAAGCAAAATGTACATTCTTTTCAAAGGCACATGGGACGTTTTCAAAGATAGACCATATGATAGGACACAAAACAAGCCTCAACAAATTCAAGAAAATTGAAATGATATCAAGCATCATTTCAGACCACAATGCCTTGAAACGAAACATCAACCTCAGAGAAAAGATTCAAAGACACCCAAACTCATGGAGAATGAGTAACACGCTATTAAATAACGAATGGGTTAACAATGACATCAAAGAGGAAATCAAGAAATTTCTAGAAACTAATGACAATGAACACACAACAGCCCAAAACCTATGGGACACGGCAAAAGCAGTCCTAAGAGGGAAGTTCATAGCAATACAGGCATATCTGAAAAGAACAGAAGAAGCTCAAATAAAAATAAAAATAAAAAACTAATCCTAAAGCTACAAGAACTAGAACAACAGCAACAAACAAAGCCTAGGGCAAGAAGAAGAAAGGAAATCCTCAAGATCAGAGCAGAATTAAGTGACATAGAGACTAAACAAACACTCCAAAAAATCAACAAAACCAAGAGCTGGTTCTTTGAAAAAATAAACAAAATCGACAAGCCTCTAGCCAGGTTCATCAAGAAAAAAAGAGAGAAGACACAAATAAACAAAATCAGAAAGGAAAGAGGAGAAATCACGACTGATACCTCAGAAATACAAACAATTGTAAGAAATTACTACAGACAACTGTATGGCAAGAAATTCGACAACCTAGAAGAAATGAACAAATTTCTAGAAACGTATAACCTTCCAAAACTGAACCAAGAAGAAGTAGAAAGTCTCGACAGACCAATAACAAAGGAGGAAATTGAAACAGTGATCCAAAAGCTCCCTGCACACAAAAGCCCTGGCCGGATGGCTTCACAGGCAAATTTTACAAAACATTGAGGGAAGAACTAACTCCTACCCTAACCAAACTATTCCAAAAAATCCAAGAAGAGGGAAAAAATCCCAAACTCTTTCTACCCTAATTCTAAACCAGGTCAAGACACAACGAAGAAAAAGAACTACAGGCCAATATCACTGATGAACATAGATGCTAAAATCCTCAATACGATTTTGGCAAACAGGATCCAGCAATACATCAAAAAGATCATACACCATGATCAAGTGGGATTCATCCCGGGGATGCAAGGATGGTTTAATATTCTCAAAGCAATAAATATAACACATCACCTAAACAAAATGAAAGACAAAAATCACATGATCCTATCTATAGATGCAGAGAAAGCATTTGATAAAGTACAACACCCATTGATGATGAAAACACTCAGCAAAATGGGAATAGAGGGAGCATACGTTAACATAATTAAGGCTATATAGGAGTAGCCCGAAGCCAACATCATACTCAATGGACAAAAACTGAAAGCGTTCCCCCTGAAATCAGGAACTCGACAAGGCTGTCCACTCTCTCCACTCCTATTCAACATAGTGTTGGAAGTCCTAGCCACAGCAATCAGACAAGACAAAGAAATAGAAGGCATCCAAATTGGGAAAGAAGACGTAAAACTATCACTATTTGCAGATGACATGATAGCATACCTAGAAAACCCTATAAACTCCACTAAAAGACTACTCGATATAATAAGTGAATTTGGCAAAATAGCAGGGTACAAAATAAGTATACAGAAATCTAAGGCATTTCTGTACACCAACAATAAACTATCGGAGACAGAGGCAAAAGAGAAAATACCATTTACTATAGCAGCAAGAAAAACAAAATACCTAGGAATAAACTTAACCAAAGAGATAAAAAGACCCGTACACTGAAAATCACGCCACATTGAAGGAAGATACAAAAAAAATAGAAGCAAATACCATCTTCTTGGATGGGAAGAATCAACATCATCAAAATGGCCCTACTACCCAAAGCAATTTACAGATTCAATGCAATCCCTATTAAAATGCCATTGACATATTTCACTGACCTAGAACAAATACTCCAAAAATTCATATGGAACCAAAAAGACCCCGAATACCAACAGCAATCTTGAGACAGAAGAACACAGCAGGAGGAATCACGATACCAGACATCAAACAATACTACAAAGCCACTGTGATCAAAACAGTCTGGTACTGGCATAAGAACAGACACATAGATCAGTGGAACACAATAGAGAGTCCAGAAAACAACCCAGGCCTCTATGGTCAACTAATCTTTGATAAAGGAGGAAGGGACATAAAATGGAGTGAGAAGAGCCTCTCTAACTAATGGTGCTGGGAAAACTGGACAGGGACGTGCAAAAAAATGAAACTAGACCACCAACTTACACCACACACGAGAATAAACTCAAGATGGATTAAAGACTTAAATGTAAGACGTGACACCACAAAAGTCCTAGAGGAAAACGTAGGCAGGAAAATTTCAGATATCCCACGTAACAATATCTTCACGGATACATCTCCTAAGGCAAGAGAAATAAAGGAAAAAATAAACAAATGCGACTACATCAAACTAAAGAGTTTCTGCTCAGCAAAAGAAAACATCAGCACGATGAAAAGGAAACCAACCATATGGGAAAAACATATCTGCCAATGATATCGCAGACAGGGGACTGATCTCCAAAATATATAAGGAGCTTATATGACTCAACATCAAGAAAATAAACAACCCAATTAAATAACGGGCGAAGGACCTGAACAAACACTTCTCCGAAGAGGACATACAGAAGGTCCATAGGCACATGAAAAAATGCTCAACATCATTGGCCATCAGGGAGATGCAAATAAAAACCACAATGAGACACCACTTTACACCTGTCAGAATGGTCATCATCAACAAATCAACAAACAACAAATACTGGCCAGGATGTGGAGAAACGGAAACCTACTGCACTGTTGGCGGGAATGCAGACTGGTGCAGCCACTATGCAAAACAGTATGGAATTACCTCAGAAAACTAAAAATGGGACTGCCTTTTGAAACAGCGATTCCACTGCTAGGATTATACCCGAAAAATCCTAAAACCCTAATTCAAAAAAACCTATGCACCCCTATGTTCATAGCAGCCCTGTTTACAATAGCTAAGTGCTGGAAACAGCCTAAGTGCCCATCTGTAGATGAGTGGATCAAAACACTGTGGTACATTTACACAATGGAATACTATGTAGCAGAAAGAAAGAAGGAACGCCTGCCATTTGCGACAACATGGATGGAACTAGAGAGAATTATGCTTAGTGAAATAAGCCAGGCAAAGATAGCAAAATACCGTATGATATCACCTAATACAGGAAACTAAAGAGCAACACAAACGAACTGAATAGGACAAAGACTAGAATAGCAGTCAGTAGTGGGGAGGGGGGAGGGAGAGAAGGGGGATAAGTATGGGAAGGGACTAGTCAAGGAATGTGTATAAACGACTCATGGACATGGACAATGGGGAGGGATATGATTGTGGGAGAAGGGATGGGCTGGGTGGGGGGAGCAATGGGGGAAAATGGGACAACTGTAATTGAAAAACCAAAAAATAAATAAATAAAAGGAAAAATAAATAAATAAAACAAACCAGCAAACATAAAACAAGCGAAATTATCATTGAGTGTTACCTCTGACCACAAAGGAATCGATAACAAAAGTAACAGGAATATCCCCAAATACTTTGAAACTAAACAATGCACCACATTGATCAAAGGGGAAATATTAAGGCAAATAAAAACGCATTGAACTGAATGAGTATGAAAATACAATACATCAAAGTTTGTAGGACACAGAGCACTGCTGCAAGAGAAATTTATAGCCCACTGTCTATATTAGAAAAGAGGAAACGTCTAAAAGTCAATCTAAGCTCCAAATCAAGACTAGAAAAAGAAGAGCAAAATAAATCCAAAGCAAAGATAAAGTAGGGAATATTCAAGATAAAAGCAAAAATTGATGAAATAGAAAATAGAAAAATCAATAGAGAAAATTAATAAAACAGAACGCTGGTTCTTTGCAAAGATCAATAAAATTGACAAACCTCTAGCAAGACTGACAATTAAATACAAATTAGCAATAGCAGAAATGAAACAAAGGATATCATTACAGACCCTATGATAGATATAAACTTGACAACTTAATTGAAATGGAAAAATCCCTTGGAAATCACAAACGACCAGGATATACTCAGTATTTAATACATAATGTGAATAGTTCCATTGTTTTAAAGGGATTACATTTGTAATAAAAAAAAGTCTTTTGGCCCAAAATATTTCACTGGAGAATGAAACTAAATGTTTAAAGAATAACTAACATCAATTCTATACCATCTCTCTAAGACACAGAAGAGGAGGAAATACCTTACAACTACTTATATGAGAACACTTTTACCATGATACCAAACCATACAAAGACAGTATGAGAAAAGAAAACTACAGACCGATATCCCTCATGAAAATAGACTCAAAATCTTTAGCAAGCTGTTGCAAACAGAACGTAGCCAAATATAAGAAGTATATTATATGCCATGACCTAGTGAGGTTTATTCTAGGGATGCGAGGCTGGTTCAAAAAAATCAATCCACGTTAATAGGCCAAGGAATCCATGAGCACAAAAAGAAAGCTATGAGAGCTAATAAACCAGCTCAAGGGTACAGGACATAAGATCATACAAAACTCAGTTGTATTTCTATTGAATTGTATTTCTATTTCAATTGTATTCATTTGCAAGAAACAATGTGAAAATAAAATTAAGACAATTCTACTTACGATGACATCAAAAATAATAAAAGACTTAGAAAATAAATGTAATCAAAGAACTACAAGACTTGTACACCGAGACCCACAAAATATCGAGAGAAATTAAAGACCTAAACAAATGTAAAGACATCCCATGTTCATCAAGTAGGATACTTAATATTGTTAAGATGGCAGCCCTCAAATTGATCTACAGAATCAATACAATCTGTATCAAAATCTGTGCAGAGAAGAGTTAACATAGTGGGCCTGACAATGCTATCGTTTTTGAAAATCCTGCTTGCAAGGTTGGCCCTTGGCTGGGATCTAGGAACTTGGATTTGGTCGGAGGGAAGGGCTCCCACTATCCCAACTGATGAGAGTAGCTTATTGTACCTTAACTGTTTGTGCAAACAATATGATTTATGGTGAACAACAGCTTTCCCCCTGGGACTCTGGGATTTTGGTATGTGCTAGGCAGAGGGTGCCTGGAGGACCAGCCCCTAATGAAAGCCCTTGGCACTGTCTCTAATGAACTGTCCTCATAAACAGCATTTCCACACAAGTTGTCACAACTCTTCATTGCAAAAAGCTATACTAAGTGAAAGCAGTCACAACAGACTACCTATTATATGGTTCCATTTATATTAAATGTCCAGAATAAGTCAATCTATACATCCACAAAGCAGATTACTGGCCGCCAACAGCTGGAGAGGTATAGAGTTGGGGGAGTTACGATAGCTAAAGGGCATGAGGTCTCTTTTTTTGGTGATGAAGATGTTCTAGAATCTATTTTGGTGATGACTGCACAACTCTGTGAGTACACTGAAAGTCACTGAATTGTACACTTTATATGGATGGTATTTGAATTAGGTGTCAATGAAGCTGTTATACAATTACAGTGGGTAATAAAATATATTGGTTCTTTAAAAAGTCTGTTGAAGAGTGACAGGAAAGACTCCATGGAACCAGTGAGGAAGTTGGTTCAATAAGCCAGGCAATTTGTACCAAAATAGTCCAATGTTCTTGGTCACGGCCAAGCAGTTCTATATGGTTCTGGGCACAGCAATTCTTGAACAACCGTTATCAGTAATTTTCTTTCTTTTAAAAAAAAAATTGCGATATAACAGACATATAACAAACATATCAGTTTTCGATGCACACACTGATTTTGAATTATATAAATAGCCTTAAGCACTTACTAATATATATGAACCTAATAGTACCCCTGGCAGGAGAAATGACAATGAGTAAAACACACTCATTCTGTATTTGGAAAGGTAACGCTCATAATGAAATAACTACCAACACACGAAAGAACATGATACGTGCCAAAGCAAGGCTAAAATACAACTGCTAAGGATTTCAGAGGACATGTTGTTCGGCACACCATTATTGCCAGTACAGTCACTGTTGTCATATTCAGCCCAACATCACCAAGAATGATTACTGAGTGTCTAAGTACATGAGCAACTCTTAAGAGTCTATACAGAGAGTTAGGCGAAGTTCTTCCTTGAACCTAACACATCTTTTTGATGGGACTACTAAGGAAATAGTACATTAATGTTATAAGTGTGTCATCTCTATTATAAATAATTATGAAATATTAGGTTATAAATGTAACATACATAAAACGGCAGGTTTTCGGATGCAAGTTATTCTAGAGGGGGGATTCGCCGAGTTCCCTTTTAATTTGAGGAATGCCTTGGCAAAATGGGTTTTTGTATGGAGTGATCTTGTACCGTGTGGAAACACGTTTCCCAAGCAGCTGCGAACTCCTAGTGGCCACACGAACTCATTACCATCTAGCTTTGAGAGCAACAGGCACAGAAAGGTTAAGTCTGACATCCCTGCGGGGCAACTACCTGACAAAGCTGAAGACTAGGGCAGTCTTCATCCTATTTAAATGTCCCTAAAACCAGGGGCGATCCTGAAGGGTGTGTGGGCGGATCGATGCCTATAAGCACTATGAGGGAACCTGAAGAGGTTTATGCTTCCAGATCCCCTTTCTTTCCTCCGAGGCCTTTGTTTGAAACATTTATTGACAAATAAAGACACTCTCTGGAGGGAAGGAGAAAAACTGTCAGCAACTAATATTACATTTAAATACTTTTCTGTCAGAAAAGTTTGTTGGTCTGATAAAAAACGAAAAAGAATCCCGACTAACAGCCTAGTTTCCTCAGCCACTTCTCCAGCTCTGACATAAACATTTTTTTAAAGCACCATTAACAAGCCATACATGGATTGAAAGCTAAAGCTACACACGGGAGAGCCGCTCCCCACCAGTCAGTAACGGAAAAAAGACGAAACAAAACAGAACATAACAAAACAAACAGATGAGGGGCAGAGGGATAAGGGACTAACCGCCTCGGAATTACCACGTCAGACCAGCGGCCTCACGACCGACGGTTTCAGACCAACCGCCTCACACTAACGGCCAACAGGTGGTGCGCGGACCCTAGCATGCTCACCGGCAGGGCGAGATAACCGATCAACACTTTTCAACCAGGCTTGAAACCACCAGAGAGGGCCAAAAATTCAGACTAGGTACCTTTTACCCTTGCTTTTTTTGCTATGGGGATTCCTCTTCTGCATCTTCGGACCCTAGAAGAGAGTAAACGCGTGCTAATCTCTGAGCACACACACGTAAACCCCCGTCCCCAAGATAATGGAAGCGGCTCGTACTGGAAGTGGCTCATACCGGAAGTGGCTGAACCACCAATCAAATGGCCTCTCTGGGCTCCATTTTGCCGTTAATAAAACCTGGATTAAAATAGTACCCATATCATACAGCTGCGTGAGAAATAAATGAGATAATGCATGCAAAACACAGCACCGGGCAAATGTTCAGACCTGCAGAGTTAGAAACGCTGGGAGGGGGCCCAACTATCTGTTTCAGTACGCTCTCCGGGTGATTCTGAGGCATGCCTGAAGTGTGAGTTTTTGCTTTATGAAGAACGCTGCCCACTCAAATAGCTAACCAAAATCTTTGTTATTATTTCAGATTCCATGACTCCATGCTTTCTGAATTATGTTTCCTGCCTGAACTTTCAAAACCGTTATTTGTTTCTTGAGCCCAACTCTGTAGCCCGTATCACCACGGATACGAAGAGAAAGAGAGAACCTGTCTTCAAGGTTTCAGTGTAGGTGATCCAAGAATAGGAAAAGTTGATTAAACCTAATGGTCACAGTATCATTGCATAAACTAAATTAGGGAGGCTAAATCTGAGGCTGAAAGATACTTGGTGGCACTGAGAGGCAGACCAGTTTCATGAAGGCTGATAGTTCGGTTCAGTTCAACTTCATGTTGCCATTATTCATAATAATTACATTACAAACACAGGTTCCATTTTTATTAATAGCTCTTTCAAATCAAATACAAACTGAAAGCATAGTTAAAGTGTGATTTGTATGGCTATTCACAAGTTTGTATGGAGGAGAAGATATTTGGATAGAATAAACAAGGCTAGAAAATGAATGATGGTCTTAGGGGGAAAAAAAGGTGACCAAAGCTTCTGGGTTTAACATATTTATGTTTGTCTCTTAGAGGATAACCTAAGTGCATACTACTTTACACATATCCACACACTAATGTAGCATGTTCCTTTTTTTTGACACTGAACATCCTTTCTTCCCCATCTGTCAATACGGGACACTCTGAGAGCCTCCGCAGCTTAAGAGAAAGAAGAGGCAGTACGATATGACTGAGCCTCCTTGCATTTTCATTACTGGTTTATCATCCAAAAACTGCTCTTGTTAGCCTCCAGGATGACAAGGTTGGGGTACCATGGGACAGGGCTCTAATCATCAATAAGAGTTCTCTCTTTGTCGTTTGGAGGATTTGATAAGACATTTTTCCAGGCCCAGATCACAGATTTTCCCTTCTGGGCTTGGAGACACAGAGGGTTTTTTGTTTGTTTGTTTGTCCGTTTGTTTGTTTTGTTTTTTTAACCTTAGGGATATACATTCTTGTGCTTGGAGAATAAATAAACATTTCCTTTCTTTGCTTCTTATTCCATAGACATGAGCCAGACACAGGAGCTCCAACTTAAATATCAGAAGTTCCCCGTGACAAAAGGGTGGTAAAGGAAAAACAAGTTTTATACTGTGGATTTTAGCCCATCGCTATTGACGAAAGCTCCCTTCTTGACCAAAATTAATTTTTAATAAAAGCTGTGTGTATTTAAGGTATATAACATAATGGTTTGATATAGTCAGGCTTATCTGAACCTTCTTCTCAATTAGGCCTCACCTTTGGCTTATAAAAACTCCAACTTTCGGTTTTTATGAGCTCAAGGCATGTCCTTAGAATGATGATCCCAGCCTCCTTAATATACCGGCCTGAGAAAGCTCAACATTGCCAAAAGAATTCCCTGTCTGTTTCAGCCAAAACCTGACCATGGGCCCCTGCCTCCCCTCCCTTTTCATAGAGCATTTACAGAACTTGTAATTGTAAATCCTTTCTCTGTCCCTTTGAGACATATCTTCTACAACCCAGAAATATCTGTTTCCAGGACCTGGGAGCCATCCCTTCGAAATGTAATCATCAAGAAAGACAGAGCCTCTGTTTCCCAATCTCTATGGAAGGATAGGAGTTCAACTTTGATAAGTGCCAGTTAGCAAACGCAGAGGCCCTGATCATGGTGATCAAACTCCGTTGGCCCCCAAAATGTCCCTCAATACTTTTCCTTTAGCACACCCCAGCATTTAAAGGGCTCCTGCCTTTTGTTGCACTGGAGTTGAGCTCTAGTTATCTAAAGTCTCTCCTCTACTGCAGTAGCCTGAATAAAATCTACCTTGCCACCTTTAACAGATGTCCAGCTCTGTTTCTCTTCGATGCCATGAACTAAAAAGATCAGAACTGGACAACAAGTTTAAGACATGAAATCCTAGAGGTAACAGGGAAAGTAACAAATGAAGTCAGACCAAGACTATGAAACCCTAGCGTTTAGGAGAGTCATCTCAACCGATCTTTTAAAAATTCAGATGCAGTTCTTCTCATGTAGGAGGTTAAAGTGGAGACATGTGAAAAAAAGAAAAGGAGAGAACAAAATAATACTTGAGCGCCCTGCAAGTCATTTGGTGGTGGGCTAGTGGTTCCACACTGGGGATAAGCTAAAGGCACCCCAAAGTGTAATGGATGACCTTCTAAAGAATACCGTAGCCAGAAACCCAGCACTGGCGATAGTGGAGAATAATAAAGAGGGGCTTGAGGAGCCTCTGAAAGGCTGACCCTGTCCCAAGACTATTGGCTTTTATTCTGGGCTAATAATGTTTCATGATGAAGGTTAGAGCTTGTTGGACCAGTTAGGCACCCAGGATCCTAAGGACACCCAACTTTGTGCTGTTATTGTCAGCTATAGAAAGAAACAGCAATGTCATGAAGTAGAAGTCCTAGTACTAGCTGGTGGTCAAGGCTTTAGGAGAGTATGGGGAGTTGAGGAAAGAACGAACATCTTATGTCAGACTGGAAGGATTATCATAGCATCCAAATGCACGAGAAAAGAATTATTTCAAGTTCTTATGAAATAACCTACTCCAATATTGCACAAGTCTTCTGAACTTCTTTTTGACTAAAAGTGTCTTAATGGCGAGATAAAACCACAGAAGCTGCTAAGGAAGTCTCCAACTTTCTATTTTCATACCTTCATTCAGGATACCCAGAAAGGACTTTGATTAACTCTGTCTCTAACTCTGAACCTTCAGGGGGGAAACCAAAGAAAATTAAGCTAAGATGTGAAAATCAACACTGCTCTGTGAAAAATAGACTCTACTGGTAACGAGTATGATTAGATTGTTCTGGAAGTCCAGCAAGAAGAAGAAAGAGAAAGGAGGTTTCAAGGTGTTGTGAACTGGACAAAACATGAAAGGATTATGTGTACCCTTCTAGAGAGAACAGAAGGTTGTCATACAGAAGGCAGCTTGAGGTGGTTTTCATATGAAGAGATGTTGAGTTTGCCAGCCTGCTACACTTTTGCTGCAGTTGCTATGGTTTCAGGCATTGTGACCCAACAAACTCTGGTGTCATGTCCCAGGGTCATAAGCAGCAGGAAAGGCTTTGGCCCTTCAGTCTTGTCCAACTGCTGACAAGGGCAGCAGCCAGCTGCGGGTACCCGAGAACTTGACACTGCCCAGATCCATCTAAAGGGACATATCTCCTTTCTTGGTGGCACATTTTCAGCCAAAAGAACTTCATTATCAAGGTAATGAGTTTATATATTTTGTTGTTGTTGTTTTTTGTTTTGTTTTTTTTACAGTTCTTTAGAATCTGGACACGAGAGACCTCTTTGCCTCCCTCTCTTTGTTTCTAGGCTAGTGATCTCTAGTTCTGGGAAAAAAGAAACCCCCTCTTTTGAGGGTATGGGAAGCCTTTTCCTAAATGTTTGGGAGACCCTCAAAGATCTTGGAGGGTTGGGGGGGTCATAAAGGGTAGGCATGTAATACTATCCGGTGAAAGGATAGCTGAGTATAGGAGGGAGAGAGGGAGAGAAAAATGGAAGAAGGTAAAGGGAGGAAGGGAGGGGGAAAAAGAGGGGAAGAGGAGAAGGGAGCTAGAGGTTAAAGGGGTCTAAATTTTGAAGGAAGTTGGAGGAGAGGAATTCAATAGCCCTCTACCATTTGGCAAAAAGTTTCTCTTGTTAGTTAAAAAACAAAGTCAAATCCAAGTACGAGGTACCAAAACAATTCTACTGAACCCATAACTGTGTCTTCCTGTACATGGGTCTAAGGTCTTACATAACAAACATTATTTAGGGCTTTTTCCACTTTCTTTTTACTTTTAATTCCAGGCTGGGGTGGGAGGTGGTGGGGAGTGGTAAGAGAAGTTGGCAGAGATGATTATTCTTTCAAAAATAAAATTAAATATGGTTCTATGGGATCGGGGCCTGGTTTTTATAGCTATTAGACCGAGTTTTCTCAGTGTTCAGAATCTTGTTCTATTGTGGGATCTCATATGTTGTTTTAATTAAAAAGGTTATTTTTTCACTCTACTAGTGTTGGCCTTAGACTTTTCCAATGGCTCTATGTGGTAAGTGTTACAGCTGTTTATCCCATTTCACTCCTTATATCATGAGAAAGGCTCTGGTTGAACTGGGGTTAACTAAAATTCAATTAAGGGGGATGAGGTATGCTTGATTCCTTGAAGGTGCTTAAGAATGGCAAAGGAAGTAGAGGCAGGTGAGATTTAGTGGAGTTTAGTAGAAATAAGTCTCTAAAGTTAATCTCCACGTTCTCTATACTTCCTTTTAAATTTGCTTCCCAACGAAGTATGCTAAAATGATCCTGATAATTTCAGAGAATCCCTTTCCCACTACTCACCCCACCAGTTTCTAGCCTAACCCAATATGAACTACATAGCTGAGTTCCAGGGCCTTCTTATCCAAACTGAGCCAGTTTCTAAAAACCATATATAAGCCTTTCGGATTCCTTTTCTTTTGTCTTTCCAGAGGCCTGATAATATTGAGTGGTTACACAGCGCCAGGGGTGTGTGCAAGGTCAAGCTCCATAGCCCAAAAGGACAGCAAGAACAGGAACGGAAAGTGGTAAGATACTAAATTACTCCCACTAAGGGGTGGAAAGGATTGCTTTATGGATACAGATATCCTGGAACCCAGAATAGACTAATGGAGGGTGATAGTGTCGTTTCTCTAAGATATCAAGTTCAGTAAAGTTTGTGGGCTGGGGGGTGGGGATTGGGGTGGGGGCGGGGCGCAGTATGCTTATACATCACAGAGGGACACGTGAAGGGAGGGAGAGAATGAAGAGTAGCTGGGGAGGGGGGTGGGGGGAGCCTCAGGGGAGGGAGGAGTGGTGGTTGCCTAGTTTTAGCAGCCTAATGGAATCATAATAATATCAGCTAGCTACAAGTAAGTTGCACTCAAGTGGGACTCCCACAGGAGGGCAAAATGTGTAATACTTCACATTTTTTATCACGTTCAAATGCCATTTGTACTGTTATGTATTTAATGCTTTTTTAATTGACTGACGTTTAAAAATTACCATCAACCTAAGCAATATTATACATAATGTCACAGGTTTTATGTTTTAGTATGTATTTTTCCTACTAAACAACAAAAAAGTACATATATTAAACACAGAAATGTTTATCCATGTATCACTTAAAGTTTTCTATAACATCAGTAGTAAAAACACCACTTTTGGGGAACACTATGGTAGTTGAAAGTGCTCTAACTGAAAGTCAGGGAATTGGTTTCTTTTTTTTTTTAATGTTTATTTATTTATTTATTTATTTATTTATAATTTTATTTTTTGGTTATTCAATTACAGTTGTCCCATTTCCCCCCATTGCTCCTCCCTCCCAGTTCATCCCTTCTCCCACAGTTATATCCCTCCCTGTTGTCCATGTCCATGAGTCATTCATATACGTTCCTCGACTAGACCCTTCCCTTACTTATCCCCCTTCTCCCCCTCCCCCCTCCCCCCTACTGACTACTATTCTAGTCTTTGCCTATTTAGTTCGTTTGTTTGTGTTGCTCTTTAGTTTCCTGAATTGAGTTCTAATGTAAGTTTCAGCTTTGAGTTTGCGTCAGTTGGGCAAGGCACCTTTCTTCTTACTTTTTTCAGTAAATGTAGGTATTGTAATTTGGGCATCTCTGACAGGTAGGTATTCTTATCTAGGAAATACAATAATGATAAGATTCTCTCTGCCTAATAGCATTTATTGAGTACTTACTATGTACAGGTACTCTGCTGAAAGCTTTGTATTCACTCTCAATCAGTCCTCACAAGAACCCCTATGCGGTAGGTGCTTTATCGTCTCAAAGAGAAACCGCAGTCTTTTCTCTAGAATTTTCCTCAATACGCTGTCCTAATTTGGTGCAGATATGCTTTGTCGATGTGTCCACCCTGAAAGTGGAAGATAAAGGTTCCAAGGTGAGTATTCTCTGCTCCCCCCAGAGTTGGAATGAGTGAGAAACTGCTGAAAGAGTTATCAGTGGCAGCATAATAAAAGGGAAAGTCTGTGCCAGAGGGTGGAAGGATGGAGGAGATTCAGGTGGGCAGCCATCATTTTTGAAAACCCCAAACCCCCGGTTGAGAATATACTGTCACTCTTGATGCCAAATCTCATTCTAGAAGGAACTTAATTTGCTGGTAGGCCTGAAAGAATTACAGCATGGAAGGTAGCATGTCAGAGCAGTGAGAAAACTGTCCAAAAGTTTGACGATTCATGAAATATGATTCCTAAGATTTATGGATTTGTGAATGCCTCTGGAGGGGTAGTAATTTGTGAGGAGAACAATATCTCATTCTTCAAACATTAGCTAGCATCACAAGCCTACTTATCCTTCTCCATTGAAAGGAAAAGATAAGAGATATGACATTCATGTTTTGGAGAGGGCAGCTTGGAGAAGTCTCAAAAAGCAGTTATTCATAAGAATCTCACCACTTCATCCCATAGGATGCTGGTGGTTCCTGTTCCGGAGGTGACCTAACGCAACACCATCTGAAAGAGAAAGAAGTTATTATAATCAAAGCTACCGAGAAGCAAAACCAGTCTAAGGTATGCTTAGCTTCCGAGTCCACCCTTTCTAATTCCCAGAGTCCAGTGCTGACTCCGAAGACTCTGGTTCACAAAAGGTAAGAGAAATATTTCCAAACAAGCCCCTACATTTGACTACTATGATATTCCAGAGTTCACAGGCCTAAGTTCAAAGTCAGGTAAGTTTAATGTCCAGGTATCTAACAATGGCACTAATCACAGAGGTTCAGAATGCCCTTCCCTGATTGCAGGTCCCTACTCCAAACAGAATCTTGCTACCATTATCCTAACAAAGATGTGGAATGAAAGCATGATCTTTTTCAGTGCTTTCTGTTGTCTTCTAATGGGCTTGTGTGCTCCACATTGCCCAGTGTCCAAAAAAAAAAAAAAATAATAAAAATAAAAAAAGAACAAGCATATATGGAACAGAGAGAATCCACAATGACCAAGAACTGTAGTGGCTTGTTCCCCAAACCTGTTGCCTAAGAGATTACAGACTGTTAGGTAGCGTAAAGTTAGAAGCAATTCGATTTGGATACCACTGTCACATGCAAGTCCTT